>NC_081824.1:277939955-278255788 GCF_030867095.1 Alligator mississippiensis | reverse complement strand
AACAATTTACTTTGAACAAATCATCAGGAAACTGTTGAATCGGGTGTTTGAAAATTTTTCAAGCAAGCTTATTCACAAGAACCGTTCTGGGAGGAGGCAGACTAACTCAATTGACTGGAAAACTTTATGAAATATCCATGTTTTATTAAGAATAAGAAGAAAAAACACAACTCCAGGGAACATAGCTAGAACCCAACAAGAGTTCTTTCCCCATAATACCTTATATTGTTTGAGCAGGTTATTTTTAAAGATCAGCAAAAGAACCTAAAGCTACATTAGCAAAAACTTGCTATTATAATCTGGCCGTCCATGGAAGGAAGTGGCAGTGATTCTAGACTCCTAAATATCTGTAAAAGTTAGGTTGAATTTTGCTTCATGTGCAGAGGTTCTAAGGGGTCCTGCAAAACTTTAGAAGCCAAGTTATTTATTTCCGTCCCATTTTAATTCCATTTTGTACAAGACCATATAGTATTAAGAAAGTTCAGAGAAGAAAAACTTGCTTAACGTCTGAAAAATCATTAAAAACGTCAGTTATATTAATCTCGGTTAGTGTACCAAGGCAAAATCATTGTGTAATTCTGCCCCCTTTCCATCCTCTTCCAGCTGTATTTCAAAAGAGCTGTGATTAATTTAAGTGAAAATCTCTCATTTCAGTGTCCAATAATGCAATGGCTGGAAGACAAGAGCGTGTCAAAATTGGGTGGACATGCTGGATATTAACAGTAAGTCTGATGACATGGAGCCACCATGCCAGTGGACAAGGGCAAGGTAAGTGAAAATTCTTTCTGAAAATAAGCTGTTTATTGCTGGCTGAACCAGCCAAGGAGAAAATGCCTTCAGTTCCATATGGGAAGTTTGTAATTTTGGAGTACTTCACTCTGATCATAACTAACTAGAGCCAACTAGAAAAGTATGGATGAGAGGCTTTCCTAGTAAACTCAGCATTTTCACCAGAAGTCAAATAATCTGAAATATCTTGGTCAAATCCCAAATTTTGAATGTTTTGCATGAGTGCATCATAGAATATATTTCTGGTACATTGGGCTCCTATTCTCTTGTGTAGACTGGCTGCAGTGCATTTTCTGTGATGGACCTGATACTTTATCTCTTGGTGAGGGGAGATTCTTTAGGTACATCATGAGGGTTCTGTGGCTGGCTAGATTCAAGTCCTTAGAATTGGTCTTTTGAAGAATACTGTCTTGCAATGTGAAAGCTGTTGTCAGTGCATGCAATATTAAATAAGGCTTTTGTATCAATTATGTAAGTGTTTGTATATCCTTGTGTTTCTGGCTCATTGAGGGTAGGAGGTGGTAACGAATGCAAATCCAAAGCTAGGAAACAAGTCTGAGGAAAAATGTCCAGCTCCTGCTCCCCTTACCCATGGATAAATTTAGCTGTTGATGACTGAGGAAGCTGGGCAAACAAAGATGGTGTGGACCTGGGAAAAGATGGTCTTTCTTCTCCTTTTATTTATTTATTTTATTTAAAACCCCCCATAAGCAAAGGATGCATGTGGATATGCAGCCTGGAACAAAGGATGGAGAAGCTTTTGTGTACTTAGCATGGCTCCATTCAGTTGATGGTAAGCTTAGTGTACGCATAGGCTGTTCTTTTTTATGTTGGGTCTTCCATGTAAGGTTTTAATCCTTTGAATAAATGGTACTCTGTAAAAAGCTAGGTGCTCACTGAGTTTGCTGCTGTCCCGTAGAGAGAACTAAATGGCAGGTTCTCACGGGGGTGGATCGAGAGGGAGTGCAGTGGTAGGATCATACCCCACTTTCTAACCATGTGGTAGGAGGATCAGCCAGTGACTTAAGCCCCAGAGAAAATAATAATTCCCCCCTCCCTTCCCCTCTATGCTCAGAGGTATGTCCCTACCCCCACCTGCTGCTGGTGTGTTCTTATTGTCCTGGGTGCAAGGAGAGCTTGTTTCCTGCTGCAGCTGTGTGGTGTGGGGGCTGGGCTCAGCCCAGGACAGCGGCAGTGGCAGGCAGGACCCCCCCTCCCCAAGACTGCTCCTGAGCTGGTGGGGAATACTTGGGGAGAACAGGTAGGGGAAGGGAACCCTCCCACCACTGCTGCTGTTCTGGGCTGAGCCCAGCACTCGCACAGCCCCGCTGGAGTGGGAAACAAGTTCCCTTTGCCCTTGGGACAAGAGAGAAGCCATCAGCATCAGATGGAGGAGGGTGAAATAGGAGGGGAGGGAAACAAAGTGGAGGGGACATTCCTCAGAGTAGGGAGGGCAAGGGAAAGGAAGCAGGGAATTCTTACCTTTTTATTAGAGTTTTTTAAAATTCCCTAGCTGATGCTCCTATGGTGCAGTCTGTCTGCCCCAGAGCTGGGGGTGGGGAGAAGGCTGGTAACAGGGGTCCAGCCACTCCTGTAGCACTGGTTGCCAATCCTGCATCCTCCTTTGTAACTTTCTGGATCTGCCTCTGGTACTACAGTTTGATAAAACCACGTGGAGTTAATTGCAGTGAATTGTAAGAGAACTGAAGGCTTGAAACCTTCATCCAAAGCAGGGGCGGGCAATTATTTTGGGCGGAGGGCCACTTGCTGGGTTTTGGCAAGCCATTGAGGGCCACATGACAGGCAGCCCCGGGCAGATGAATATTAATTTTCTAAATTTTTTTTAAGGGCCCCGTGGGCCAGATAGAATGGCCTGGTGGTCCGCATGTGGCCCCCGCCTTGCATTTTGCCCACTCCTGATCTAAAGGGAGAATAATGAGGCTCTCCAGCTGAGTAAGAACATTTTTCTAGACTTGTGAGAGAGAGAATGGTGGCCACATATCAAAGATTTAACAGCCCACCAACACTGTGACCATGGTCAGACTTCACACGGAAAGAAGTGTGCCTAGTGAGCACAAGTGAACAAACTGAAGAAATGAGGCAGCTAAAATACAGATCCTATAAAGCACAATGGTAGGATAGGCAAATCAAAACATTTTGGGATTTTGTTATGGTATCTGTGTTCATGCATTTTTCAATGGAAAATTAAAATCTTCCATGTAAGGATAACTTGGATGGAAAACTTTCAACAAGCCTTACTGATAACTGTTTAACTTGTAATATTTGGAAAATTTATTAACAGTTAAATAAGTCTGTATTCAGGTGTTATACTGGGGAGCATTTTTGATTGTTTCAGGTGTGTAAAGTTTATGAATGATGTCAGCTGACGTTCGAAGAAAGAAGATAAAATTTTATTTGTGTTCTTTGTGGCTTAAAAACACGTTACATTTTCACTTAGATAAATCCTAAATATGAAATCAACATATGCTCATTTACTGTGTATTTACTTTGTTTTTTAATGACGTCTGCAGTATTAAACATATTTTTTCAAGATATTTATAGAAAACCAATGACATAACTTTACCATTTTGCTCAAAAGTTCCTCCTCCCCCTTGAAGTTTTTTCATCGGTTTCTGCTTTAAAGGATGTTTTTTGTACAATATTGAGATTATTTAAAAAAACCCCAAAAAACCAACAAAACACTGCGTTTCGTGAAATAGTGAATGTTTTCTCTTTCTTTGAGTAAATGAGGCATTTAAGTAAAGAGGATAAGAATGTCTTATTCAGTAGATATACCCAAATTACCTTGCAAAATTGTTACAGATGTGCTGTGAGTTTATAACATCTTTGATTTTACTTGGTTAAGACAGGCTGTCTTTGCAGACAAAGATAATCTTTTGCATATTGTTCTGCTTTAATGATTATAAAAAATGGTCGTGTCCAATCTGGATCTATGAAGTGTCTGTTCTCATAAATGTTTGGTAATGCTTTTTTTTGTTGGAATGGTAATTGCATCAATGAGCTTTTGAAAATCTAAGTTTTGGAACTGGAGTTAAAACAAAAATATCATGTATTGTTCTGGATTGTAAGAGACTCCTACCCAGAAGATCTTTATGCACATCTGTAATGTTAAACACCTCCACAGGTGTAGAACCCAAAGGTCAAACCAAAAATCCATAGAAGACGGTAAGAAAAGTTGCCATTTATTTTGATAGGGTTTGGACTGAGAGCAATATAAACAGCTTCAGAATACTTCAAGATATTATTTCGTGTATAGAGGTTTTTATATGATGATATCCACTCTTTCCATTCAGAATAGGCACCACTTTTTTCCCAAGAATAGTTTTGTGAAAATCAAGTTTTAATGAATATAGTTGCCTTTTGAAATGGCTACGGTATGTGGCCTGGAAAAGCACAGTCACAGCATGCAGCATACTGTGTTAGAAAACTTTACATTTGTGCAGTGCAGCTTTTGGTGCTCTTTCTGTAAGAAAAACACAGAAAAATATCTTAAGAAAATGAGGTTTTTAATGAGGTATGGTATAGTTTTTGTACTTGGTTGAAATACCCTTTATAAAAATATTTCCAACTGAATAAAGCATTATGAAGTTGCTCCACGATGACAGACTGACATATACATTTGAGTGCAGATATCTTTAAGCATTTGTTAATACTTTTCACAGTTCCCAATACTAAATTTCAAGTAGCTAAGAATTTTGAATTCTCTTTCAGTAAAACCTAAGGGCAACCCCATTTTCATATTAAATCAATTTTTGATGATTCATCAGATAAAGTGCGTGTATGAATGATTGTTTCAACCCTTTTTTAGTTACAGGATAGACAACTAATTTGTTTCTGGAATGCTCTTAAAAGTGTGTGTTGGCACATTAAAAAGCAGTGTGACAAAATTAGTAAATGAGTAACTTTTTCATTCTTCACATTAAGCTAGTATTTTAATTGTGGATGTGTGCTATGGGTGAGCATCTTTATCCTAGTAAGTTCACTGGCCTTGAAAGTACCTTCTCTGCTATGTCTAACTAGTATATCTAGTAGGCCTCTGCTACACGTTTCCTGTATTATGCAATTAACTGGTTTATTGCACAATAAATTTTAGACCACCCACATGTGCAAAGCAATTATTACACCACAAAAATGCCTTTCCAACTATAAAAAGAACCAAGCAGCTGTAAAGTTAGTATTTGAAAATTTGTAACGGTTCTGTATCTGGTTTCTATCCAGCTTTAATTTGAACTTGTAGCCTGACCAGTAGTAACATTGCTTTGGGGGGGGGGGGGGAAGTTAACCAGTCTTTTGTTAGAATAATCTCTGCATGTATGCATATAATCGCAATCTGCATAACCTTTTATTTTACTAAGAAAATAAAGTTGCATGTGAACTGCTACACTAATTGGAAGATTTAAAATTTTAATTTTAAAGGCTTTAATTTCACTCTTATTCTGAATTCATTGCATTTTAATGAACAACTTTGTTCATGGGAAACACTAAATGTACATACTCTGAATTCAGACTGATCAGCTAATAGACTAATTGTTTTAGATTAAAAGAAGCAACTATACCAGAAAATAGAGCAGGGGTTTCTATAGAAAAGTCAGTGTAATTCCTATTTATAGTAAACTGCATAGATTCTGCCTTGCAGGAGGGCAGTTGTCCATGTTAATGTCCAGGCCACAGCCAGGTAGAGGTTAAGACATATGGCTATATGTATGTATGGAACAGCATATGAATACTAGAACTTTAGTAAGCAACCCACTCACATTGAGAAAAGAAGGGAGAAAGGAGGATGTAAAGTATTTCAAAGCCACATACTTGAGAGAGGGAGATGGGGACCTTATTTTTAAACTACTTTCTTACGTGTCTCACTTGAATTCTCTGGGCCAAGTTCATCTCTGACATGAATAGAGCTAGCCAAACTAATGAGATAGAAATGGATGTAATACATTCTGTGATCATTATCACTTTTTAAGCCACTGCTAATGAACTCAGAAAATGTGGAAGGAAGCTCACTATTATTTTGCTATGAGTTCAAACAAATTAGTCGTACATGTCCTCTTCAGACAAACTCCCGCTTGCTGTTTAGATATTAGTTTCACTTTGCAGTCCCCAAAGGCAGCATTTGACAGTGCCCTTAAAAAAATGTTATGAAGATGTAATCCACAGTGTTCATGCTTAAACAGTAAGTAATCAAGTGAATGGAATTTAAAACAGTAAAATTGGAATTATGGGATTCTCTTTTTCTCAGCAGGCATAAACAAATAACGTATTAAAGAAGCCTCTTGCATTATCTAAGTAAACAGTGAGAGCTGACGACTACTTTCTATAGTATTTCAACCTGGCAATTAATATTATCATTCATTTTTTAAACAGAAGTTGATACATGAAATAGAAGTTAACCATACTAGCATAGGCTTTTGAAGGTGGAAAATCCACCAGTTTCTATGACTTGCAGGGAACCGTGTTGGTGGTTAATGTTATGATGTCAAAGAACCCACAGATTTCAGCTTTGTCAGAGTCCAGCCACTGAAGCCAAAATGTAAAATGTCTGAATTGGGCAATTTGTCACTTTGTTTTTTGTTTCTTTGTTTTTTCAAATGAGAGAACTTTTCGTCACAGGCTCTCCTTTCATTTCAAGCCTGTATGTTGTATACTTTATTTGGGTGAGAAGGAAGGGCTGAAAGAACAGGTTTCTATTTTCTCCATTAGCCTGAGGAGGGTCAGTTGGCTATCTCCTGAAGCTCTTAGGAGGCAGATAGAAAGGGAAACAAATATTAGTAGACTTCTTATCACTGTATAACTAAAATTTAAGAGATCATATGGGATACGGGTAGACCCTTTCTGTTAGGGAGCGAGGGAAACCAAATATTGCAAATTTCTTCAGAAGTTCAGTGAAAGCCACAAAGTACAATGAAAAATGACAATAGTTTCTTATTCCCCAAATTACTGGGAATTGCAGTCTTACTGTTGTGGCCAGCTTGCAAATCTTTGCAGATGAGGCAGGCTTCTCATTTCTTAAGCTTTCTGGTTTGGGCCAGGTGAGTAGAGTATTCCTTCCTAATGGAGGCTACAGAGGATATTAGGCATGAACATGCCTGTCACTATGTATGGATTTAAGAGCAACTAAGAGGAGCTGTATACTTCAAGGGCATGAGAATGGGAGGGGGTGGGGGCAGAATGAACCCTGAAACTTTGTAACTGTTGGGCTAGGTCAGTGATATGGGGCATGTAAATGCCCCTTGGCAAAATCCTGAAGCCTGTATTGGCTGTATATTGCTGTGGTCCAAAGTGATTTTTTCTTCAGAAAATATTGATCTCTCAGCCACTGTCTTAACGATTGGAAGTAGAAACAGCAACTGTACAAGATTGGAAACTTAATAATATTACTAGATTTTATTAGCTTGTATAGGGTCACTACTGGAGATGCCTGAAGCATGCTGAGTGTGATGACTACCTATCTATTGCAAAGCTGTTTATTTAGGGTGTGAAGTTGGACATTGAAAAATGGAGGTAAAAATTCACCAGTTAGTCTAAAAAAGCAAAACCAAACCTTCTGTCCTGGGCAATTATTTGGGCCCAGAGCCTACATAGGGAATTTTGAGTTATTGCAGGCCAGGTCAGCGGATCGCCCCAACAACTTGCCACAACTCCCTCTGTGGGATGGGGCCATGAGTGAGCAGGGAGCAGCGTTTGGAATCAGGATGGGTGGGCAATGCCAGGCTCATGGGGCAGGGACAGCACAGGGTTGGGGCCTGAGGCAGAGCTGCTCTCTGCACCCCATGCCCTATGCGGGAAGTGTGGGGTATGTGTGTATGGGGGGGGCATGTATGTTTGGGGGCTGTGTCGCAGGCCAGCTGGGCACTAAGTGTATCAATTTTATCACAGGCCAACTGGGCTGTTTGATTCAGTTTCGGATCGAGGAGGCAAAAGTTGCAAGTGGAATAAAGGCAAATTTATTATAGCTTACACACACACAACAGTTAACAGAAAGATAAATGCGATAAGCAGATAAGGCAGTATAAAAGAGCTAATAGTAAAATAATAATAACAGATAGATAGGTAGATCAATCTGTCACAGGCCAACTGGGCACTGTGAGGGTATTAGCCACACTGGGATGTTCAAAACAACAAATACAGACATGGGTTGGCAACTTATCGATAGTCCCTCAATGCCAGGTGCACGCCAAGTGATTCCAGCGAAGTCAGGCGTCCCTGATGATCGACGCTGTCGGAGGGATTACCGGGGAAGATCCCTTGCTCAGGATCCGATCCTCACTCACACTGGGAGTCTGGGGTCCGGGCGTGGGACAGAAATGACCGTTCTGTTCCCTCCTTCCTGCTGGTCACCTGATGCATGTGTTTTTTTTATACCTAGTCTTATGCTAATCTGTTGGCCTCAGGGCCACTCACAATATTGCCTTATAGCTGTTACCCTATGGGATTGAAAAGTGTTAAAATTATCATAAAAGGTTACTACCCGGACTCAGGTTTATCCAATAAGCAAATTATGATGCAGCACCTTTAGGTTTGAAATTGACATCACTCTGCCTAAATCCCAACCCCTTTTAGGCTTCAGTTGAATATGCTTTCTTGGGATATGCTTTCCTGGAATGTGTTTGGGTGTGCCTAGGAGTTGGATCCAGTTTTTATCGCTAAGGCTGAACCCTGAGCAAAAAACTGTTAGGCCAGCTAATCTCACAGCTACAGCTTTGCCTCTGGGGCCCAGTCAGTCCCATGAACAGTTAATTTATCAGTTTGGTTAAACTTATGACAGACAAGTTACATTTGCAGTTTACAAATTTACAAGCTTATATTAACTAATATTATCTATTTAGGCAAAATACCAAATGCGTCCAAGAAGCACATATTATTGCTTATTAATCCCTCTGGTTCTGGCTATCACAGGGCTGCCTGGGCAATAGGTACTGGGAGCCGGGAAGGGAGCAGGGGACAGAGCTCACTTAGGTGGTGTGGCCTCTGGCTGCTCCCGTGGCACTTGGGCTGAGCCTTGCCTGCTCCTGGGGGCAGCCCACGCTGCACTCCCTGTGCCTGCTGGCTCCAGTCCCAGCCAGTGCACTCAGCTTACCAGCCAAGCTGTTCCCACCCAGTGTGGTTGCAGTTACCTGGGTGTTGCTCATCTCCCTTCACCTCCAGCAGCAGCTCCTCCTTCTCCTGCCCCTGTTGTGCAGGGCTGGCTCTCTTGGTGGCTCCAGCTCCTAGCTGCCTTCCACCCATGGATGGCAGCTGGGACCTGGAGTCAGAGTCCTACATGCTGTGGGAGGAGCTGCCCAGATGAAGCTTCCCCTCTGCCTGGAGTGGTGCAGCAGGGGCAGGAGCAGAAAAAGAAGCTATTGCTGGAGGTGAGGATAGCTGAACAGCACCTGGGCAGCTGCAGCTGAAGTGGAAGCAACCCAGCTGGAAGCTGTGAGCACTGGCTGGGACTGGGGCTAGAGGGCATGCAGGGGGAAGCATGGTGCTGATTGCCTTAGGTGGGCCTTGGTGCTATGCAGAGGTCCGCAGGGGCAGCTGTGGGCCAGATCCAATTGGCAGGCCGGATCCTGCTCACCCCTGCTGTATTGTATGAGAGGGATTTAAGCATATCTAATGGTTCAGCAAATTACTCCTAGTTTCAGTAACTGGAAGGCATAGTCTTGAGGTCATGCATTTGAAGTGGCAACTTTCTCTCCTGTTCTCAACAATCCTACTCAATTTGCTAAAACCAACATGCAACTCCTTTCCAAACTGGTGAAGTAAAAATAACGTATTTTGTACTTGAAAGCTTGTATATAAAGCATTTTGTAAGTATAAAGCCGAGGTAAGCAACCTTTTCAGCTTGTAGACTGGAATTGACTAACTTGGGTTTGGGTAGGGGTGGGCAATTATTTCAGCTAGTGGGCCACTTACTGTGTTTTGGGGACCTGTCAAGGGCCACATTCCCTTCTCTGCCCCCAGAACCCAGTCAAAGCTGTAGTTTGCCAGAAGCTCCAGTATTCGGCTGCGGACCCAGGTAGGAGCTGCTGCTGTGGCAGGTGGACAGCAGCGTCAGCTTCATCAAGGTTCTGGAGGGAAGTGGGGAGGGGGAGAGAGGCGGAGAAGAGAAGACGGAGAGAGATTTTGCCACCCGCATGGTATAGTGGGTGGCATCAGTTGCCCTGCCTGGTTCTACAGATGATGGTTGATGCTGCTGGGCCAAAGCAGTGTAAGCTGGCAGCCATCCACCCATGGGCCAGATCAAATCTGTTGGTCGCTGAATCTGGCCCATGGGCCATATTTTGTCCCCCCCCCGGGTTGGAGGCATGCTGTTTGGCAGGTGCTAGGACCTGGCTACCACCGCTGCTGCTGCTGCTGCTTCTCCCCGTGGTTGCACAGGGAAAGAGTTCCTGTAGCTGCCACTTTTTCCCACAGTGGCATGGAGGGAGCTCCTGCTACCAAAGCCTCATGTCTGTGGGCCAGATCAAATTGTTCCATGTGCTGCATCTGGCCCATAAGCCAATAGCTTCCTAACACCCATCATAAAGCAATGAGGTTTTTCTTCATAATGAGTTGCCAGGTAACATCTGCTAATGCTGTATAGAAGCTGATATCGGGGGTGGGGGAACAGCTTGTTGATCAGAAATGTAACTTTTGACATAGTACAAGCCTTTGCGGATAGAAAGTATTAGATTAAAAGAAACAAATGAAAGCCTTTTTGGCACTTCTTCACAATGTGGCTGATTCTGGGCCTCAGAGCAGATGGCCTTTGTTTTCCCTCCCCACACCAGTTGGCCCCAAAATTGCACAAACTTCACTAATAAGTGAATTATGTTCCCATGTGTGTCATGTGCTATGTATGTAGTAAGGAACAAGTTTCTTACCTAAGTTTTTTTGACTTAGTCAAATGTTGTTGTATGAATGATCTGACTAGCAGAGAGACTCAGAAATGGAGCAGTTTAAAGTAAACATCAGCCTGAACCTTCCTCCTTGCAGTTCAAAGGAAAAAACTAAAAAGAAACAAGAAAAAATAACAACACTTTGATTCACATGCATGTAAACAACAAATTATATAAATATGTATGATAGCATCTTTATTTTTAGTTCAGAAAGCCAAATTCCTGATAATTATGGATAGTTCTAGTCTGTGGTGTGTGTGTTAAGCAGCCAGCTTTTCAGTTTAGAATGCAATACATATAATATGCATGCATGATTTGATATTCAGTTGGCACATACCTTTCTAGTCTTTCTGAAAAATTGTGTAGCAAGTTCTAATTTGGATTTATGTTCTTCCAAAGTTGTCTAGATAGCATACGGTATAATCAAATACCCCTAAAATATGTAAGTGCACTGTAGAAGAATTAAGGTGATTTAATCTTGGGAGTTTACTACAGAGCGAGTTCTGATAGTCCATTCCTATGCATTGGGATAAACATATATAGCTTTACAAAGCAAGAAATATGTAAATAATGAAATCTAGAAAACGCTATTGATTTGTGTATACTCTCTGCCACTTCCCCAACCCTCTTAAACAGATTACTTTTTTTCAGCATGCCCAGAGAGCTCCAAAATCAGCTAATTATAGGGGAAGTTGTTGTTATTCTTCCTACTAAAAGGATCCATACATTTTCCTTCATTCTAGGCCTTACATATGCAGCAGGAGGAAGCCCATCAGGCCACAGTAATGCTTTTGTTTTTGTGAAATTAAAGTTGAATTTCCCCCCTTTCGCTCTCTTCACCTCATGAACATGTAGTCAGTCTGTCAAAATTGCTGACGTTTTTCTCCAAACTTGTACTATCATGAGGGTGGACACTGTACTGACAGCACTTGTGAGCTATGAAATAAGTTGAGAGTGGGAGAGAAAGTGTCAAATTTCACTTATTTCCCAGCATGGCACTTCAGTTGTGCTGTCCATGCTTCAGCAGAGAGGCAATATGGAGGAGCTCCTGGGGATGAGGGGGGAGAGCAGGAGAGAACATGTCAGCTTGCCTAATAATTGTCTGTAGATCCAGCCCTTCTTTCCTCATTGTATATCACACAGGGGAGTTGGACTTCTTGTCTATAAAATCCCTAGAATCATTGTATTGTGCAAGCAGCCCACTTCATCTCTTTCCCTTTCCTATGTTGCCTTGGAATAGCAGCCTCTTTCCCCTGCCTGTTCATGTATTTAGTCCCATAGCTCGGGTATCTTACTGCAATCCTGAAACATATAGGATTAAACCTTATATGTAAGATATCTTCCTACAGTTTTTTTTTTAAATAAAATAAAGGAAAGAGCAGCTTATATCCCAAAAAAGAGAAGGCTGCAAAGTTGGACAATGTTAGATGCCTGTGGGCGTGTCTACACATTCATTAATGCACAGTAATTACTGTGCCTTTAAATTACTACTTGTGTAATGAAGTACTAACTAGAGTTACTTGCACAGTAGCATTGGTGAACACCTTTTTAGTGATGCTATGGTGCAGTAGCCTAATCATACTGTGCAGTAGCGTATTAGTACTGTCCGTTCTGTGAGGTGCTACTGTGCAGCGCTATTAGGCTACTGCGCGTTTAAGCGACTTGTATAGACGTGCCCTGTGAAAGTTTAATTTGGCACTCTCCACTATGCATGTACCTTATGACATCTTCAATAATGTGATCACACAATACATTTCTAAATAGGATTTCACAGGTTGGATATGCAATGGGGTCAAATTTTGAAGGGGTAACTAAGTTTGAAATTGCCTAGCTCTTTAAAGAGTTTGAGATGTAACAGTGCTGTCAGGCTGGGTTCTGTACATGATAGGTATTTTCTGAAAAAGTAAATTTTTCACATTGTTAAGAAACCAAATTGATCTTCCTGGAGCCAGAGAGCCAGAGCCAGTTTTAGGGCTGAGTAATCAGGACAGTATTCCCTGCCAGGGGTTGTGGGCAGCACAGTGTAAAATCATTGCTCCAGTCAAGTAGCTGTTTAATTCTGTGAAGGTAAAGGAACTGAGTGACAGTTGGATTGGTTCTCCCATTATGCACTCAGAATGAATATACAAAATGTTGAGGTCATATTGGTGGGCCCCAGTGGAAATTGCTACATAAAAGGCTTCAGTCTCAAGAGCCTGGGGTACATGAACCAGGAGTGGAATATACGTATAAACAACACTGTTCGTACAACTTTAGTTTTTGTATAGGTCAAGTTACTTTTTCTTGCTCTGCAGAAGTTATAGAAAAGATGGAAGCTAGGACCCCCCAAAAAGCAGTGGGATTTGTTCAGAATCCTACCACATAGAACTGATGACTAGATGGCATAGGCCATTCCATTTTGCTATCTAGTAGACCATCCTGCTTTTCATAAGACTGGGCTTCAAAACTGGTAGAGCAGCCCCATAACAAATCCTTAGCAATATAGTATCGGCACAAATCCCTGCAGATTTTTCTCTAAACCAATAGAACATAATCTAATACTTAACCTTTGCTTCTCTTTTACATTCTGCAGACTTAATAATGAGCAATAATGCTATCTTGCAGAGAGTACCTTTATTTTAATAAAGTGGTTGACCTTATCCACTTAAAGTTGGCAAGCACTTCAATGTATTTGCTAAAACTATTAACAAATACTGCCATTCCCTTTTAAGAGAAATTTATCATTGTCATAATTTAGATCTATCCCCTTTCCAAAAATGCATAAATTGAATAAACGGTTGAAGTTCTTTCAGCATGTTTTGTCCTCATGTAGGTCTGTATTTTCCTTCAGTTATGTGTAAAATATAAATTTACAGGATTTATAGCATTCAGTAAAGGAATATAAATGATAAATCCTGTTCAATATTTTTTTTTTAACTGTGTGAACGTGGAACTTAAATATGGGTGAAAGAGTTTACTTTGCTTTCAATCAATTACATTTTCATTTTTTATATATCCTTCAGACAGGCAAGCAAGGGCAATGTGCAAAATTAATACAATCCACAAATATTATATTTCTCTATAATTAATCTTCATTAACTTTCATAAAGAAAAATTATAACATGATAAGCACACAGACACTTTCCCATTATATTTAAAAAGCATGGCCAACAATTAGAAAACATTCCACCAATGATACATTTCAGAAATCTCTTAAGTATCCATAAATAAGACCCAAAAGTTTTTATTTCGTGTGTGTAACAATATACCCAGTCAAAACTATGTTCGAAATAACAAATTACATGCAGCACAACATCAAAATAAAAATTCCTTATAGTAGTAAATACAAGAAGAGATAACTTATGATGGTTATTAATTAGAAGGATTTAATCATAGTTTACATCTTTCAAGTCACGTGGGTACAATACAGTAATACAGACATGTTCATATATCATACTGATAGGTAAATCAAAATAGATTGTGATATTTTATGTATAAGATGGTATGATAACTTAAAATTGGAGGTAGAACTGTGTGAAGATTCATTATGTAGAAGGATGAATAATAGTATTTATGCTTTAGATAATTCCTGTGAATATTTTGTATATAGGTTACTAATAACTAGTTTTTGGGAAGTTATACTTAGTTTATTGTGCATGTGATTATATTTCCACACTTTTAAGATTTTTTAACTTTTTTTTTTTTATACCATGCCTGTGTATTCTAATTATTTATTTTTTTGGACAATGTAATTTTCCTCATGTTGTTAGAATGTGTTAAAACCATATGATATGAGTAAAGATCTTCAACCTAGATTTTGTGATGGCTTTAGGATTCTTGGTGTAAGCCTCATGGACCTTATGCTTTAAGCATATTCTGTTTTTTGTGAAGCTTGAGTTTGAGGCACTGTCTTGATGGCCATAGACTTCTTGGCTACGGCCATTGCAAGTGGTAAAGTTGCCAGCAATGAGATATGGATGAGGAGGAGTAAAGAATTAAGTTCTATTGATGCTAACAGTGAAGGTGTAGTTACACCTTACAATTAGCATATGCTAACTTTAAGGAATGGTAGTTCGTGTTTAAGTTAGCATCTGTTTTGAGCAGTTGCACGTTAAGGGGTAATACCCCTGTAACGTGCATTGCTCTGACCTGTCCTTAGTGGGCTTGTGAGCAGGGTCATGACTAGGAGCCAAGTTGTCTCTGTGCCTGCCCAGCTTGCCTGCTCTCAGGGGCAGGGTAGGTGGCTCAGATTTTCAGACTGCTGGGGTCCCATTAAGCTCACCAGCCTCTGCTAGCCAGACTGGGCCCCTGCTGCCCAGATCACTCACCACTCCTTAATGGCTTTGATTGGACCTACTGCCACTCTCCACACTTCCATAGGCCTGCCGCTGCCTATGCTTCTGTCCCCCAGCCTGGATCAAGTCAGCATCCCAGATAAGGCCTACTGCTCCACTCTATCCCCTGCCAGCCTGGATCAGGCGTGCTATTCTCCACTGACCCCACACCTCCTGGATCAGGCTTGCCAGCCCCCAGCACTTTGGATCCTGTCTAACTGCCCCCCGGTAGCTCCCAGATCTCCTGTGGCTCCTGGCACACTGTAGAGGGAGCAATCGGGGAAAAGGAACCTGCTGCTGCCACTGCTGCTATTCTATGGGCTGGGCTCAGCTGAGACAGCAGCACCATATAACTGGTGGTAGGCAGGTTCCCTTTCCCCACCTGTTCCCCCAGGACAGTGCTAGCAGCCACAGGTGACCTGGGAGACATGGGGGCATGGAGGGCGGGGGGAGGGGAGTGAGCCATAAGGCTCAGGGGGAAGACAAGGGGGTGGGGGCAGGGAGGAGGGAGCCCCAGGAGCAGAGGTGAGCTGGGAATGGGAAGGGGAGGGGAGAGTCTTATCTTTTAAGACTGCCCCTGCTGTCACTCTGGGGGAGGATATAGAGCTGGGAGTAGTGCCTCCTGGGATACTGGAAGACTGCTCCCAACTGGTTTTGGGTCTGTGGAGCAGTCACATGCAATTGCAACATAAGCTGCCCAAAACTAGTTAGAGACAATCCCTGCTGGAACAGGATTCTCTCAAAGCATCTCAGAGGGCCATTGTCTCATGTTTTCCTGCCCTAATGTGTGGACACTCCTGTTTTAAGAGCCCTTAACATGTATTTATGTTAACATGTAACAACACCCTAAATAAAACAGTTCTTGAATTCCTGAAATCTAGCATCTTAAGGACTCTGTCCTGTCCTTTTCTTTGTCCTGAAATGGCAGAGGAACCAAGGTGGGAGGTTGAGGAGGGGACTAGGGACCTCTGATAATTTTTCATTTACTGATTTTTAGATTTCTTTACCAGATCTTCTGTTTCCCTAATAGATTATTTTCAGAATAATGTGTTGCTGTTATGTTAAGTGGTACAGTTCTGTTAACCAGGACATAGCATTACTTTTTAGGAATACTGATTTATTGTGATGCATTTTTGGAAATGACCCTTCTGTTTCAGGGAAGGGTAATTGAAGTAAAAATGCTTCTGTTTCTCCTCAATAAAAATAATATGAGGGGTTTTTTTTTAAAGCACATGTAACAACTAAATGAAAACAAACAAACAAACAAAAACATGCATTAGTGGTGGGGGACTGATAAAATATTTAGGTTTCACATTGTGTGGAAAAGTGAGAAAATGTTATTAAATAAGTTGCAGTGTATTTTGAGTTTTAGACTTGAAATATGCAAAGAAGCAGACAATACTATGATGATACCCAACAACTAGAAGCTGAAGATATTCATCCATGAAGTCAGAGTTGGGCAAATCTTAACTTTTTCAGTTTATGGGATTTTCTTTCCAATGCGTCCGGTAATATAGTAATTACAAAGAAATTTGTTTTGGAACCATTGAAATGTGGCCTTCCACAGGACCACAGATCTCTGAACTTCCAGAGTCCCTCTCAATAGAGACAGAACCAGAATTCCCGCGCTTCCAGCTCAGTGAGGGGGAACCTGCAAGCTCCAGGTGCTCGGTCCCAGAACAGTCTGATACAGACCGGAACTCTGATTCAGAGACAGGAACCTTGAAGCCTTGGTTTCTAAGCAAACTATCAGGTGAGCAACATGTTTGGTTTCTGCTACAAATCATTTGAGACTGTGTCTACAACTTGCTGAAAGATTTTTGTACTAAAAAAATAAATAAAAAAAAGTTTTCTGACCACACAAGACCACTGCCACCAAGAAGTGATGGGTGGTAGTGGTTGGAGACTCCCTTTTGAGGGGAATGGATGCATCCATTTGGCAGCCTAACCTGTTGTCTCGGGAGCTGCTTGCTCATAGCTCAGATTTGAGATAGCATGGAAGGGTTACTGAGACTCGTCTTACCCTCTGATTACTACTGCATGGTGCTTATACATGTGGGCACCAAAGATGCTGCCAGGGGAGACCCTGAGCAGATCAAAAGGCTTTGGGAGCAAGGGTGAAGGGGATGGGATCAGGTAGTGTTCGCCTCGATTCTTCTGAGGAGTCTTTTGTGGTTCGGTGGTAGAATCCTGTCTGGCACACAGGAGACCCAGGTTCTATTCCTGGACATCTATACAACTATAGCCATGGAGGCACCAAATATCTAGACTCAGCCTGGCCTTAGGATTCTGTCTCAATGGCCTAAAGAGGGGGAAGTGGAAGGTCTGGGAAGTTTCCACTCTTCCGTACTCCTGTCTAGGTGATCTCTCACTCGTACACCATGTTACGGAAGGATTGACAGTTGCCAAACTATGGAAGGGATCCTTCCAGTCAAGGGGAAGGGCCTGGGCAGGAACAGATGCATCCTGCAAATCAATGTATGGTTGTGCATATAGTGTTGAAAGAAGCCAAAGCCCTCCTGACACCATGGGATGTTGTTCGAAGAAGGATTGCCAGGAGGAGATAGGATCCACTTGACTAAGAGGCAAAAATCTCTTCGCACGCAGGCTTGCTAACCTAGTAAGAAAGGCTTTAAATTAGGCTTGCTGGGGGATGGAAACCAAAACCCTGAGGTAAGTGGGGAAGTGGGTGACGTGGAGGAAGCACAAGCAGGAAGGGGCAACAAAGGAGGTGTCCTCATTATTCCTGAGAAAGTAGGGCAGTTATCTCAGGTGTCTGTACAGAAATGCAGGGAGCCTGGGAAACAAACACGAAGAATTGGAAGTCCTTACGCAGTCTGGGAACTATGATGTGATTGGAATAATAGACTTGATGGGATAGCTCTCATGACTGGAGCATGGTCATGGATGGGTACAAACTATTCAGGAAGGACAGGCAGGGGAGAAGAGAAGTTGGAGCTGAGCTTCATGTAAAAGAGCTGTATGACTGTTCAGAGCTACAGTATGAAACTGGAGATTGGCCTGTTGAAAGTCTCTGGGTTAGGGTCAGAGGGGAGAGCAACAAGGGTCATGTTGTGGTAGGTGTCTGCTACAGACCAGGAGGATGAGGTAGATGAGGCTTTCTTCAAAACAGCTAGTGGAAGTTTCCTGATTTACAGACCATGGTTCTCAGTGGGGACTTCAGTCACCCTGACATCTGCTGGGAGGGCAATGCACAGGAATCCAGGCACTTTTTAGAGAGTGTTGGGGACATCTCCCTGGTGAAAGTGCTGGGGAAGGCAATTAGGGGTCATGCTCTTCTTGATCTGGTGCCCACAAACAGGGAAGAATTAGTGGGGAATATAGTAGTGGATGGCAACTCGTAGTAACAAGTACAAGATGACTGAGTTTAGGATTCTGAGGAAAGGAAGGGTGGAGAGCAGCAGAGTAAGGACCCTGGACTTTAGAAAAGCAGACTTCAACTCACTCGGGGGATGCATGGGCAGGATTCCCTGGGAAGCCAGTCTGATGGGGAGAGGAGCCAGCTCCAGGAGAGCCAGCTCCAGGAGATCTGGCTGTACTTTAAAGAAACCTTATTGAGGGCACAGTAATCGACCATCCTGATGTGCAGGAAGACTAGCAAGTATGGCAGAAGACCAGCTTGACTTAGCAGGGAACTCTTCAGTGAACTAAAACAAAAAAAGAAGCTTACAAGAAGTGGAAATCTGGACAAACATCTAGGAAGGAGTATAAAAGTATTGCTCGGGCATGCAGGGATGAAGTCAAGAAAGCCAAAGCGCACTTGGAGTTGCACCTAGCAAGGGACATGAAGGGTAATGAGAAGAGGTTCTACAAGTATGTCAGCAGCAAGAGAAGGATCAGGGGAAGTGTGGATCCTTTACTAAATGGGGGAGGCAACCTAGTGACAGAGGTTACAGAAAAGGCTTAAATATTCAGTGCCTTTTTCACCTAAGTTCTCACAGGCAAGGTCAGCTCTGAGACTGCTGCACCTGGAAGCACAATTTGGGGAGTAGGTGAACAGCCAACAGTGGCAAAAGTACAGGTTGGGGACTGTTTAGAAAAGCTGGATGTGTACAAGTCCGTGGGGCTGGATGGGATGCATTTGAGGGTGCTGACTGTGTTGGCTGATGTGATTGCAGAGCTGCTGCCCATCATCTTTGACAACTTGTCGTGATAAGGAGGGATCCTGGATGATTGGAAAAGGGCAAATATAGTGTCCATCTTTAGGAAAGGAAAGAGAGGATCCAGGGAACTACAAACCAGTCATCCTGGATTCACCATGGGCATGTTATGCCTGAGCAATCTGATTGCCTTCTATGATGTGATGACTGGCTCATGGATGCAGAGAGACTAGTGGGTGTGGTGTACACTGACTTTAGCAAGGCTTTTGATACAGTCTCCCATAAGGAAGCATGGGTTGGATGAATGAATTGTAAGGTGAATAGAAAACTGGCTGGATCATCGGACTTGGAGACTAGCAGTCAATGGCTCAATGTCTAGTTGGCAGCTGGTATTAAGTGGAGTGTCCCAGGGGTTGGTCCTGGGGCTGGTTTTTTATTCCAGTATTTTCATCAGTGACCTGGAAGGTGAGATGCAGTGCACCCTCAGCAAGGTTGCAGATGATACCAAACTGGGGGGAGTAGTAGATATGCTGGAGGGTAGAACTAGGATTCAGAGAGTTCAATGAATTGGAGGATTGGACCAAAAGACATCTCATGAGATTCAACAAGGACAAGTGCACTTAGGACAGAGAAATCCCATGCACTGCTACAGGCTGGGTGCTGACTAGCTAAGCAGCAGCTCTGCAGGAAAGGACTTGGGGATTACAGTGGGCAATAACCTGAAGATGAGCCAACAGTGTGCCCTTCGTTGAGAAGAAGGCTCACAGCATACTAGGCTGCATTAGTAGGAGCATTGCCAGCAGATAGAAGGAAGTGATTCTTCCCCTCTGTTCAGCACTGGTGAGGCCACATCTGGAGTACTTCTGGTCCACTTCCAGGTTATTTGAATTGCCATAAAACATAGGTGGCTTAGTCTTGGTAGATACTTCATACTTTTTAATGGAAGACTGCATATCTTTCTAAAATCCATGCTGCAGCTTCATCATTGGTAAGGCCAGATATTGGCACCAGTTAGTGAAGTTCTATAGCCTGTGTTGTGGAAAGGCCAGAATTATAATGGGTCCTTTTTGCCTTTAAAATCTATTCATTACTGTATGTGACTAGATGAACGTATATATAAAATACCATGTATTTATTTGTTGTGCATAATTGTGTGTACACATTTTGCAGGTGCTAGCTTCCCATGCCATATGGCCTTTGAAAACTCAACCGTGGTAGAGGCAGTGTTGCCAACTCTCTGTAAATTTTCAGACACTCGGTAAATAACCAGGCCAAAAATGCCTGTCCATAAATTCTGTTAAAATTTTGTGGCATTATAAATCAGGAAGCAAAAACAACTCCTACAAAAAAAAACACCTGCTGCTGAATCTGGTTGCATTATTAAAGCACAGACTGAGCATAGCAGTACCACCAGGACCAGGTACAGATATTACACTTTTACTGGTATAAGTGACTGGAAATTAGTCTCTACCTGTTATGGAACAGAAGTTTGGTGCACACAGACTAGTTTAAAAATGGTGGAACCCAGTCAAAGATTTGCAACCCCATGACCTCCTATCAGAGGGTGAATGTGTGTTCTGTTCAATACCAATCTGAATTATGCCACTTACAGTAAACCATGTAACTTAGATCAATTCCACCTTGGGCTTTTTGAATGTCTGTACTTAGCTCCATTGTCTAAGCAGGAGCAAAGCTCTCCAAAGGTAGCTCTTTTTGGAGATCCTGCCTTCCATCTGCCTCTAACACTGCTGGATGTCAAGTAGGCATAGTGGTCTTTCTTTGGGGGTTCATGCTAATACAGGCAGTGGGACTGGTCAGGGTAGGGCTGGGAGTGCAGGGTGCAATTAGTGGATCCAGGGTGTGGAGGTGCATAGGGAACCCTGGGGGTTACAGCATAGTTTAAGGTGCAGTCAGGGATACCAGGATGTGGGGGCGAGTGGGGCAGAGGCAGAACAATGTTAAACGATTGCTACAGTCAAGCAGGCTTATCAACCAAAGAACATTTTTTATTTATTTATTTTTTTTAAATCTCCAAACGGTTTTGAACCCACTCTTTGTGTGGCAGAAGTATTACTTAGGTTCTTACTTGCACAAAATGTACAATAAACAAATGTCAGTACAAAAAGTTTGGTCATCATCAGTAAAAACTTTGAAAATTGTCACTAAAAGAATGAGTCTTGGGTTGGTAACGCTTGTTAGAGGATGGATACATGAACAAGTGATAACAAATGACGGGTAGGAAGAGGACCTTTAGGTGTGCCAGTTGCTCTGTGGTAATAATTTCATGTATCCACTCCTCCACTTCTGTTGGTAGAATATACAGTACAGTAGCTTAGTCCTTCATTCAGGAATAAGCTGCCCAGTTTTAGTTTGGATTTAACAAGGAACATACTATACATTGTCTACAATTAACTCAATGTAATTTGTCTGCCTGTCAATACCTTAGTAGGCATAATATAATTAATTATAATCACACACTATTCTAAAAAGACAGAAAATAAAATTATCCTCTAGTCTTTGATCTTTTGGACTACAGCAACAGGTTTGTTTAAGTTCAGGTAGTGATAAACCAGGGCCCACATCATTTAAAAAAAAAAAAAATCTCTACTACATTTGTATTAAATGGCAGATTTGGTGTTCTTTTTGTTTGGGAGCCCAAGTCCTAAAATAACAGAAGAATATTATTCCCTTATCTTCCCTTACAAAATGTTTGCTTCAAAGCAGCATGGAGGCATGTTGCAATAGCATGGGGGAAGTTGTGCTATTTCTTCTTGTGATGCATTTCTCTGCTGCTAAAAAGAGGGCTCTGGTCTCCAAGCTAGTAAATATCATGCTTTTTTACAAAAAGTAAATCTGAAACAGAAAAGAAGGGAAAACCTTTTTCTTTAGGAATTTTTAAAACGTAACTTTACTAGGTATTATCCAGAGTAAATGGATGATAAAATATGGCTTTCTTGATGTTCCAAGAGAATGTATGTGCCTAAGACATGTTCTTGGCAGTCATAATGGTATTAAGTTTCATAGAAATAAGAAGAACTGGCAGTGAAGAGAGCGATACAATGCATGCAGTATAAAACATTTAATCCTGGAATCTGGACAAGTTCTGAGTGTACTAATGTAAATTTATTGAAACATAGGTTGGCACTTTATTTATATCCCATTTTAAATGAATGCTGTTGAGGATGGCGTTTAGTTTATAAAAGCTACCACACCCATAAAACACATGATCTTGGTGAGTTGAGCAGAATATTTAAAGGGGACCTTTTATATCAATTTAATTTGGTTCAAACAAAATTGCTTAACACATTAGGTTATTGAAATAAAAAAATGCTAATTTCCTATCACTGAAAAATAGAAGGAGCTGTTGCTGCTGGGAAGCTGCTGCCAAAACCAACCCTGTCCTACCCAGTTCAAGATGAGAGTATATTTAGGAGCTTCTTGTGCTGAACAGTACTAGACGTCTGCCTTCCATGTGAGAGGCCTATCAGAAACCTGGTTCTTAACTAGTGCAAAGAATAGCTATCTGATGGTATTGCTTTAAATCATTTTGAGTGTCCTTTATTGACTGTCCTTGACCTTTTTGTTTTTCAAAGACACTAGAGCAAAGGTACCTAGGTGTAGCATTTTTTGTATATAGTTTAAAAAACAGGGTTACTTGGACCCTGCTGCTCCCATATGGTTCCTTCATATTACACTTGTTATGTGAAAAGAAACCACAGCAAGAGATGCTAGTACAACCCTGTGAGGGATAAAAAGGAAGGCCCAAAAGATGCCAATGTTGAATTTCCATCAGATATCCCAATGCACAAAATAAGGCCAGGCCCTTTTGAATGAAAGAGACTGGACTGTAATAGACAACAGTACAGGACTTTTATGGTGCATTTGTGAGTACAAAATATGTGCTAATTATTATTGTTAGCATCTACATTTTTGTTTTCTGTGCTCATGATGGCAGCTTCCCATTGCCTTTGTATTAGAGCAGACAGAGATGTGGTTGTGGGTGGAGCTACCAGGGGTACAGCCATATTTTGTTTTGCCAATATAACCTCTGTGTTGAAATTGTTGATGTCAGAGCTTTAATGGGGAAACATATGTGCTTTAAAATAACGGAAGTCTTTCTATTTGGCCATATGATTTATAAAATGCTCTTCAATTTAAATTATTAATAATTGGCATATTTTGAAATATGAAGTGCATGGAAGCCGGATGCATTTTGAGTCCATATATGCCTTTCAGCATAAGAAACCAATGAAACCCCCAAATTTAGAAGTTGAATGAGTAAATGAAATTGAAGAACTTGAATGTAGTACTTGGTGGCAGTATGTATTTATATGGAAGGGCTGAATCGAAAAAGTAGGCAGGGGTACAGGGAATATAATCACAAAATGGGATAATAACGGTATATAGTTTTAGAAACTGCAGAGAGGGGCATTTGACTTGCTTTAAAACTCTAAGGGTGCATCCAGACAAGCGCACATGTGTGGCCCACTGCAAGAGGCATGCTGCAAGAGGCATGGTGTGTGAACAAAAAAATGTTCCCTGTGCTGCAATTTGCAGTGCAGGGGCAAAATTAGACCTCTGATTTATCCAAGGGTCAGAAAATACCCCAGGCAAAAAAAAGTGGGGCAGGGCATGGTTATCACTTACAATTCCAATTGCTAAATCAAGAGTGAGACCTTATAAAGGGGGATAAGGCAAAATGCTGCATTTATTGATTACATGAATTGGACATAGAGGTTCAGACACACCACTCAGATGCACAGAAATCATCGTGCACGTCATTACACACACAAACACAAATCAACTATTTCATTCAGACATTATAGTTACCAGCAGCAGTTGTTCAATAATGGCACTGGGAGCCTGGCCCAGGCCTTACTGAGAGAGAGAGAAAGATCCTGTAGATAACAGGAATTTACCCTGCTTGGAGCGGGGTAAAACAGATATGTCTGTGCTCCAACGAAACAGCAGTTGACAGAGAGACTCGCCCAACTTGGCATTTTTAAAGTCTTCTTTTTATAGGGGATGGCATCGTTTGTTTCAGTGCTTTTGGGAGTTTTCTATACCCAGCTTCTGTTTTTGCAGTTGTTCTTCATTCATCTTCAACTTATCTCAGCCCGAGGTCAGTTTGGTTGTCAAAGTTGGTATCTCAGGCTTGGAGTGTTTTTGCTATCTGTCTGGCAGGATGTGTGCATGCTTCTTCCTCATTATCTCCTTTGTGCCCTAGGCCTCAAAGGGATTGTTTAGCTATCCATTAATTAGTTTTCTGACCGGTAACTTACACATTTGGTGCCTTGTTGCTTACATAAACAGCTGCATTTTCTTTTTCCAGTCTCTATGCCAACTCTCTCTCTCTCACCATTCACCCTTTCACACACACTCATACATAAAGGCCATGCAGAGTTCATTCATTTATGTCAAGCAGAAGGATACAAAATGGAGTTTTCAAGTTGCTTACAGGACAAGACTAACATGGCTACATTTCACTATTATTACACTCTATGTTAACATCAGCTACATTAGTTCAGTTCATGCTACATGGTCCAGAACTGTGCCCTGAGGTAACTGAAGGCTCAGGTCCTCCACAGAGATGCTCTAGTAGCCAGCCAGAGTATCTCCATGGCTGGCCCTTGCCCTGGTGCTGAAGCACACTGCCTGCCTATGCAGGGAGCTGGACCCCACCTCTGTGCTGGTATGTAGAGGATAGGGGGGAGGGGACTGGTCAGGGGATCCCCCACTGGCCCCATCCCCTGCCTGCCCACTCCCCAAGCCCCTCTGATCACTGCCTCACCTGGCCCCAGCATCCTAGCAATTAAAAAATAAAATAAAAATAAAAAAGCGCTATACTCACCGGCAGTAGCAGCTGCTGTTGGGGTCACTGGGGCCTCCTGGAAGAGCACCTCTGGGCAGCAGGGACCAGCCCCAGCTGCCTGGAGCCCATACTGCCACTGCCCCATTGCGCGGGTTTGTCTGGCATCAGCTGATCACCGCACGGCTCCATGCACTGTCAGGCAGCAGGGGCCACTCAGGCTGAGTGGTGGTGGGCCCCAGGTGATGGCCTGAGCTGAGCAGCCCTAGCTGCCTGACAGCAGACAGAGCTGTGTGGCACCCTGCCACTGCCCCATGCTGTGCAGGGGTACTCTGCCAGGAGGCCCCAGTAACCCTGATTGCCTCTACTACCGGTGAGTGCTTTTTTTTTTTTTTTTTTCAGTCCAGGACTGCTGGGGCTGGGGAGGGGGGAGGGGCCAGGGGGCAGCGCTCAGGTGCAGGCCTGGGTGGGGGGGGGCAAACAGGGAGCGGGGGCTGGGCAGAGGGGCTCTGCCAAGATGTTCCATGGCTCCTATAGCTGCTGCTACAGCTGGTGAGTGCAGGGCTTTTGGTTTTTTTCTTTAAGTGCTGGGACCAGCTAGGGAAGCAGGTGGGGTGGAGGGGGGGAATGTGACTCCTGTGGGTGGCTGTGGCCACTGTGTGGGGGCAGTCTGTGAGCTGTGCAGGGGAGGCTGCACCCTACAGGGGGACAGGGGACCCACCACTCCTGAGCAGCCCTCTCCTTCTCCCCCACAATCTACCCACACATCCCACAGCTTGAGAAGACAAAACTAAAATGTTGGCCTGACAAGATCTAGCATTATACAACAATTTTGAAACTATCCTCCTATTGAAGGTTACTGAACAGATTTGATTATTATCATGAGTAATTGTTTGCAACAGTCTTGAAGCTTTATTCTGGAGCAACTGGAAAAACATTGAGAATTTCTAGGGGACAGATAGGAAAGTGAAGTGTAAGACATTTGTTATGGGACTTGCATTCTCTTAGTCTTGGGTAACTCGAAACAGGTAACAGTGCAGCTCACTTGATGAAATCAACACATTTTTAAAAACTCTTTGAATATCAAATCAGTTAAATTAGAGGTGATCAACTCCTGGTCTGTGGGCCAACTCTGGCCCATGGCACTATCATCCAGTCTGCAGGGCTTCCCACAGGTCCAGACATTTGGACTAAGTACAGACAGTCAAAAAAGCCCAAGGCTGAATTGATTCAGTCTTTGCGGGTTAGTTTAAAATGCAGACATTAAATTGAAACAGAAGTGTACAGACATTTACTTTTGTTTCAGGAAATGCAGGCACAAGCCTGTAGTGGCTCAGGCCAGAAGCAAGGGGGTGCTAGAGCATGGCTCTCTGGCACATTGCCAGCATGGGCTGTGTATTTGCTGCGTTCTGCTGCCTCTGTGGTCTCTGGGATTTGCAGTCCAGATGCACAGCAGCATGACTCTGCAGGCTGGGCTGCATGTACAGCCTGGTTTACCTCTTTCCCCGCCCCACCCCCTGTCAGCCAGCTCTCACTGCTCTAGCTAGGGAGTAGAGGGGCATGGCCAACCCTTCTTTGATGAAGCAGACAGCCCAGCACAGCCTGGTCCAGGGCTGAAAAGCATGCTAGGGGACTATGATTTAACTTGAACCAGGAAGAGGTCTGGGACAGAAGTGTCATAAACTGGTTTGACCAAAATCAGTTAAGTCTGATACTACATTCAACCAGGTTAATCTTAAACCAGTTTCAGCCATTTTGAAACTGGTTTATGTGTACTGAGCTTCTGTTCTGTTACAGGTTGAAACCAGTTCATGCTCATTTAAACCAGTTTATGCATAACTTCTGTCCCTAGTCTGGGTGGTGAGGGAGCAGTAGCACCACTCCCCTGCAGCCAAATTTCCAGACCTATGGGGAGCCATGGACCCTGTGCACTGGATCAGGTACCCAATCCCAGTGTACAGAGCCAGGCAGGGTGTGATGCCAGGCCCCAGAGCCCAATCCTGCTATGGGAGGGGGTGGCACCAGGCCCCCAAGGCCCAATTTTGGTGAAGGGGGTGGTGCTGGGCTCCAGGGCCTGATCTGCCCTGACTAGCCCCACACAACTCATTTACCTAAATGGACCAAAAGTTAAGGAACCACTGCGTTTAAATAGTAACTTCCTTGTCTTAAGTGACTCCCCGCCCCCCCCCACACCATTGTTGTATTAGCTACATCACAGTCACAAAGGATATAAAGTTTTCTTGACATTTTGTGAAACAGAGAATTAGGAATTCAGGAGTGTTTACCCTTTTATGCAATTACATAAAGACACTCATGAAACTGAGGAAATGGATGCTTTTATAATGTGGGGTTGTACTTAATCATAATGGTGATAATTCTGCAGTTAATTTATTTAGCATTTGCCTGCTTAAAAATTTAAAATGTCATAAATGAAAAAGTTGACTAAATTAAATATTACATATTGTAGGAATGTTTGGATAAGTACAGATAGCTTAATCTGTCTCTTGTCAAAATTATCCCATCTGTCTTCAGTTTGGAACAACATGGCAATCAAAACTTAGGAAATATCTCCTTATTGGCAGAAGTAGGAATGAACAGGAAATCATGAACATTCATATTTTAAGGTCTTACCAACTGCCTCAAAAAGACGTCAAGTCAACATCTCTTCCTGAGATGTTGCCTTAAGGAGAAATCAACAGTTAAAACTTACTGCTTATCTAAAGCACCGAAATATATTCTTATCATTCTTTCATTTTTGAAGACCTGCATGTTCTTCTTATCTTGAATACTGTTTTGAAATTATATGGATTCGTTTTATTCTAATTATGCATTTTAGACATTTAGCAATGCAAATAAAGTAGATTGCACGTTTTGAGTTGTAGCTATTGCAGAACAGTCATCTCTGAAAGCATGCTGAAATATCTTTGGAGATCCACTGCTCAAATCTCTTTTGATTATGCAAAAAGATTACTAGTGAAGGAAAGGCAAAGTGATGTCAATTTGAAATTTGATAAAGAATCTTGTAATCTTTTTAGAACGTGGTCTTATGGTTTTTTAGAGAATGGTTAGTGCTTGGGTATGGTTGTCGGCATGGAATTTTGACATTTTATATACATACGTACATCAGAAATGTTTGGTCTAATTTTTAGAAACTTTATTACCATGGGCAACTGGTGCCTCCTGAGTCTGGGGGGGCACCAGATCACCGACTGGGGGGGGGTCCCCCAGCGGCTGATCACCGAGCTAGCAGCAAAACATGTGAAACTGGAATTACACTTCCTCCAGCACTTCTGGTTTTGTGGTTGGCACTTCCAGGGGGTACACGGCTGAACTTGGTGGGTGCAGATGTACCCCCTATGCATCGCCAACATTATATACCACCCTAAGTTTCTAGTGTCAGATCTCTGTTATATGATTTTTATGGCAGCACAGCAGTGATGTCTGTTGCCACCCTGGGTATTCCAAATTGTACCTCATGCTCTACTAATGTGAAAACATCTGGTTTATTTAAATAATCTCTCACTTGTTCATTCCTGAATCTCATCTGAGCCCATACCCATTCTTGATGTTGATTGACAGTTGACCTTTTCTATGAAAACTGAAGAAAAGAAAAAATTAAACATTTGTCTTCTCAGCGTTAACAATAGTTAGGTTTTCTTTTATAATTTGGTAGGGGAGCTACTTTTATACTACACATGTATCATATTTATAAAACACTCCTTTTGCAGAAATATTTTTTCTAAATAATTTTGCAAACATAATAAACAGGGAGGGGAAGGGATGACTCTCAGACATCGTTTGTGAACAGAAAAAAGACTACAAACTGTCAAATTTATTTGCTATCAACTTTTCTTTCAAGTCCAATCCAGGAAAGATCCAAAATCAAGACCGTTATATACTGATATGTTGCAATGTGAATGCAAGGTAATTCCTGGCAGTGTCTTGGTTTCATAGACTATAAAGCAGCCAGTTTGCACTTGAGGTCCCAACAGAGAGGCTATTCCAGAGAGTACTGTAGTTATATTAGCCTGACTTGTTTTTTGCCATGTGGCTCAAAATCAATGAGAGCCTCCTATTCAGCAACAGGCAAGTTAAGAATAATGATTTAAGAGGGGCTTATATTCTTTAGATTAGCTTATTAGATAGAGTTTCATCAAAGTAGGGTGCTTCTGATTTACACTCTGCCAGGGAATGTGGTCTTCAAAGAATTGTCTCAAATGTATTGGATAAAAGTATTTAGTGCTTTGCAATTTCAATACAGCCATTCATTCACAAGTGAAAAATTGCCAGTAAATGCACAATTAATTACATGACAAGTTAACTTTGGCAGTTCATTTCTGGATCAGATAAAGCAAGTCACAGCTTTTTCATCCTACTTAATGATGTTGTAGATCTCTATGAGAGCGGTATGAGGGTCATATAATTAAAATGCATGACTAGAACTTGGTTTCCATTATCTTAATATATGTTTAGGAAGTTCAGTTTATTTCTTGCCTATTTAAATAAATTGCTGTTGGGGAGAAAAAGTTGCCAAAGGTTTCAAAAATCACTTTCAAAGTTGAACAACAAATGACATCTAAATCCTTTGGTACAGTTCAAACAAATAGTGTCCATGCTAAAAGCAGCCTAAATAGAATAACAATTTTTCAGTAGCAAATGTAGATATCCTTGAACTACATAAATGGAAAAAGAAACCCTTAAAAGTGATGTTTAAATTACTTTGGTGTACTGTGGTTTTATCTTCCTGCTGACATGCAGAGTTGTTCACGTCTAGCATGGAATTCTTAATATATTCTTTTATATTTGGTACTTCCTATATGCTATTTGCAACCCATTGCATGTTCCTTTCAAGAAAGTTTGGCATCCATAATTGTTACTAGTAAATCTTGCTTATAATTTTGGCATGCAAATACTGGCAGAGATGATTATGGCACCATACTTCAGAATATTGTAAAGCTACCACTGTATGTCTATATGCATGTGCCAAAGTCTCTTCCTACTAGTTACTTCCTCCCATTTTTTTCTTTCTAGTACAGTATTTTAAGTGGCTCACTGAAATCAATGAAATACACTTTTTTTGATTTGCTAGATGAGTTCCATGCCCTTAAATCAAGTCAGAATTCAAGTTCCAGCCCCAGATCTGAAAATTCAGTAGGAAATTTCCTGACCTCCAAAGGTATCTCCATTAAGTAACATGATTTTCATAAGGGGCAGGTGGAATTGCATTCCTGAGTGTCACCACCTAGATGATCACACTAATACATGGGAAGAAAATGCATTTTTAACATTTCCTTATATTCTATGAGTTGAAAAATATAGAAAACAGAAATGGGACCCTTGTTATATTTAAAATTTGGTCAGGCTGGTTGTATAAGCTACCCAAGTTTAACAACTTGATTTTTATTTGAAAGAAGGTAATCATCTTCAACACCCATTGGAACATTTACATATTCATTAATTTATGTATGCATTGGACAAAATGGTTATGTATACTGATTGTTTATAACTGACCTGGGTGATACTCAAGGTCTATGGCAAAATGCTTGAATTTTTTAAGTCAACTAAATATGTCCATACAAATCAGAAAATAGGCTATATTAGAAATGGTATCATACACAACCTGGACTTATAAAAAATAAACGTACAGGAGTCAGATGAATAGCAACAGGGCATCGTGGTAAAGTATGTTTTGTTGTAGCCATATCTTTAGGTTACTTGTCTACATAGCTCACTTGCTTGTTGATGTGCTTTTGTCAATGTTCCACTAGGGCTGTTACTCCATTCAAAAAAGAAAAAAAAATGAACTGCTTCTGAAGCCATGCTTGCCTTTTGTTTTAGGACTTAAATCTGCATTCCCCCAAAGCTTCCTTTTAGAGGACTGAGCAGTTAAGTTACTTGAATTCAGGTCAGGGTATAAAGCAAATGAGGTAGGAACTTGTATTCCAAGTTTTTGATGGCTTCCATGGTTGAGCGAGCAGCATACAGGTAACTGTTATTGTGAAGGAGCAATATTCCTTCCATTAGCATTACACAGTGCCTGCTTGAAATGGCTGGCTTCAGATTCTTGTTGAACAAGTAATGATAACCTTCTTGTTCACTGTGACCACACGCTTAAAAAATCTGTTGCAAGGATACCATTGATATTTTAGAAAAATATCATAATAGTTTTGTAAGAGACGAGGCTTTTCTGAGTGATATCTATAATTGGACCAACTGACTTAAACAAGCTTTTGAAGGCAGCATGTTCGCCTCTGGTCTGAAAAAAGAACATGCTGCCTTCAAAAACTTGTTTATCCCAAATATATAGTCATTCCAATAAAATATATTGCCCACAAAAAATCCTTGCCTTTTGTATGTTTCCTGGATCATCATGACTACGTCACTCAAACTACTGCAACATTGTTTTGTGCTATTTGTACTCTTTGCTCCTCAGAAATGGACAATAGAATACAACCCTTCTTTGGTGCAATCAAGATCTGTAGCTGCCAGCTTTATTTCATGTTACAGGTCTCTCAAAAAAACAGGAAAATCCGCATTTGTATTGCTAGTTAAATTTTCTGTTACACTGCAGATGTCCTGCTGCCTTTTTTGACTGCCCTTCATAATTATGAAGTAATTCTAATAATTACATCTTACAGATTTCATTGCCATGATCACAGACCTGAAAACTAAATATCATATTGTTAATCCTTCCCCCCCCCACTCCACTTGCCTCTTCCTTTGTGAAACTTTTATGCAAAGGAGAAATAATACTGAAAAGGCTGCTTTATTTTATCCCCAATTTCTGGAAAATGTGCTGAATGTTGTAGCACACAATTAAATCTATTCTTGTTCAGCAAAGGACTTAACATCAACTTGAATTGGACTTATATGAAATTGTTCATTAAAGTAAACTTGTGCTTTAAATGCTTCGTTGAATAGGCATCTATGATGGCTGCTTTCTTGTTAGGCTTTTATATATATATAACTTTCAAGATGTCCATTATAATTAAGCTCCTAGAAAGTATCATTTAATTTTTTTCTAAGTTTGTTTTTAGACATGCCAGTCTCCAGTCTTTAAAAACTTTGTTGTGAAATATTAACAGTTTCAGTACTTGACAAAATAAGGAAAGAACAAGTTTTATAAATATTTGGATGAGAGAGAGATTCAAGATGGAAGAATCTGATGAAATTCACCCTAGAGTACTTTTAGCAAGCAATTGTTTGCTATTGGTGATTTTATCTTTTGAGAACATACAGAGAATAGGGGTCAGATTAGGTCCCAGAGGACTAGTCAAGGACTAACATAATTCCATCATTAAACAAACTGGGTGGAAAAAAAAGGTAACCAGGGTTCTGTAGACTGTGGGCATGCCCCCACATGCAGGGGTCTGTGTTTGCTGTGGCACATATTTGTGTTGCTGCTTTGAGCCTCAGGGCATGCTTCTGCACATGCACACCAAATTGTCCCAGGTGGTGTAGGGCACCTGTGCTGGCCCCAACAGCCTTACCTCTGGTCCTGGGGGCCTGTCAGGAGAACAGCAGCACTGATCTTGTCACACAGAACCTGACTGGCAGCCAGACAGGGCCAGATTAACCCTTTAGTTGGCCCTAGGCAAACAAATTTGTGGGCCCTGGCCTGGTTGAGACCCCACCCCTGATCTGCTGCCCATGGGGAGCAGGGCTTGGAGTCATTGCTAGGAAACGGCCACCACCACAGCAAGACCAGCAGAGAGAAGGGGAAGGGGCAGGGGCTGTTTGTGCCATAGCTGCAGAGAGAAGGACCAGAGCTTCCCTGCAGCTCGGAGCCCCAGGCATGTGTCTAGTTTACCTATGTGTTAATCTGCCCTGCAGTCAGAACGTGGCTCTGGATGGCCAGGCTCTGTTTCTGGCAGTGCATGCTGCTGCCATGAGAGCCATGCCCCTTTTTTCCAGCATTTTTTTTCTTTTTGACACCAGGACAGCCCAGTATCAAATTTTGGCACTGCACTGCAAATTTGCGGTGCAGTGCACAGTTGTACTTAGTTTGCAGTGCCACAGACAGGTTTGCGGTGCTGCAAAATGAACATGCACACTCATCTGGACACAAATTTATTAAACTATTAATTTATAAGTACATAGAAGATGAGACAAAAAAATCTAATGTGTTTGTCAAGACCAAATTGTGTCAAACCAATTTCATTTCCTTGTTTGACAGGATAACTGTTTAGTGGAAAAGGAGAAAGCAACAGACATGCTATATCTTGATCTTTATCATGCTCTTGAGACTGTCCCACAAAAATGTCACTAGCAAGCTAATAAAATGTTTTCTAGATGTAATCACCATAAAGTGGCTTCACAGCTGGAAGTCATTCTTAGAGTAGTTAGCTGTGGTTTGCTGTCAAATAGGTGGGTGTTTTCATGTGGGATTCTACAAACGTCTGTCCTAGGCCCAGGTTTATTCAGTATTTTAATTAACCACTTGGATAGTATTAATTGCATCCATTTGCCTTCTCTCTTTCTTGTCCTTCTTACATGTAACAGTTATCAACCCACTGCACAGTTTAGCACTGCTCTTAAATAAACTCTCCTTCTTTGCTATGTGCTCAGGCTGAAAAGTTCTACATCAATTGGTCATTCCTGCCCCTTTATTGTGGCCCCCAGCATAGAAGTTTATTATTTCTCAGTTATGAGCCAATACTGAGACACGGGCAATATCAGGGCCCCACACATTTCATACTGACTGAAGGACTACCCCTGCGAAGGGGTCTCTTTTCCTGGACAAGGATGCTATTTGGCTTTCAGCATAACAGGCATTCGCTGGGCAATCCCAGATTAGTGCCTAGAAATATAGAATTATCTGTTTGGAGCAGACTACTTAAGAACTCAAGCAAATAATAGGTACATAGCATTCAGAGGCCCTCAAGTCCTGTCCCCTTGCATTTTCAGGCAAATACTTGTCCAAAAGGGTTCACAAAGATTCCTACTTGGGTCCATTTCATGTACCACAACTACAAAATATCCTATGAAAAATCCCTTGTATCTATGCCTGTGGTACGCTGCAGGTATCACCTGTGGTTTGGTGGCTGTAATGACAGGGGATGTGATGAGTTAAAATGTGTTCAGATACTCCTAGGAAGAGGATGATGTCCTGCTCAGCAGAGGAAAGCAAAGGGTGTGTGTGTGTGTGTATGCGTACACGTACACACACACACACACACACACACACACATTTATTTAATATCCTTTCTCATTTGACCTTGAATCTGTGAGGAACAACCACCAGCCAAGCACCTAAGAAGCTTTAAAATACTTTTATGAGGTACAGTACACCTCAGCCAAACTCCTAATAGTTGTCAGTGTCCAAAGCTCAGAGGAAAGTGGTAGTATTTGTAGTGGTAGGAAAAAGCACAGAAGCCAAAGAAAGTATTCATGGTTGGGGGAACAGGAAGGGAAATACTACCTGTTCTGAGTCTTAGAACAGGCCCTTCTTTGACCTTACTTTAGTTATGGTAATGCCTTCCTTATGTTTTATTGCTACCATTTCCTGTTTTAATTAATGTGTCTTGTCTTGCTCATCATTGCATACTTCTCTAGGGGGTCATTTTAGTCTGTAATCAGAACCGCCTCCCTCTTTCCCCAGCTCATGTTTCTAGAACGCTGTGTAATTATAGTTTTGCTGATGTTAGGAAGTTCTGAAATTGCTCTGAATTTCTAAGCATGAGTGCCGCTCTGTCTCTTATTGCTCTAATTGTTGTTATCTGACTCAGTGTTGTCCCCTGGGGCGCACACAATGATGGACTCCTTCATGTCCTGAGATGAAGACTGAGGTACATGTACTTCAGGAAAATAAAAAGGCTGCGTGTGATTGAAAGGTGTATTTGTTTGCCTTCCTATGCTTTGCATGATAATATAGTGTATGTTCAGCACACTGAGTGTGAAAAAAGTCTTGTGATGAATCATTGCTTCCCCCTCTCCAAGGTCCTAAACAGTGAGTTGATGTTTAATTTCTAATGTATGATGTGCATTTAGAAGAAAGTTGATGCTCCGTATCTAGATTGGAGGACTTAATATGTCAATTTATACAGCTAAGGGAGGCAAAGACTCCATATCAAGTGTTTGGGCACAGGGCCAACTGAGCATTACTGTCACATTTGATTCTTTATTAGGTACCATAAATGGATATTGGAGTTCAGATAAAATAAGAGCCGGCATAAATACAACCCTATTTTGTATATTAAATGGGTTTACACCAAGTTTTGGCTTGTTTACCTTCAAATAGATAACATGTAGAACAAAATTTATGTGATGGGTTATATCTAAATTGGATGCTGTGTGCTAGTGAAAATATTAGTAATTTTATGAGTGATTTAATGTCATCTAAGTTCATTATTACAATTTTTTCTAGCAAAGGAGTCTCTAATTGAAAGGTTTGTTTATTTCATTTTTATTACATATGTTACATTTGGCTCTGCTTTGCTGTCTTTTGGTAGTTGGTAATCCACTCTCTCTCTCTCTGTCTCTTCCTTGCCCTCATATTTAAAATGTCAAGGAGGATTTTTTTTTTTCTTCTTTCGTTAGAAATGCCTGCTAGGATTCTGACCAGAATTCAGAGTTCACCCCTCTCCCTGGCAACCTCGGGTCTAAAGAAGAATTTTTCTTAAAAGCAAACCAAAAAAGCACTCGGTAAATAGGGACAGTAGGAGTCCCAAATTCATAATTTCCTACAACTTAAAAATACCCAAATAGTAATTGCTAGCAGTCATGAATGTCGGGTTTAGTCAGCACATACTGGCATTCTTAGGTTTGTGGCTCTGTGAAAAGCTTGCTTACTCCCAGGGTGTGGACTTAAAGGATTTCAGACATCTGGACTAGCTGTTTTCTAGGGTGTGTGGTATGTGTGGAAGTTCTTGAGTGTGTGGAAGTTGTTGGGTTCCCAGCCCAGGGCACTCTGTAAAGTGAAGAAACCATGGACCATAGAAGCCTGTTCTAAACTTCCAAGCTGCATTGCAAGGAGTTTGGAAGCTCTGAATGCTTCAGCTCAATCCCAAAGTACATGGGTACCTTGTCCCTGAAAGCCCCAGTGATAGCCCGATCTTGAAGGGCTTCTGGAATTGCTAGGCTGCCAGCTTCCTGCTGCAGCACCAGGAACTGAACTCTGAGTGTAACTATGGCTTTCAGGCAAACCTGTGTCCTTAGACCAACGTGGCTACAACCAAAAAACCAGCAACTATGGCTTTCAGGCTCTTAAACTCTCAGTAGGGGTCCTAGAAGACATTTATTTTGCTGTCCCAAACCTGCAGACTCTGCTAGTTGTGTTATCCCCAGCAGCCCCCTGAGAAACCAGTTTCTCAGTACAGCCAGTTTCTTAGTACATTGAACCTGTGAAATGTATTATATAATGAATCAAGTTTGATATCACTATTCTGATGGAGGATTCCTACCCAGTTCTAGCATCAAGTACATTAAACTTCAGGGCTGCGTTATTTCCAGTTTTAGTGATAGAAATCTTTGGTAGGATGCTTCACAACAGCAATATTCATAAGATAAGGGAAAAAATGCTCTTCAGCATGTTGGTTACACCATTCTTCATGAATAATTCAGAAACCAGAATTGCAATTTTCAGTCTTTTCTAGAATGGATTTTTGAAAGGGATGAAAGGTGAACAAATGGAAAAAATGCAATCAGGTTAAGAGCATTTTAATGTACCTCTGATATGTACATTACCCAGGACTCTAGATTAAAGTAGGAGAAGGTTCTTGTGACAATTATAAATGAGTTCAAGGGTTACTCTGGGAATGATATATAATTAGTTTCATTTAGTGTTCATTTTGATTGAAATCCTTTCCAATTAAAAAGCAGATCCTCTAAAGAGCACCTTAGATGCTAGGTTACATACAGTACATTTCTGACTACTACAGAGAGAGTTCAGTCAATCGAATAATTTGTTTCCCATTAGGAATCATGAACAGATCGCTCATTCTTTTTATATGGAAACTTTTTTTATAATAATTAAACAATGATCAAAGGTGTATGACCCCTGCAGTGCTTGTTTTTTTGTGAACTGTCCTGGTTGATTTGTATGTGGAGGACGCTTAGGTTTGGCAATAAAAACCCTATAGATGTAGTTATGCAGAGGTCGTTTCACAGTGAACCGGCCCATATTAGTTTAAATTAGCACTCGTGTGCCCAATACATGCAGTTTCTCTCTCCCTCCCCCCACTCTTTTGAGTATGACCGGTCAAGGAATAAAGTATGGTGGGAAGGAGAATATGGTTCATAGCAGTGGTGATAAATCTCATGGGCTACTACCTGCCACTGCAGTTGAGTGGAAAGCCTGAGGACAGAGTGAGAGAAGGTTTTTATTTATTTTTCTTTCCTCTGAAAGATCAATGTAGGCTGTGAAGGCCTGCAGAGATCCAAGATAGAATGGCCAGTTAGTGGCTCAAAGCAGCCTGGAAAGTGAAAGATGATTGAGTAAGAAATGACTTCCAGTTATTAAATGTTTCCAGAAATTAATTTAGCAGTGAGTTGTTCCCCATGCCCCAACACTCCGCCCCTCCCCCAAATGAAGTTATACTAAAAATGTTTACCTCCACTAACTATCCTGCAGCAAACATCTGTTTTTACGCTTCTAATTTTATTGCTTTTAAAAATGTAGAAATAGGAGTAGTTGATATTTTTAAATAGTGTTGAAATATCTCTTTGTAGCTGGGATTTTGTTTAAAAAAATTATTCACTTACTGAAATTTGATTTTTGAGTTGTGTTATTTATGACAAGTGTCTCTTTTTTTAAACTCTTTTCCAGCAGTCTTACTATGCAGTGAAAAAGGTTTAAAGTTAAGGAATAGTTCTGGTAATAACCAACTTTATTTCAATAAAAATTATCTCTCTTTTATAAATACATAATTTGAAGCAAGAAGTGTTCTTTAATTTACAGGCAGTCAAACTTTTAATTTAATAGTAACTTTAGAAATAACATCATGCACTTCGTAGCTACTCCAGAAGTTATAAGTAAATATGAACTTTGATGTCACTATAATGTTACTATATTTGATATAGAAATTACTTGATTGGGTTTTGTGGCTTTGTAACAGGGAGCCTAGGGCTTCTGTTACTTTAAAGGGAAAAAAACTGTGGCAGAGCTCCGAGAGCAGAAGAGAGGCTAGCTATAACAGGGTAAGCAGCAAAGAAACACAGCTCCCTGAGCAGGAAGCAGCACATTAAGGAAAAGGAGAACACCTGCAGCCAGTCTAGGGAAATCTACATGAAATAAGCTGACTGCAAAGGAACAGGCAGCTAAAAGACAGAGCCTAGCGTAAGCATCAAGGGTGCTGCTAAAACTGCAGCTGTAAGATGTCAAGGTGACCCTGCAGAGAAATGGTGGGCAGTTAGCTAGGGGAGGCCACCTGACCAGGGAGGGGCAGGGCTTGGCAACATATAAACCTATTGCTTGAGCCAGGGAGGCAGTGTGACCCTGGAAACTCCAGAGGAAGGAGCTCCAGGGCAGGTGAGATGTGAAGGAGTTTTTGATGGACACTTGGACTGCCCTGGGGCATTCAAGTGGAACATGGATGACCTGCAGGGAAGTATGACTAGGGGTAGAGGAAAGTTTGATGCGAGTCACTCAAGGAGATGCTGTTGGGATTAAGAAAGTGAGGAATTTGTGTTTATAGCCAAGAAGGCTGAACTTTTTCTTCCAGTTATAATTGGTGGTTTGGGTTAGAACTAGCAGGTGTGGTAGGAGATCTCGGTAATGCCAGAGAGGCATGTGAGGCTTGAGCCTGCTGGGGACAGGGAGCAAGCTTGCAGTATAGCCCAAGAGGGTGAGAACCAGGACAGAGGCCCAGTGAGTGAGAGAAAAGAGAGAGACATGGAGATAGGGTCAGGAACCCAGTGCCTGAGAGAGCCAGAGATGGGGCTAAGGGCCCAAAGCCTAAGAGAGGTGGATTCAGGGACCCAACAGCTAAGGGCCCAAAGCCTAAGAGAGGTGGGTTCAGGGACCCAACAGCCAAGATGGGCAGAGACTGACTAGGGTATTGAAGCCTGACAAGGCATAAGATTAGCCTGGAGCTGAATGCCTACCAAACTAATTGCCTGGTAACACTTGTGAGGCATAGGCATGGCTGTAGGGGAGGCTGGAAGCCATAAATAACCCTTAAGGCAAGTGGTGCCCTGCAGCATCTATGTGCCAAGAGGACCAATATAGTGAGAGGGTTAGTTTGGGACCAGCAGGGACTGAAAGAAATCTGCTGCTAGGATGACGAAGTGTAGCTTGCTCTAGGATCCTTGGGCAGTCTCCCTTCCAAGGAGTGGCAGGCCAGAAGGAAGGGAGGATGCTCTAGAGCCAGAGCAGGGCAGGAGCTACATGTCCACCAAGGGGTATCATGGCACCCCTGGAGCACTGGTCTTGTTACAGGCCTGTTCTGAAGACCAGTTGAGAGTTTCTTATACTTAATCCTGGAAGTGCTCTTTATAGATTACCATATTTACTTAAATATAAGATGGAGGTTTTTTTCCCAATGAGCATGGGTGGGGAATCCCCTCATCTTAGATTCATATAAAAAGTGGAGGGGGGTGGGATAGGCAGACAGCTACTACAGCTCTGGCTCTGGCCATGATCCTAGATTAGGGCCAGTCAGACCCACAACAGCCTCCTGCCCCCCTCCCTTTTGCCCTCTGCAGTTTCTGCCCCCTCCCTTCTGTCTCTTTCCCCTGCTTTACTCTCAGGCACAGCTTAGCTCCAGTTCAGGCTGGATTTCCTCCCAGGCACAGAGTACATGGAAACTTTGACTGGGCAGGAGACAATCGGCAGGACTGATTTTGCTGAATGGCCTGTCAGGGGCCATGTTTCCACATACTGTGCTCCATGATCCAGGAGGGAATCCAGCCCTAGAGGTGCCTGGCAGTAGGAGAGGGGAAGAAAGGAGCAGGGGAGAAGGGGCAGGGGAGACTGTCAGGAGAAGGGACAGGAATTTTGGGGAGTGTGGGGGTGGGGAAGGGGCAGAGACTGGGGAGTGGGGGGAAGCAGCAGAGGCTCTGGGGACCTAGGGGTTGGGGGACTGGAGGTGGTGGGGGGCAGGAAGGCAGGGAGAAGTGGGGGTGGAACAGATGGGGGGGGGGAAGGTCTGTCTGGCCCTCTCCCAGCTACTGGCCTCCCTGCTGTAGCAGTGGGGAGCTGGGTGGGAGAGGATGAATCTATGACAAACGTCTGATAATTAGATTCTGTACCTGGAAAATTTATAACAAATTTTATAAATTTTTCTATATATAGAATCTAATTATTAGGTTAAATTCAGGGTCATCTTGGATTTGGGTAAATATGGAAGCTGATAAATATGGGTGCAGACAGAAGTGGTGATTTTTCACCTGATCTGAACGTGGAAAGCAGTCTATACCCATGACCAAATACAAGTGCATGGCTGCAGACAGCCTCCAGTTTTACTGGGCATGGGGCAGAAGAAGTTAATGGTATTGTTTTTTCATATCCTCTGAATATGGCTGCCTAGCAGGGAGGGGGAGGCTCAGTCCAGCATATCCAGGAGGCTTTGTTCACTTCTAGGTGGGAAAAGAGGCACTCGGATTGGGAATGACCTAAATTTTTAGGACCTGTACCAGCACCCATAGCTCTCAAGTGGAGAGCACAGCCACCTCCTCTTGGGCTGTAGCTGGAAGGCACTAGACACAGCACAAACACTGACAACAACAGCAAGTGTCTTTAGGCCTAACTGCCTATTCTGCTGTTACTCCATTGCAGGTCTCTTGGGGACTTCCTGCTTATTTCAAGCTGGTGTCTCCTGAGGAAGCTGACTCCTTTGGGTCCATGTCACCCTATGCAGTGGAGCAGAAATATAGTCCCTTGAATCCCTAGAGAAGAACTCTTCTGAGATGTAGAAGAGAAGCGAAGTAATCCCAGCTTTTTTTATGGACACAGAGGGCATGTCTACATGTGCTATTAATTCAGCTGAATAAACTCTGGTGTAGTTCATGCTGGAGTTTTATTGCTTCTGGTTGCTACATCTACATGTGCACCTGGGACCACAGCATGCTGAGCCAGGTTGGAGTAGCCCCACCCGGCAGGGGGCCCTAGGGGTCACCCTGTCAGCCCAGGGTTGCTCCGACCTGGCTCAGGGTGCTGCGGAGGGGCTGGCTGGGGCAAAAGCATGCTTCAGTGTGGGGCTAGCCAACAGGCTGCTATCCTAGCTTCTGTTAATTACTACTGAAGAGAATGCAGGTGGTTTGGTGATTTGAGGTGGAAGTACAATAGAAGGAAACAGCCACTTTTAGTAGAATATGTTTCAAGCACTGAGACTGACTAGGTACAGATGTTACCTATATTGTGTGTTTAAACCTGGCAGAATGTGCTCTAAAGCTGTAACTGAACAGATGTTCACAGCTGTTAGAATGCTTTAAAAATGGAGGATAGTGCTCCAAGTTAACCCTTGATGGATGTGTATTAACCTAAAGTGCTTTCTATTAGAGTGCTTTATTAAATGTCTGCCAGAATCCATTTACGGTTAACTTAAGGGCACAATAGCCCTCATCAATGACAGCCTCTGATCCCAGCCCAGACCGCAACCTGGCAGGCATGGGGAAAGGAGAATTTCTGTCCCCACTGCTGCCCTGGGCCTGCGGCATGCTACAGCCTGGCTGGGTGGGGTGGGGGGATGTGGAGGAAGGTCTCCAGGGACTCTCTCCTTGCAGCTGCCCCTGGTGGGCTACACTACAGTGCAACTCAAGCAGAGGGGTCTGGTGTCTCCACCCCCTTCTCCCCCACAGGAACCCTGTTCAGGCTTTGAGCCCTCCCTAATGAACCATGTCTATTCAGTTTGCTCATGCTCTATCTTTTCATAGAAAATTTTCATAGACATTAGGGCTGGAAGGGACCTCGGAAGATCATCGAGTCCAGCCCCCCGCCCAAAGGGCAGGACGTCAGCTGGGGTCATAGGATCCCAGCAAGATAAGCATCCAGTTTCATCTTGAAGGTGTTCAATGAAGGCGCTTGAACAACCTCCGGCGGCAGGCTGTTCCAGACCTTGGGGGCTCGGACAGTAAAGAAATTCTTCCTTATGTCCAGCCTGAAACGATCTTGTAGTAAAGTAGTGCTTATAGTGCTTTAAGTAAAGTATGATAGAGCACTCCTGACAGGGGCTTTTTGAATGTCTGTACTTAGCTTATAATATCAGTTGCTTCCAAACTATCCAAATGATTGCTGATTGGCCTGGTGCTAGGATACCTCAATTTGAGAGAAAATAGCTACCACTAGCCACTGAAATAAGGATCCAGTTCCTGGGAGGGTTAGTTAGACACCCATCAGTGAAATCAGAGTTCACATCCAATTTTGCTCCCAAAATGCCAGTGGCCTGAAGTATCCATTGGACATTAGCTGTTGAAAGCAGGAAATCTTCAAGTAAGTACAGATTAAATGTCTTGTTTAAAAGCCCAGATATCTTAGGCTGCCTATATTTATGCAGCCTATATAGGTATATAAGCCCAGGTACGAGTTGGAGAGGATTTTTTTAATTAGAGCAGTTCCTGGAGATCTACTCTAATTAAAATACCTCATCATTGCATGTATCAAGCCCCCATATATTTAAAAATGACCATGAGGTGTTTTAACTAAAGCTTATTCATGTGGGGGTGGAGTGCTTAATACATGTGACACTGCAGTGATGCTGGAGCATTCTATTTAGGATAAGGAGTAGATTCAATTAATAGAGTCTGCTTGTTAGTGTTCTAATTAAAATGCAGATGAGTATGTCGATAGGCAGCTATGCTTTTCAAATATTTTGTAGTTTTAATTTCTATTCTAGATGTACTGCATGTTATATCATTACAGAGCCAAGGCTGAATGCTGCTTATCATTCTAGGCCAATATCTGTTTTGAGAGAAAAAAACAACACATGTATACGGGGGTGGGGAGGGAACACTATCTTGGAAGATTTTTTTTATGATGGATTTTTGTTGTTATAATGGCAGCTTTTTATAGTGGATGAGAAGCAATCTAGCCAAAAATGGATTAGTGAGTGGAGTGTGAATGAAGCATTTTAAGTTGCTTGGTGCGACTGCAGAAAGTCGGATTAATCACTATACTTATGGTGTGATATGTGCACCAATACTAAATTGTGTTCTGCAAGTTAGAAATTGACACTGTGCATAGAAAATATTTCTATCTCAACAGAATTAAATGTTCAGAAAATTTAAATGCAACTATAATAGTGTTGTGCCCTCAGATGATGATGAGAGGTACACACTTTGCTTGATACAGTTGGGTCCAAATGAAAAATAATGTTAAAATAAAATAATCCAATCAAACATCTAAGTAACCCAATTGTAAACCTACAAATTATGATCCCTGTCCTCTACAAAACTCCTTTTGTAAATAATGAATTTATTGGAGAGACTTAAGAATGAATTCTAATAGATGCATATTACATTATGGAAAATCATAGAAGTCTTTCAAGTTGTTTTTTTTTAATATTTCACTATCCCAGAAGTATTAAGTAAGTGTTTTGTTTTTTTTGGGGGGGAGGAGGGGTTAAGTTTCTTGAGACAAAGTTACAGAAACAATACTCAAAAATAAAAAAAGCTAATTTCTCCTACTTTTTGTCTAGTCTTTTGTTTCTTGACAAAATGCCTATGACCTTTTCATGTCTTTCATTGGCATCTTAGTAAAATTTGATCCTTTTTTAAGTTGTAAAGGAAGATGGAAACTTTAAGTGAAGCAAAGCTTTATTTAAAAAGAAGCAAGGTGCATAGGAAAACTTTTTACACCTACTTACTAGCAATTTTTAAGTGTGCTTGTGCACCTGGGACAGGACTGCAAATAGTAAATATAGGATTACACATTCTTGTGAACTGTTTTGATTTGCTTTCCGAAATGTCTTTTTTGTGTTGCAGCTCTTATTGATTTGATCATTTGTAACCTCTGTTTCCATATGGCTGAAGAGGTCAGAGTACATACTTGGTTTGTATAGCTTGAGGAGAAAATGGATTTTATGCTGTTTCATAAATACTTCATTCAAAATCTTTCTGGGCTCACCGACAGTCTGGACTGTATTTTGTTTCAATTCGTATATATCATATATATTTGTTTTGATTGTTTATATCCATATATATCATATATATATGAGAGTCTCTTCCTCCTTTTTTCTCCTGCCCTTTTTCTCCCTGACCCCACCCCCTTGCGTATTTCAATTTGGACAATACCAAAATGAGTGTTTAATATGTTACTCAGTGCTTTTCTTCTTTGGTTGAATTTAATTTCTATTCATAGTAGAAAGGACTATTCAATATTTATATCTTTGCACAACCAAGTACTAAATCAATGTGCAGTAACTAGCACTACTATGCAGTAGCACCCACACATGGGTTTTTACAGATGCTAACTTCAGTAGCATATTAGCACAGGTTTTGCCCAGTAAACTACTGTGCAGTGTTATTAGGCTACTGTGCAGTTACTGTCTCATGTTGACACACCCAGTTAAGGCACAAGTATATTGGGTGGCTGCTCATTTGTTATGATGATTTCTTCGGAAATATTTACTAACTAGATAGGAAATAAATTTAACAGGTTAGAAGGGGCAAGCTTCCTGGTGTGTGTGTGTGTGTGTGTGTGTATTTTCTGGTAAATGAAAAAATGTTCTCATTGTGATGGGAGAGGAGGGGGTGCTATCATGCTGAGCCAGCTGCTTCACTGTGCCCAACCCAAAACCATGCTTTGGGTGTCTCCCTTGGGGTACTTACATCCATCCATCCCCCTTCCTGGAGACCTACTGCAAGCCTGGGATAATGCTGCCATCACCCAGGCACTTGTCTCTATTAGGGCTCTGTGCAGCCTGGGGTACACAGACCCTGCAGACCTTGGGGGTGCTTTGCCCACTGGTAGTATTTATGGGTGCTCCTTGTAGCCTGGAGCCTCCCAGGATATTCTCAGGTAGGACAGAATTGGTTAATAATCAGCAAAGCTCTGCTAGGAGCAAAAGGCCTGTAACTCCCTTCAAGCATTCACAGCTGGGCATGCTGTAACAGATGGGAGAGGGAGAGAATGGGGGAGGGGTACAGAGCAGAGAAATACTAAAAGAAAATGCCTTGACACAAACAGAATGGGCTTTGTAGGCCCTTTTAAACATGTCTAAAGTTCTACAACCCTAACTTACTGGCTAAATTTCAAGTAAATTACTCGCATATTCATCTAGAGGCTAGGAGAGCTCCGGAGGCTCCTGCTTGTTTGTGTCCCCAGAATGACTGCCTGACCCCTTCCCAAAATGCCTGCTGCAGGACAAAGAACGATCTCCCCCTTCCCTTTGGAATTTGTTTCAACCCAGTCACCTAGGTGACCAGGTTGGACAAAATCAGGCAGTGTGAAAAAACAGGGGGCTGGGCTGTCTCAGTATAGAGGCAAGGCAGACTGAGGAGGATTTTTTTCACACATTGTGGAAAAAATTCTGTCCATTTAGGTCATTAATTTTTTTTTTTTTTTAATATAAATGTGTGTGCATGTATATATGAGCTCATTAGGGAGATCTCTTTCCGTTTCATTCTTTAAAATAGAACTTTTTAGTCTTGGAGAAATGTAACTCAATGTTTTGCATAATCTGTGCACAGTCTGTTTGCCCTGGATTAATGTCAAGGCCATGTCTTTCTAAATTTATCACCCTCCAATATGTTACATTATCCTCGGGGTACAACCCCCTAAACTAAAAATGACAAACTGTATCTGTGCAACTTTTTGGGTAGGATACCAAGTACATTGGCTAATAGTGCCAATTTAACCCATCACTTAAGTCAACTAGCCCACCTACAGTGCTGGCTGGCTAAAGCTACACCACTTCCTCTTTAAGAAGCAATGTGCCTGACATGGCTTCATGTGCTTGAAAGCCCTAGGTGTGATAGGTTTACCATTTAGATATTGCTTAAAGTTATATGAGGAGAGACTGAAGGAAGTAGGCATGTTCATCTTGCAGAAATGATGCTTAATAGGGGGAATAATAGCAATCTTTAAGTACCTGAAGGAGTACCATTAAGATGGAGAAAACCACCTCATCTCTATTGCTGCCAAGAATAAAACATGAACCAATAATCTGAAGTTGCAGCAAAGTAGATTTAGATTGGATATCAGGAAAAAACTACTTTACTGTTAGAACAATGAGGCTGTGGAATACATTGCCTAAGGAAGTTATGGACTCTTCATCATTGGAGGTGTTTAAGAAGAAGTTGGACAGGCATTGGTCTAGGAGTAACTGTGCCTGTGTTCTACTGAGAGTGTGTACCAGGCTTCTGGGTATCACTGGTTGCCACATGGGGCTGAGAGGGATTTTTCTTCCTATGTGTTTTAGCTTTTTTTTAAAAATTTTTTTTAAAGCTTTCCTCAGAAACACTTGGTGTTCATTAGAGCCAAGGTTGGGTATTCTGACTGGTGTATGCCAATGCTTTTGCTAAGATCCAAACCCACAGGTTGCTGGTCAGACTGATTGCCATATTTGGGCTCCAGAAAATTTTTATCCCATTGTTAGATTGGTACAGACAGGGAGAGCAGGGGTTGCCTTCCTCTATAGCGGGGGTTATGGCATCTCAAGCATATTTTAGTAACCTTTCCAACAGTAGGGTCTTGGCTGCTGTGGTCCTCCTGCTTTACCTGTAGCAGATTAGGGTGTTATGTCTTATGTTTTTTTGCCAGTGTTGACTATGTAGCTTGTTAAATAGGTTAGGCAATGCATTTGTTTTGGATGCAGATGATCCTGTCTCGGACAGGATTCATTTTTGCATTCCCCTCCAGAAGAATTCTTGCTTACCAGTAAGCTCCAGAGCTGACCAGGGAGGAAGAGGGGCTTACATTTGCAGTTCTTTAAATTCCTTCTTCTTGCATAGTGCCAAGATAATGGGTGTAAAATGTGGCACAATAAATCATTTTCTTCAAATGAAGTCCTTAGCTGAAATTCTAGCCTTGCTGGAGTACATGACAAAACTCCAGTTAAGTTTAATGGGACCCCTGTACATGTATTTTTGAATACCTAGGTTCCAGTTGTCCTTTTACTGATAAGTTTGGAGGAACTTTTGACTGCCTTTTCACCTACCTGCTACTAGTGGCATCAAGTCTTTGCCCTAAATAGCCCTTCTTTGCAGTGTCCTGTGGTTGACAGCTGTACTATAAGCCAGGAAAAGGTGGGCTTGATTCAACCATAGGCATTCCTAACTTTCATAACTGTTGGCACCAGCTTATTCTGTGGAAGAATCCAAGTTTGTATAAAGAAGGTGGAGAGCATGAACACCCAATTCAACAGCAGCTTATTACCATACATTATTTGAAATTGAGATTCAAATAGTTTCATTGAATGAGGTCTAATTAGAATTGTACTGTAATGGATCTTAACCCTATCCTATCAGAAGAAGGTGAAGGGTAACTTTCTGTAATATGGGCTTTACTTCTTCATGTGGGGATAAATCTTTACATGAGCAATGTGTATACCTAATTTATTGCAATATTTTATGTACAATAAAATTTAATTACCTTTTCACTGTGTAAAGCAGAAGCTCCGCTATGGGCAACACAGAAACTTCCTTCTATATTATGTAATATGAACTTCGGGTACAGCATGCTCTTTTATACATGCATGTATTTTAGATAATTAATTTGTGTGTCTTCCCTAAGTTCTTGGTAAAGACTTCAGTCAATTTATAGAGCATCTAGAGGGGATTAATTCCTTTTGCATTTCAGATGACATCCAAGCTTAGTAAAAGAAGGTTCAAGGGATTCATATCTTGCTGCAAAACAACAGTTTGAGCAGGTGGTACTTGATGCCATTACACACACAGGTCACTTGGGAGAATGCTTAGTCACTGAAATGAATATTAATTAGGACAACTTCCTCGGCCAATTTTTTGAAGTAAGAAACATTTTCTTGGTGGGGAAGCTGCTTAGACCCCAGAGATCTATCTTAATTGAAGAAAAGTGGTTGCAGATTGCTACGAGGAAAATTGGTTTCATTCAGACTTTCTAATTTTAGTAATTCTGCAATATTTCAGAACTGCTCAGAGCCTTACACTTTACTTAAGACTCAAAGTTAAAACCATCTTGTCCCCTTCTCACTTCCTCTTTTCAACAAGTATTTTGCTGAAGTACATTATTGAACTTCCAGGTCTTTGCTGGAATCTCTACCAGTAGTTTGCTTGTCTTCAAATTCTCCCAGGGCTTCTTGGTGGGTAGGCCACTTTGCATTGTGGAATCTTTGACCAGGAAAGATTTGAAAGACATTTGGTATTAAAATAATCATTGAGGTTGAGACAACATCCGTTCACTGTTTGCCTTATCACACTGTCTCTGTTTCCATTTGCTTTAAACTATTGAAGAGAGGCACAATTAAGGAGTCGCAGGTCATGCTCCTTTCAAGAGATTCTCTGCCTCTGGACTCCCCAAGAAGAAGGCTTATTCATTCTTTGTCTCCTGAAGGAACCTCTGAAGTCAGCCCTGGTTTCTTCCCTAGTGGCTGCATAAGGGGCAAGTCTCTGGTTTTGAGACCATGGATCTTCTCTGTTCCTGGCTTCAAGGATGATCAGTAGTATTCCTACTTCAAACTCCTAATTTTTGGTCTGCTCTCAGGAAGGTTGGGCTCTGTTTTTTCAAAGAGGAAGTCAGAATGCTGATGTCCCAAATAGCACAGAAAACTGCTTAGCTCAAAACTAACAGTCTTTGTTATGCCAGTTCAGTTCCCTCTGTCTTTTCCTGGGCTCTGCTGTCTTCCCTGGGCCTAGTCTGTTCTCTTTCCAGCTCCCTAAACATCACTATTTCCCCCTGGGTACATTCCTCTACACTCACAATAAAGCTCTTGCAAAATTTCAGTCTTAAACCAGAGACTAATACTCACCCAGTCAAATGGAGCATAATGTTATGGGGAACCATTTGCCCTGGGGGGTGAAATGAGCATCTAGATGTCCAACTTACATGACTCTTTTCAGCCACAGTGTACAATAAAGCATGCTGACATGGAGTTCCCCAAAGTGTTCCCCACCAGAACTATAGGCTAGAATTAGACCCACTTAGTCTCTTTGGTCATACAAGGTTTCTGTCTTGATATCCAAATTACTATTGAGGTAATGGCAATATAGCTGCTAAAAATAACCATGTGTCACCAGGATGGCACAGTAATGGCTATTAATGCACCATGGGGGCACTTATAGACACGCCCATTGTCTAGAAATCATTTTCTGCTGCTTATAATAAAGTACTATTACAGTTGATGTTTTAGCTGTAAAGAGAAATGGAAATAGTATGTGACTATATACATGGAAGATTGTGGTAGAATGTTGTAGTGATTAACATTTTTGGTGTTGCTTTCTGACTTCTGTCTTTTCAGATATGTTTATAACAATATATGTATAAACCTGTATTGCAAAAGCATTAAAAGTAAAAATAAATAAATAAATAAAGGGGGGGGAGTGATTTGCTAGCTCTGCCTTTTATAAAAGTAACACAACACTTCTTGATATGGCCCCGCTTTCTTACTACTTACTGTTGCTTATAATATTGTCAACACTTAAATAGGAGTAAATTAGTTGTTTTTCCCATTTAAAAACTTCTGATATTACTTCAGTTAAGATGACCTGAGAATTTTTCAACAAGGTCAGAACCATTGGTAGGCTGTGGCCTTCATTTCTGTAATGTGTGCTTTCTGCCATTTCTGTGAAAATCTACACAAATTAGATCAAGTGATAAGCAGTTGAAAAACAAGTCTATATTGAGCATGTCTGAACTATATAGAACTTCCCTGTTGAATTCTATTAAGACTTTATCTGCACTGGTGTTAAACTGAGCACACTTCAGCCTAGGACAGCATGAGTGGGATTTACCTTCCAATTGCAGTTCCCAGGTGCTCTGAGACATGCTGGTCTCAGATTTACTCTTCTGGACATGATGCCAGAAGGGCAAAACTGAGCATGGCTGAATGAGGCAAGTGAAGAGTGAGATGGCCTAGAATGGCGAAACCTGGGGTGGGGACACAACACTTTCTGGTGAAACAGATTGGGAAAAGAAGCCTGAGGTGTGGAGCATATGACTAAGGCAAGGAGGTGGTGGGCTGGAGAAGAAGAAGTAGGTTAGGCCAGGTTTGGGGTCTGGAAAGGTATTAAAGAGTCTCTTTCCAGAAAAGCACATTATGCTTCAGCACCTGAAATGAAACTCAGGTTCACAAGTCTCCCCACTCTTTTGTTGCCAGCAAAATCTGTAGAATCCTATATTAGCACATAGCCTATCCTTTTATGTGCTGGACTACACAAGCCGTACTCCTACGATTGTTTCCTTCATTAGCTCTGGCAGAGGTGCATGCGATACAAGTTCCATCCCTGCTGATGAAAAATGTACACATTTAATATGGTGACACAGGATGGATTTTATTTCTTGGTGTGCATTTTTTAAAACCCAGTATGCTGCATGTGCAAAAAGCTATAGTAAAAGAAATCTATTAAGGAAGAAAAGTACAGGAGTTGAAAATACGAAATGCTATGTAATATTAATTTGACTCCCTGGGGTAAGCTTTGTGAGACATTATTTGATAATATTATCACATACACAAGGAAAAAATAAAATAGTAACAGGCTGTAACAGAAGGGATACTCACCCGGAGGGGGTGTCCCACAGTAAGCCAAAACCCAGGCTGAGCCTGAGAGGTTTGTCCCCTGGAGGACACCAGAATGAAAGGACTGGAGCAATTCTGCCTTCAGGCCCTGGAGACAGGGTCCCTAAGAGAGCCCCAGAAGTCCACAGCCAGGATGGGCAGGCTGGCCATTGGGGACAGTTGGGGAGCGGAGGGAGAGACAAACTATTGACTTTCTAGTGTTAGCTCTGAGATATTAACCAGGGCCTCAATGCTGCAAACACACAGTCGCAGTATATTTGACTTCACAGTCATGAGTAGTCCTCTTGAATTCAATGAGAGATCCCTTACTGTAGTAGATCTAGGAGAATCATGGCTTGTTTGGTGATATCTTTTATTGGACCAGTTATACCATTGGGTGAGATGGTAGATGAGCTTCCAAGTCGCACAGTACCCTTAAATATCTGTGTCAGTGCTTGTAAAATTACATCCTGAATCTAGAATTAAAGTTTGAAGTAGTTCTTATTAAAACCTCTTGATGTCTCAGACTTTTTAAGCTTTTTAAGCAAGAGGAGGGTCTAGAATTAAAACATGGAGGAAAAATAAATCTGTTGCCTTTTTCAGGGTTAACTTCCATATTGATGCAAGCAGATAAAAAGCCAGTCACCTAAAATAACAGATAATTAGGTTAGGAGGAATTCTAGAACCTAACACTTCTCCTAAAGTTTACCAGAGCTCCATAGACTAACTGTTTGCATAACTTGGAGTACAGAGATATGCATTTCATGAATTGGAACTAGCATTATATTGATTTAAAAACATCAAATCTTTCATAATCATCATGGTCAAAATAAATTATAAAAAAGAAAACAGCTTCCCAAGAGATTTGGACTTTTTGAGTATTATGTATTAACTAAATAATATAGCACAACTACATGCATATTATATTGGGGAGGGGGGATAAAGTTGAATTAAAAATCTCTACTTAGTTTATATCCAGGGACGACTACATTCAGTAAAATGTATCTCTTTATATTTTTGTCTCTTAATTTGTACAAGGTAACTTTCATGCAGTTTAATGCATTTCATTCATTCAAAAACGATGATTTATTCATTGCTTAAAAGTTCTCTGTCCTGATAAATATATAAACATGTCTATAAATGTAGCACCAATAAGTGACTACACAAACAAAAATCGAGGAAAGATGCATTCAAGAAAAAATTAAAAGGTATTTTTTCACTGTGAACCACTCCTTTTAGTGAAGACATATTGCCCATTTGCTGAGCTCTTTTGACTTCAAAGGGAATGACTCTCTTTGCTGCACCTAACATAGAGCTTTTTGTGTAAAATAAATATGTTTCTGTGCCTAAAGTGCTTTCATAATGTTGGCCCCAGGGGTGATGGGGAAGAGAACCCAGGACTCTTGGTGCCCAGGTGCAACTTCCTGCTGGTACAGTTCAATAGTAAATTCTGAGTTTTAAATGGTAGTGGAAGGTACAGCCTGCAACCCCTTGTTCTAACAGGGCCATTGCATCCTTGAAATAAGGAAACCAGTCTAGTGTTTCCATGTGTGCTCAAGACTTCCTGTGTGAAACTAGTTAAGTTGCTTAGAGCTATTTTGAGGTTGGGAACTGGACACTTGAATGGGATTTTGGCACCTAGGCTGCTTACAGACGTGAAAAAACCCCCCAACCCAGCACTTTACTTTCCTCTTGGCATGCCACCATGTTAGCACAGTGCATGCCCAGAAGAGGCATTGCGTCACTGACCCAGCTCACCCAATGTCTGTATTCAGCAGGGCTTTTATCTAATAGCTGAACCACCTATTGGATAAAACTCCAGAAAGCCCTGCCAAAGCGTGTGATCTATACAGATGTTGTGCAAGCTGGGTCAAACTGACATGTTTCCTCTGCTGGTAAAGCACTGTGTGTGGGTGTGTGTACTTCACATCTGTCTGTAGCACTAAATCCAAAATCAGGATACCTGAAACTCCTACCTAACCCCAGGGGTACCTGGAGTTTGTAAATGCAGCAGTTCCTGCTGCCTATCTGCTGTTCAGTCTGCTAGCTGCTATTGATCCTGTTGTGATATAGTTAGCTCTGCCTATGCACAGGACGCTTGTGCATCTAACTCGGGGGTGTGGAGTCAGCTTTATGGGCCAGGCAACCCATTGCAAAATAAATGTTGCAATGCACAGGATTGCCAAGCATAAGTATTTTTGAGGATTTAGGGCTTGGTGCCTTTGTGCCTCAGTTCATCCCCTATAAAATGGGAATTACAACAATATCCCAGCTCATAGGGGAGTTGTGAAGTTAAATATGTGAAGGAAGCTGAAGCGCTTGGATATTAAGTTGCCAGGGGCTATATAGTAGCTAATATGTGCAGTGGAGAAATACAGGCTTGGGTGGGACTTGCAGTATTTGTAGCAGTCAGACTGGGAAGAGATGCTTCATTCAGGGGGGGAGATTCCATAGCCCTGCAGGCAAAGAGGTTTCAAGAATGCATTGAACTGGAACAGTGCATTTATGCAGTAATTGCAGCTCCCTCCACATGGATTTGGGGGGTAACCTAAGGCCTGATATAGCTTTGCTTAAATTCTTTTTATATAAAGTTACAAATATGATAAAAACATTAGTCTGCACCAGCTTTCCAGCACCTAGGATGAGATTAATGCTGTATTCTCCACTTCCTAATTGGGTGACTCAGAACAGTCATATTTTTAGACTTTTTAAACTTAATTTACTGTTCAGAAGATTGACTTACTGATCAAAATGATTGAGGACCTTTATGGTATTTGGGAAACTTCCTTGCCTACTGATATGTTTCTCTGAGACAGTGAAATAGACTTTAGTAGGAATACTTAAGAGCCAAGTGAGAGAAGATGTGAAAAATAGTTTTATTTGGTATTCTGTGCTGGGCTTCTCTATATACAAGCTCAGAATGACATAAATAGCAGGAGGGGGGAGGAGGAATAATGGCAACATATGGATTTTCTGGAACTAAAGAAGAGTACTTGAGCAGAGAGGGGGTGGGAAACATTATGCCTACTTAATAACAAAGAGAATCTATCTGCACTGGTACATAAAGAACATGGAAATAACAGTTCATTTTCTGCTTTCTTTCTAACTAAGGCTGTCTGTGGATGACTATACTTGACAGGGCCATAATCCCAGTGTCTTGTGATTTTTCTGACTGATCTCTGTGACCTAGAGTAGGCCAAGCAGGAACTGTTGCTGTCAGAGAGAGGTTATTCAAAACACCAAAAAGAGTTAACAGCATCTAATATTTATGAATACAATTGCTAAGTTGCTGACACTATAAATATGTAGAACACATTACAGTACTTGAGTCTTTTAGAATGTGGCACAGTTGACATGTCTTGTACTTCAGTCCTGCTCTGAATCACAAATTGCCAGGCAAGTCAGCAAAATCTATCTATGCATGCCATGGATAATTTTTTCCCCCCAGCTCTACCTTAAATATACTGTTGTGATCCAGAAGCCAAGCAGACCCCATGATCAGTTAGTCCATTGACATGTCTGTTGTTTGTATTTTTTTATAGCAAAAGGAATGGTGGTCTGTTTGGATATAAATATTTGAACAGGTGCCTGTCATCAGAGGTGTCCATATTGAAGAAGTTCTTGTCACACTCTTCTGTGGCTAAATTGCCATTTATCAGGAGGTGACACATGCAGATAAAACATTTGGGAAATATACCCAAGACTGGAAACCCTTTGGGACAGGGGTAACTTCCCATAGTTTTGTGGTTGTTAGCAGGAAAATATTTTTTTGCAATGAAAGGCAATATGCAGACTCTTAGTATCGCAATGTTTTTGTGACATCGCTATATTGGAACTTATTAAAATTATTGATGTTGACTTGAAAATTTCAGCAATTTTAGTAACTGCAAACATGTGATTTTTTTTTCACAATATGAATAGAATTATTCATAATTATACTTATGAGTTATTTATAGAATAATAGAAATACAGGACTAGAAATGACCTCAAGAGGTTAGACCAACACTCTTCTTAAGCCAGGATTATCCATGTTTAAACCATTCCAGTCAAGTGTTTGTCTAACCTTTGTTTAACATTTACATGTTTCTTTATTTTTTCTGATTCTTAGTTTTTAAAGTGATCAGGACATGAATGTATGCATATAATACAATAAACTATAATGTATTATATGCACACATACATTGACCTAGAATTTATTTTTGCTGATGTTCTCTGCATTTTCAGGGTCTTTTTATAAAGTGTGTGAGGATTGGTTCTCCAACCTTATTTTGGTAACTCCAGATCTAACCACTTGATGGAGCCATTTCATTTCCTTAGTGTATCTGGCTCACTAGATTGCAGTATCTGAATGAAATAATAACTATTCACTCACAAAAAACCAATTTTATTAAAGATAGTTACCATTAATATCTGTCCCGACTTATTTGGGTATCAAAGTAGTATAGCTTGATGTAGAAAACATTTCTGCTTGCAATTTTATTCATTTAATGAGAGTGGATAAAGGGTACTTTTCCCTCTCAAATATAGTCTGATTATTTTATTTATGATGACTAATTAAAAAAACCACATTACTAAATATATTCCAGAGTTCATCTAGGTTGTATACAGAAGTACTCTGCACCATATGGGTAAACACTGACCAGCAAATGCTTGCTTGTAAACTTGACAGTTTTCTTATTCCCCCTGCTTGAGTTAGCTGAATTATATCAGCCAAGAAATATTTGTTTTTTGGGAGATGGAAGGGGTGGAGATTCCTGGAAAGTTATGCAATTATCACTTTGTCAAGCTGATATAAATCAGCAACTCTTTGCCTGTAATGGATGGGTCTGTTTCTTATTTTCAAGAGCGGCCTTCATTCTCCACTGCTTTTCACGTATAATTGTGACAACCACTATCATGTCCAGCAATAAGGATTAAACTGCAGGAAGTCCAGAGCTAAACATGTTGGTCACTGTTCCATCAGCCTACGTTGAAAGAACCAGATTCTTTAGCTGGGAGCTGTAACAGGTAGTAGGGCAGTAGCATGTCTGGGAAGGTTTGGCGGGGGTGGGAGACCAGGGCATTGGTGGGATGCCAGTCCTGGGAGCTGATATTAGAAGGAGCCCATATCATGGAGGGCTGTGGCAGCTGGACCTTCCCCCAGCCATAGCAGCCAGAGTCTAGTTGCTGCTGCTGTGGTGCCAACAAGTGCAGGGAGTTTAAAGCGTGACAGTCAGCATAATATTTCTTCCTCCCCTTTCTTCTTCCCACCTGCTACCATCCATTGCCCAGGGTATGGAAGTAGCTCAGTATGCCTCTGTAGCAGAAGGTAGGGCAAGGTGGCATTTCAGAGACTGACTGACTCGGAGAGATATGAACTTTCATAGACAATAATCTACTTCATTAGATGCTAGGAAAGAAATGCGAGAGAGAGCACGAGGGTTTATATAGAAGGGAAAGGGACAGTGAAGGCTTGGAGGGAGGGAGCATCAGGGCACTGCTAAGAGTCTACTGATGAAATCAATGAGATGACCAAGGGAGTTATCAGGTTGGTGGACACTGGAATTAACAGCTAGTCTAAGAAAATTGGATAAGAGGTAGCAGAGTGTACACTAGTGGTGACGAAGTATGCTTCCTAATACTTCTGGATGTTCCCTTTAGGTGACATAACAATTCCAAAAGATAATTTCATAATGTATTTCAGAATCTATTTCTAGATACAGAGGGAGAGGGTTAAGTGTCATCTGTGTCCAAACTATGTGAGCTACCTGCCCAGACAGGTCCTCAAATGCATATTGAAGTCTATCAAGGGTATAAACTCCAAACAAGATGGGAGAATATGAATTAATTCCTTCCTGGTCAGTCAGCCATAGAATCTGAATGATTTGCAGGACCTGGGAGACATCTGACTTCCCACACCTGTCCCTTTCCCCGGTGATGTGTTTGGGAGGTGGCAAATATAGATTCTATACTTCTAATTCGCCCTGTAAGCAATAGTGAGGATTTGGTTCCATTTTCTAGAGTTCTGGGCGGAAATGTGTCCTTTGAATAAATTGCAGAAAGTACTTGGACTGAGCTTTCTTGGCACAGATGATCTCTTCCCTTTGTTTGCCAGAAAGTTTGAAAAGCATTAAAATAATGGAAGCGGTACAGAAAATCTGACAAAGTAGTAAGAGGTTTATTGAATGCAGGTGGAAGATGTTCTACATACATGCAAGTCTATTTAATTTAGGGAATTCTTTATTGCTGCTTCTCTCTATGAAACCTTGACCCCTTAATCAGTATGCTGGAGTCCCTGACCATTTGTTAGCAATGGTCAAAACTGCAACAAAACAAAAAACAACCCGTCTCCAAAACACATCGTTGTTGGAAAGTGAAATGTCCCACAAAAAGATTTCTGTGAGGCTTTACTTCTGACGAATGAAAATAAAATATTTTGTCACACATCAGCACTAACATATTTATCTACCTGAACTACTGCAATATTGCATGCGAGCTTTAGTTCAAGGTCCCTCATGCTTTTGCTTTTCCTCCTGTTAGTATAGTTATGGCAGTGTACCATGGGACTTAAAGGCCATGTGGAGTTATTGTGCTGCATTATGAGAGATGTTGTCTAGCCAGGCAGAAAGAGCTACAAAGGAGAATGGAACCTGAGAAACTCTGTTTATAATTCTCATGAGACAGCAATTGCAACAGCTCTTGTGGGGCCAGAGATTTATATTAACCAGAAATAGTTCAGTGTTTCTGAATGAAAATACTGTACCTCAGAACACTTTTTATACTTCAGAAAGTTTCAATTACTTTGATTGCTCATCCTCAGTTGAAATATGGTGATAAGCTGTTTACTCGCATAATAATCTTGGGAGAGTGAGAGTAACTTACGTGGGTGGCATAAAGAAACGTAAGTTCCTGGAAATACTTTAAAAAATATACAAATCTATCCTTTTTGACAAATAAATTGCTACTGAAATAAACTAGAACAGTTGCATATGTTCATAATTATATGAATGAGTTATCACAATTTTTATGACCCGTATTAAAAGCTGCATCATATTTCTTGGAAAACAGCATGCACCTTTTCCCCAGCAAAAACAACTGCTGGAAATTAGAGTGTGTATTATTATATGTAAGGAAATGCACTAAGAACAATTTCTGCAGCTTCCTGCGCAAAAACAAAAGTAAAGAATAAAATTGCAATAAGAAGACAGACCCTAACATAATTACTGGCAACAGAGGCAAGAGATGACATGCATCACCTGCTTAATCAACTATTAACTGAAGACCTGAATAGATTGAGGCTTAAGATGCTTAAATATTGTAAACCATCTAAACGTGAAGCCCACAGGCTCCTAGAACAGACTGGGGATGCTGAGCCAAACCTATAGGCAGCAGTGGAATGGGCTGACCATTGGGAAAGGTCAGACCTATTCCTACAGCATTTTATACCAACACCAAATGAGTCCCCCATTGGGCATGACTTTGACAGAGAAGAGTGGGTCAAGCTGAACAGACTGAGATCTGGATACAGACTCTTCAAAACAATACTCCACAAGATGAACATTTTGGACAGCCCCCTGTGTAAATGCAGCATCCAACAAACAGCACAGCACAGCACTTAATGAAAAGCTGCAATCTTTACAAATGCTCAGATGGGGCAGATGGGATCTGCACATTGAGTGATAGTACCAGACAGTGGCTCATAGATTTGAAAGTTGATATCTGATGCCATGCAAAAGAGAGGATGAAAAGTAAAGTCTGCGTATGATCACGGGGTGAAGAATGATGAGCAGGCTCAGTTCCTATTCCCTAGTTCTCTAGCTACTGCTATTCAGTTACTTACTACAAGGAAAGGTCTCTCTTTTGTGCTCCACTTTATATTTAAAAAACAAGATGAATATCTTATTCCAGCATACATTGTAGGCAAGAAAATATGGTAACAGTGCTTAATATTGCTAATATCAACACTATTTTCTTTCCATTTGTTTTCTTTCAGTTTTCTGTTTTGTTCTTTTAATTTTTTTTTTTGCTGTGTTGTCCTATCTCTTTCTGCTCTTCTCTCAGTAAATGGCAATTCTTATGTTCTTAAACTGAGTCAGAGCATAGGTCCATCTTATTCAGTATCCTGTGTCACACAGGGGCAGAGAGTGGATGCTGAATGGGAGAGTGAACTGGGTATCGCCAGGGATTTTTCTCCTCTGTTCCCCTCTAATTTGTAAGCACATTTTGTTTGTTTAATCTGTTGTTCTTCTCTGGTTGGCCAGTCTGTATTTTTATGATCAGGCTATCCTCAGTGGTTTCATTTTGCAGTTATCTCTCTGTGTAAACAGTGTGGTTACCGGAGCACTCTGCTACTTCATATGTGCTGCCAATGATTCCGTGCAACAGAAGCTGTTTCTTGACTTCTCTTGCTCGCTTCTACTGTTCATGGAATTCGGACATTGCTGTGGACCACTTAGCAAATTCAATGGAACTATCTCACGTAAGGGTTTTGTAAGACACCAGGAAGCCTGCCGTCTAAGAAGAGCAGCGATTTCTTTGATCTTCTAGTAGCAATAATGAGAAACCATAAAATAAGAACTGTGAATTTCAATGGAGAAGACTTCCAGAATGTGTCAAGCAGTGGATGAAATTGAATGGGATAAAGCAATGTAGGGGAAGAACGCAGAGGGGAAATGGAAAGTGTTCAAAGATAAATTAAAGGCTGCCCACAGGTTAGGTATGTCATATAACAATAAATATAGTATGAGTAGAAGCAGGGAAAAAGACCAAGGTGGATGATCAAGTGCATACAGAAGGCAATCGTGGATATGGAAAAAGAATGGGAGATGTATAAAATATCAGGTACTGCAGAAGGCTGGGAAGAATGCAGAATGAATTTTAGAAAGTATAAAAATGGATACAAGCAAAGGTGGAGGATGAAAAAAAGTTTGCTCAAGAGGTTAAGATAAAATACGATGGGTTTTTTCCTCCCAAGGGAAAAAAGAAAGGGAGCAGCCTGTATTTTGGGGTGGCAAGACTAATTTATTGAAGGAAGATTGAGGTGTTACAAAAATACTTCAGTTCTTTATCTTAGTATTCACAGGACAGAATGGAGAAAACAGATGCCAGAAACAGCCATAAATGTGCTAGGAGTTGAGAAAGAAATAGTAAAAAGAAACAAGATTGTGCCAGAGCAGGTAATAAATACATTAAAATACATGAAGACTGATATAATCTTAAAAGCATAAGGGAATTTATTTGACAAATCTAAGCAAAAATAGGAAAGAATTGCGGGAGTCATTAAACCTATTTACAGTCACTTCAGAAACAGAGGGCATGCTAAAAACATGTAGGCAGACATTCTTTATATAGAAATTTTGTTTACTTTTTATATAAGAGAGGATATAGAGAAGCTGTAGGAGACAGACATGCAAACTTATCTTGAATATTTGGGAAGATTCATACATGCTAGGGTCAGAAGGGACCTCAACAGATCGAGTCCATCCCCCTGCCCTGGGCAGGAAAGAGTGCTGGGGTCAGATGACCCCAGCTAGATGCCTATCCAGCCTTTTCTTAAAGACTCCCGAGGTAGGGGAGAGCACCACCTCCCTTGGCAGCCCATTCCAAATTTTGGCCACCCTTACCATGAAGAACTTCTTGATGTCTAGCCTAAATCTGCTGTCTGTCACTTTGTGACCATTGTACCTTGTTACCCCAAGAAGCACCCTGGTGAACAGAGCATCTCTAATCCCTTGCTGTGTCCCCCTAATGAATTTGTAGGTGGCCACAAGTTCACCTCTCAGCCTTCTCTTGCAGAGGCTGAAGAGGTCCAGATCCCTCACTCTTTCCTTGTAGGGCTTGTCCTGTAAGCCCCTAACCATATGGGTGGCCCTTCTCTGGACCCTCGAGTCTATCAACATCCTTCTTGAAGTACAGTGCCCAAAACTGGACACAGTAATCCAACTGCAGTCTGACCAATGCTACATAGAGGGGAAGTATTGCCTCCCTGGTTCTATTTGTCACGCATCTGCTGATGCATGATAAAGTGTGGTTAGCTTTGCTGATGATTTTGTCACAATGACAACTCGCATTCATTTTGGAATCCACTATGACTCCGAGATCCCTTTCCACTTCTGTGCTGCTGAGAGGGTCACTTCCCAGCCAGGAGGTATGCTGGATTTTTTTGCGTCCTAGGTGCAGCACTCTGCACTTGTCCTTATGTACTGCATCCTATTGTGTACTGCCCACTTTTCTAACTTGTCCAGGTCTGCCTGCAATTATTCCCTACCCTCTGGAGTGTGCACTTCACCCCACAATTTAGTATTGTCCATAAACGTGGATGGAGTATGCTTTATACCCACATCCAAGTCACTGATGAAGATATTGAAGAGTACAGGTCCAAGGACCAAACCCTGCGGGACCCCACTACCCACATCCTTCCAGGTTGACACCGACCCATCTACTACCAGTCTCTGGGTGCAACCACTAAGCCAATTTGCCACTCACTGGACCTTGTAAACATCTGTTAAAGCCTCTTAATTTATGAGAATGGGATGAGATACCGTATTGAAGGTCTTGCTAAAGTCCAAGAAAATGACATCCACCTCTACTCCTGCATCTAAGCATTTTGTCACCTTGTCATAAAACGAAACCAGATTGGTCAGGCATGATCTACCTGCTACCAATCCATGCTGGTTTCCCTGCTGCATTATTTTTTCTTGCTGGACTCCCACAAATATGATCCTTCATAATCTTCTCAAAGACCTTTCCAAGGATGGAGGAGAGGCTGACTGGCTTATAATTACTTAGATCCTCCTTCCTCCCCTTCTTGAAAATAGGGACCACAGTGGCCCTTTTCCAGCCCTCCACGACCTGACCAGAGTGCCATGACACCGGCCAACTCCTTCTGTACTCTCGGATCCAGCTCATTTGGGCCTGCTGACTTGAACACATCCAGTCCATCCAGGTGACATTGCACCAAGTCAGCGTCGACAGTTGGTGGGCTGGTGTCCCTCTGATGCCCATTTAAGAACCCATTAGGAGACTTATCTTGACCCCTGTTCAGGAACACGGAGGCAAAAAACTCATTGAGTAGCTCAGCCTTGTCCCCCCTCTCTGTCACTAATTGCTCCTTCGAGTTCAGTTGGGGTCCTATGCTGCTCTGTGCCTGCCTTTTACTCCCTACATGCCTAAAACAAGACTTTTTGTTGTCTTCAATTTGTTTTGCCATACTTAGCTTTGTAGTTGCTTTGGCCTTTCTAACTGCCTCCCTGCAAGTGTTGGCCAAATAGGTATACTCCTCCTTAGTAGCTTTCCCCCTGCTTCAAGTGCTTACATGCCTTCTTTTTGCCCTTAGGCTCCCCTGGATTTCCCTGTTTAGCACAGGAAGTTTTTTGGCTCCTTTCCTCTCGTACTGGGATAGTCTCCCTCTGTGCCTGCAGGATCACTTCCTTTACAAATGACCACCCTTCCTGGACTCCCATCTCACCAATACTCTTCTAGTCATTGACTAGACTCCTAAGCACACCAGTTAGCCTTCCTAAAGTCAAGCACTTCCACCCTACTAGTTATCTTACCCACCCTATGCTGTATGGTGAATTTGATTGATTGGTGGTCACTGTCCCCAAGGTGACCAGGTATCTGTATCTCCCCTACCAGGTCCTCCCCTGAAGGTACTAGGAAAACTATTTAAGAATAAATGTCATGGAAATTTTCAACTGGGACTTAGTAACTCCTACACATAAAAATATGTCAGGGACTCTTAAAAGGGGCATCACACTTGACACAACTGGTAGGTAGAAGCTATTGATACCTTACATAATTGTAATCCATTTAAAATTAAATGAATTAATATGTGGTCTTGAGACAAGGATTGGAAGTTGCTGTATCTTTGTCTAGTGTCTAGCACAATTGTACCATAACCTGGGAGATGCTGTACAACAATATTTAAGTTAGACAGTGGAAGAACCTGGTGCATCTTTCTTTCTTTAGTATGGGCTGAGGAAGGAATGTTACATATGTAAAAGGCAGGAGGGAAGGGAACTAGAGCATTTCTTTATTTTTAGGAGGGATCCCCAGAAACAAGAGAGACTATGAAAAGGGAAGATTTTGATTCCATATGGCCTGAAGAGAGACGCAGATAGCCTGTATCTGCATATGAGTCTATGGGGAGGAAGGAATATGGGCAGTTTCCTAATTTGTGTATAGGTGTATAGACAGTTTCCTAATCTGAAGGGAGAAGGGCTACAATTAAAATAAATGCTAAATATCCTTTTTACTTCCAATATTATGAAGTTCTCTAAACTTGCTCAGGTCTCTTCAGCCTAGGAACAGTCCAGGCAAGGGTCTCTACTGCTTAAAGTAATTCTTCCTACTGGGTTATTATCTGCCTTTTGGAAGCCAGGACGGGGTGGAAGGACCACTCCTCCCTGCATGCAGTGGACTGTGACGCCTTACTCCTGGACAAAACATGCCTTAGCACAGAGTGTCATTTCATTTTGCCAGAGGGAATCCTGCATGTGTGGGTGGGGTTCATCTGTCTGTGCTTTTCTTCACTCTTGGCAGTGAAGAAATGGGTAGGCAGGAATCTTGGAATTTTTTTTTAATATTTCTGATGCGAGTGCCTGCAGGTCCTTCCCACCTATTCTGCTTTACCCCAGGCTGCTTTTCTAGTCCAAAGACATGGCCACAAAGATTTTTTTTTTTATATTGGGGGAGACAGTGTATTTTTCAAATAAACATTTTTAAAGGAAAAAAAAAAAACCCAACAAACCCCAGCTTAACCCTCTGTTTCAAAATTTAAAACAACCAAACAAAATCCCACTATAAACTCAGACCATGCCAATTTTGTTTCTAAAGAGCGTGAAATATTGACAGTTTTTACAGATTTCCCCCAAATAATATTGTAATGGATGGGCTTTGGTGATCAGTAGCATAGGTACTGCTCTGTCTACAAATATTTTCATATGCAATTCAATATCAGTTTGTATATGAGTGCTCTTAATTGGACAATGTGCAAGATGGTCACTTTTTCTGGTTGTTGTAGTGGTCCTACCTTTCAAGGTACGTACACATATTTAGGGAAGTTAGATTGCAATAAAAATGGCCACTTGGTCTAACTTAGTTCACTCAGATGTAGATCCATCCAGCTACAGATCTAAATGTAAAGTCTAAGTGTGAACTATACAGAAGTTCAGGACAGTTAAATGAGTCTAAAAATGGCTGACCCAGCTGAAGTTAAGTGTACCTCTGAGGCAGTCTAATTTAAATCATGTCTAGCAAGACCAATCTAACTGAACTTCTGTACAGTTCCCAATGCAGCCCCAGGGTTGGGAAAGTCCAGTCACTGACGCCAGCACCAGGACTACTCTGCCACTGGGATATTTTTAGACCCTGGCTCCTCCCCAACCTCTCCCCCATGTCACAAGCCACTTGTTTTACTGGTGTTTGCTGATCCTTGGAGTGGACGATGCACGTCAGGGTGGGAGGGATGGGGGAAGCTTGCCAGGGGTACTGTTTGTCTAGGGCTGTGGGGAGTCAAGGGGCTAAAATGCCTCTGTTTCTTCCAGAGGTGGAAGAGAGAGCCCTGCCCCCATCTTCCCAAACCTCCCCTGTGAGGTTCCCCTGATCCTGCCAAACCCTCCCAGCCCCCATCAACCTCCCATAGGCCCAGCTTGTTCCCTCAACCCCACCTGCAGATTCCACCTGTGCCCTCAATCCCCCTGTGGAACCTGCTTGCCCCCGCCCCCCCATACCTCCCATGGACTCTGCTAGCTCTTCTGATTCCCCCCAGAAATGCCATCTGCCCCCCAGGTCTTCCCAGTCCCACCCCCCTGCAGATGCTGTCTGCCCTCCTGATCTCACCATGGACCCTGCTTGCCCACCCCCCCACTAGCCCTCTTATCTTGACTTACCTTAGATCAGGTGGCCATTTTTAACTCAATCTAACCTCTTCCTAACCTCACCAAATATCTGTACAAAGCCTCATTTTCCAGCTCTGACTTGCTTTAGTTATCCTTCTCAGTGACTAACACTTCAGAAACACTGTGCTTCTGTACACACAAGGAGAGCCTGCTCTGATGTGCTGGATCAATAGTCTGCTGAGCATGGAAATTGGTGCACTCTGGCAGCCTTGCAAGTCACGTGTATCAGCATTGCTGCATGTCTCTGCATTGACAAAATGACGGCAATGTGCTTTGAAATAAAACGCGTCTGCTGAGCTTTAGTTCAAAGTGCCCCGCCATCATTTTTTCTCTAATTAAAGTGCTCACTAATTAAAATACCCATGCATCTGGGAGTACATGTAAAAATACTTGCTGTCTCTCCATCTGGAGTCTATTTTGTTACCATAAAAGGTACCTTCTTTCTTGTACTAGAAACCCATAATGTCTGCACTTACCTATACTGTCTTAAAGCTTCCACAACCTTCCCATTTGATTTTTCTGAATAGTCTTCCTCCCTTATACTAGGAGCTCTCATCCCTTAGAACAAAAATTTCAGGTAGCCATTAGGCTGTCTGTACAGTCTTCCGAGTCCCAGTTTACACTGACATTCTACCATTCTTGTTCTCATGCTAATTCACATAATTAAGCAAATAATTCAAAGGAACTATTCACAAAGAAAGACACTATTCTGTAATAATAAGGAAAGTAAAGTCTGACTCTGGTTGCATGTACATTTTTTTAGAGGTAGACAGGAAACAATTTTCCTAGGATATGAAAAACATTTTTGAGATTTAAAATATGTCCTATTCTTCATTAGGATAGAATAAAGACCTTTCAAAGCTTATTCTGGAAAGGAGTTGGGATTGAGGGGAGGGGACTGTACAGTAGGGACTGATCTACACCATAATTGCCAATAACCTGAGTTGTAGGAATATGAGCTGGGGTCATGTTTTTATTTTCCATTGGATCTGAACCATGAGGAGTTTCTTGGCTATTCTGGGCTCTGTCTCTGCTTCTCTGTCTCAAAAAAAAAAATAAATAAAAAAAAAAAATCCACCATCCTACTTTATAATTACAAAAAAACCTAAAAATGCCCTCGTAGCAACATTTTGGGATTTGTCAGTGCTATACATTTATAATTTAATTTCTTGATTCCCAAATCTATGTTTGTTACAGAAAACTCAAGCTTGCATTTTGTCTCAGATATCACTTTTACAATAAGAATTTTTTGAGAAGGTGCAATAGTGGAATTATTTAATAGTATAAGTTAAAGTACTACTTCAGTGGGGCTATATGTCTCTAACTTTCCAGCTTTAAGCCCATATGTAGATGGCTCCAATGGACTGATAAACATTGATATTTCAGCAACATCTTCTGATCTTAAGATGTTGACAGGTTAAATGCTTTCTGGATATCTGCCACTGTATAACACTTATAGGACATTCAAGAGGGTCAAGCAAGTTGAATTTGAAACTCTCCATACCTTGTTTTATGTTTCTGAAGGAGAGAGGTTTCTTTTTTCTAAAAATTCTTCATAATAGCACATGAAGCTAAAGTTGTAGAACTATATTATGAAATGAATTGCATTTTGCATTATATATAAAAAGACAAGCAAAAACTATTAGACAGAAGTGTTTTTAACACAGAGATGCTTATGCCATATAGGGACACAATTTGTTTCTCCATACATGTTTGCTTCTCCATGCATGTTTCAAAGTAAGTTATGAGATGGTGCATGTTTCCATCTTTGAACTGACTCTTAAAAAAGGGTAGCAGTTAAAAGAATTTCCTGTGACTTTTCAAAGGAGCCTAAGAATTGAATTTCAGTGGGAATTGGTGCCTAGCCCCTTTGAAATTTCAGCTTTATTTTTATGTATACATATTGATTTCTATTAAATTTTCAAAGGTAAGGTTTCTAAAGTGCATGTCAACTTTCTAGTCACTCAGACAACCACAGACCTGATAACTTGATCTGAAAGCTGGTGTTTCAACATAAATTGTTCAGATATTTTTCTGAAAAATAATTTGTTCCCGTTCCTAAGTGTAATTAAAGCAAATGTTAAAATTTCAGAAGCTACCCAGTTCTCTCTTAAAGTAGCTGAAGGGCTAGGGTATGGTTTTCCAACCTACAACCAAGTCAGGTTAGTCCCAATAAATGCAACACCTTTGAAAATGTTAGTACTTAAGTGCTTATCTACTTCTTAGGCAACCCTCCTCCCCCCAGGGATTATTAAAAAAATGAATTAAATTAAATTACAAGAAGACTATATTCAACTCTTTGGCCAGAACTTAAGATTGTTTCTCTTCTTCCATACTCAAACCTCTTTGTTTTAAGTACCAAAATAAATCTATATTTTTTTTCTACAGTATGATATTTATGTGTACTAGATAAATCCAGATTCTTTTGCACAAGATTAGTTGCCCTTCAGCTGAAAACAAATCCCACACATATGCTTGTCAATAACTTAGACTTGAAAACACAATATCCTTTGTGACTCCACTTGTTTCATCCATCACAGTCTGTCAGTCCTTTGAGAGCTTGAATGCTGTAACTATTGCTGCCAACAGCAATTCTCTTGGGGCTCAAATGGTAAAGGATTTTGAAGTGGTTGATCATTTTAGCATTTAATAAAATCATTGTAGTATGCAAATTTGTTGAGAACTGATAGGGAAAACAACCAGTCTGATTAAATTTAAACTCATGATTATGAACTATTACTATTCCTCCTTTTTGGTCCAATTATGTATTAATTCGGTATTATGTTAACTTCCAGCAAATAATGATAGACACTTGTATGTATTTTCTTCTCTTGCTGTGTTTTCTAGTGATATATTCCATTTGTTCAGTGATTTGAAAGACCTACTTACTAAATAATGAAGCTGATTAAATATTACTATTTCTCCAGGTGCTGCATTTAGAAGAAAAAAAACTTTATCACCCTCCCTGTGTTCCCTATTAATATTTTTTCCAGTTTTCTCAAAGTATTCAAATCCTGGAATAAAAGTATACACCTATATTCAATGGTTATACATACCATGAATTTCCATTGTGCTGATGGCATGTAGTCTGATCAAGAATTTATACTCGTCTCAACTTCCAGAGCAGAGAGAGATCAGCATTGCTAATCACAACAGCATTGGTAACTAAATCTTAACAAACCAAATGGTCACTCATTGGCTACTTACTGGGCATGTCTATCTCTGTGTTTATTGTGCAGTAACTTACTGTGCAGTAAGAAGTTCTTAAGCCAGCATCTGCACATGCAGCTGTTTAAAGCCTTAAGGTGCTGTAACACTGCTAGATGGGCCACTGTCAGCCAGCCAGTCCTGATCAGTACCCTGGACAGTCTGGGCCCCAGCTCATGCCTGGGACAGAGATAGGTGTCACAGACAAACCAGCATCAAGAGCTAACCAGCCCTAACCCTGCCCAGGCTGAGCCAACAAGAGTGGCTCACTCTGTAGGGTAGAGAAAGCAGTGCTGAGCGCTGCAGACAGGATGCAGCTGCAGCCGCAGCTCTGCCATGCTGCACTGCCCCTTCCCCTGCAGGGAGTTGCAGGGGGTCTTTCTCTGCTGCCAGAACTGTGGCTCCAGCACCTGCTACAGCACTTGGTGATAGCATGCTGCCCCATGGGCTCGGCTCCGGCTTGGTGATTAATGTGATATTAATTGTCTTGTGCCAGTGTTACATGCCCAGTGTTACTGCCCAGCAAGGCATCTACACATGCCTTACTGCACAGTAACTAATAAGGCATAAATTTGATACCTGTATCAAGCAGGTATCAAATTTATGCCCAACTTGACATATGTCGCCATATAATGGCGCAGTATGGGCATGCATGTGTAGACGCTGCTCGTATTGTGGAGTAATTTTCTGGTTACTGCACAGTAACTGTGCACATGTAGATGTTCCTACATAGAACTGAAGGGTACCCCTAATATCAATATACTGTTTCACATAAATGTAAGATACTTGTGTTTTTTTTTTTGCCTGGCAAATGCAAAAATACCAAGTTGTTACTCAACAGTAAACACTCAGACTTCTATAGATTATGTATATGTATATGTATGAGGGGGAGGGGGTGCAAATTTGCCCTGCCTTGTGTATTGTGTAAATCGTGTAATTTATTGATTGAAATTGGAAGTTATACTGTAATATTCAATCAAACCAAACTTGCAGATTTTTTAAAGTGTATTTTCATTAATAAGCAATGAATCTTGAAGACACTAGAGACTAATGACACTTGTATTTTTGAGTATGTAGTCATTTTGTGTGAAAATAGTTGTTCAGACTGAAACTATTATTTCTCATAAATAGGGGTCATAAAAGCAGTTCTAAGACATGATAAAAGAGCAATTTATTTTACCCATGATAATTTAGGATGCACTAGGGTAATACTAAATAAAATGTAATGCACTAAATTTGGCAGTATTTAATGTACATTTAGATGATTGGGTTTATTAACCTTTTCTATATTCCCTCTCAGTTTTGTGCCATACTTTTTATTTCAGTAACAAGTGATAAGGGCCACTGTTGTTATTACAAAATTCCTCACCGATTCCAATTTCTTTTTTCAAGCCATTAGTTCTTCAAACTATACGTTGGTTTAGGATAAAAATTCGTCTTGGTTCAGGAGGGCAGCATAAAGCTTTTTACTCACTTAGGTCCTGCTTTAGCCCTATTTTGAGGTTTTATTTAATAAGTTGCATCTAAATTATGATCTGATCATGGTACTGTAGAAGTGTTCTGCTCTACCATATTTATTTATTCCTGCATGAATGTAGCATTATGAATAATTCCTTGTAAAAATCTGTTCATAGAACATTAAGTTCACATGGTTAAATAGTCAGAAGGCAGAAATTGGCAAAGTTAGAATCGTTCATGCACAACCTCAACGGTGCTGCCTTCTGCATATGCATAGAGATATATTAATTACTACTTAATTACATCATCACACAGTATTTTTAGAATGAAACCATTTTAATTGTATATTGGTAAGCCTTACAAGTAGAACAGTAGTAGAATGCATAATAGAATGTGTTTTTATATATTCACTTCTAGTGAACATATTTTAAAAATAACGCAGCTTATAAGTGTCTCTCATATGGGTGATGGGTAGGCAGTATAAAGCTATCATGATGACTTACCTTTCTACATTTTATTTATGAGTGGACTGTAACATTTGAGCATTTAATGTTTATTTCTTGTAACTGTAATTACTGCTTTCAGCAGCAATACCTTAGCATAGTTGTTTGTTAATGTAAACTATCCCAGATTTGGTTTCAGTAACCATGTCAAATTTTCACATTTAGGTGTCTGAAATCAGGTGTGTAATGATGTTTCATTATGTTTTTCACATGCGCTCAGTATCTAATGGGAGTTACATATGCCCTGTAACCCTAACAATCAGACTTTTTCATGATGATAAGTATCTGAAGAAAGACTTGTTTCAAATACTTTGGAAACTTAATTTAAAATACTAAAATATTTTGGTAAAAGTTTTCATTGATGACTTAGAGCTGTGTGCAGACTCTTATGCTAACAATGAATGGGTGAATGTTAGGAACTGATTCTGGAGGCAAGGTTATTTGAGTAGATGTGATATCTTTTATTAGACCAACTAACTAGCTGGAAAAAAAAAAAGTTCTTGACAAGCTTTCAGGCACAGTCATCCTTCACCTGAGACTCGGAATAGCAGAGACTTCCCATGCCTGAAGAAGGGTGACTGCGCTTGAAAGCTTGTCAAGAACTCTTTTCCAACTACTCAGTTAGTCTAATAAAAGATATCACATCTAACTAAAGAACCTTGTCTGCCCGTCCTTAGACCAACATGGCTACACCCAAAAATCCCATCAACATGGAACTAATCCTTTTACTTTCTGACCAAACATGTTTTTGAAGTAAAGTCATCTAGGGTAGTAAGTACTCTTTTCTAATTGCCTAAATGATGCATGCTCCATTGTACCTGATTTATTTTTTTCTGAGATGGTGAATGGATATTATAGGTCTCAGCTATAGCCTTTATGATTCTACTTTTTATACAAATAAATAATTCAGGAATGCATTGTTTCAGGAGGACCACTGAAGATACTGACACAGAAAAGTACTCTCTCTTCATGAATGGCATGATGACACCTTGCATCAGCTATGCACGGCTCCAGTGAATCTTCATTGCAGGGCAGTAGAGCAGGGCTGTCAAACAGGTGGCCCACAGGCTGAATGCAACCAATGAGGGGGTTAAATTGCAGCACCTTTGCTCCCACCTGGTCATTGCAACCCCCCCCCCCCCCGCCATTGCTCTGGTTGCAGCAGCAGCAGGGAGCTCAAGTTTCCTTTCCCTCTTGAAGCTTCTACCCCCTGCCCCTGCCCCAGGGGGCAGGGTGAGGTGGTACTGCCAATGGGGCCAGGAAATCCCACAACCCAGGGCATACATGAGGCAGAGTGAAACAGGAGAGCTGAAGGTGAGACCAGAGATCTCATGTAATGAGCAGCCCCTGGGGTCTTTGGTTCATATTGGTACAACATCCACTGGGTGGAAAACTGGCTCTGGTGTCGGACCCAGAGGGGAGTAATTGATGGAAGTCACTCATCGTGGTGTCCTGTGACCAGTGGGGTCCCCCAAGGCTCTGTCCTTGGACCCATACTGTTCAACATCTTCATTAATGATGTGGACACTGGAGTCAGAAGCGGACTGGCCAAGTTCGCTGATGACACCAAACTTTGGGGAAAAGCATCCACACCAGAAGACAGGCAGGTGATCCAGGCTGACCTGGACAGGCTCAGCAAGTGTGCGGATGAGAATCTGATGGTGTTCAACGCCGATAAATGCAAGGTTCTCCACCTTGGGAAGAAAAACCCTCAGCATCCTTATAGGCTTGGCAGTGCTATGTTGGCTAGCACTAAGGAAGAAAGTGACTTGGGGGTCATCATTGACCACAAGATGAACATGAGCCTGCAGTGCGATGCTGCGGCTAGTAAAGTGACCAAAACGCTGGCTTGCATCCATAGATGCTTCTCAAGCAAATCCCGGGATATCATTCTCCCCTTGTACTCGGCCCTAGTGAGGCCGCAGCTGGAGTACTGTGTCCAGTTTTGGGCTCCACAATTCAAAAAGGATGTGGAGAAGCTTGAGAGAGTCCAGAGAAGAGCCACGCACATGATCAGAGGTCAGGGAAGCAGACCCTACGATGACAGGCTGAGAGCCCTGGGGCTCTTTAGCTTGGAAAAGCGCAGGCTCAGGGGTGATCTGATGGCCACCTACAAGTTTATCAGGGGTGACCACCAATATCTGGGGGAACGTTTGTTCACCAGAGCGCCCCAAGGGATGACGACTAGGTCGAATGGTCATAAGCTACTACAAGACCGTTTCAGGCTGGACATAAGGAAGAATTTCTTTACTGTCCGAGCCCCCAAGGTCTGGAACAGCCTGCCACCGGAGGTGGTTCAAGTGCCTACATTGAACACCTTCAAGAGCAAACTGGATGCTCATCTTGCTGGGATCCTATGACCCCAGCTGACTTCCTGCCCTTTGGGCAGGGGGCTGGACTCGATGATCTTCCGAGGTCCCTTCCAGCCCTAAAGTCTATGAAATCTATGAAAACATGTTCCCCCTAATATGCTGGCAGAGTGAAATAAATGTCATGACTTTGTATTCTTTGCACTCCTCTCACATTTAATTTCTTGGGGAGGAGGAGAAAAGGTACAGGGATGGGAGTGAATTGCCCTTGTGGCTCCCAAGAGTATAGAGTTTGGGGATACCATTTGGAGAGCCACACAGAGGGAAGAAGGTTTTTTGCACTTCCTGCCTTCTGGAGCCTGGGCAAAGCTGGAATAATCTGGACTTCATTGAAAGAAGGGAAAAACATATGTCCTTATAATCTTTATAGGGGCTAAAATCTATGATTCTATAAACTGTACGCAGGTATTTGGACACAATCATGTAATGTACATTCTTTAGAATTTAATTAAGTCACAATTTGATTCTTAATTGAGAGAAATAAGATTCACAGTACAGGAGAATCAGCACATGCAAACTTACAATGCAGTCCACAATGCCAGCTAATTATTTAAGGGTTACATTAGTAATGCATTCTATGGCTGTATTTTGTTTCATTGTTCTGTTCATGTGTAGGGTAGCTTATTTAGAAACGAAAACAGAAGATAATATGAGAAAATCTTTTAGCTTTTGAAACTAAAGAGTCTGAATAACAAAGTAGACAAAAATTCAAATTCCAAATGCATAATTTATACTTAGACTAATCCTAAAGTGAATTTCTATACCCTTTTCCCTAAATTCATCCATAGGTCCCATGAGACTGTTGTGACATTTAGAATGGTCCTCAACATGCGAGCTTTCAGGGTGACATTTAGACGGAACTTTTTAGAAATATATCATGTTTTCAGGGAAGTACTGCAGAGTGGAACAGATTTATAGAGCTGGGAGCCTATTATGCAGAACTGTAGATCATGGCTGTCTACCAATGATACTAGCTTTTTGCTAATATTCATCAAGTGTCCTTTGTCTTTCCCCTCTCCTTGTTAAAGTAACAATTCAATTTGATAGTTTCTCCTTTAATATTTTGTTGGGAATGCTAAAGTTGTTTCTTTAATTACCTCCATCCACTAACTGTGTTTCTTCTAACTGTTGCTTCAGTTTAGCTGTAAGTGGCATGTTTACTTCAAGGACAGTCAAGTCAACACAGTGCAAATATAACTCCACAGCTAAGACCTGAATAATATGCTTCTGTACACATTTACCATATGCCTACACACTGTTTATACAATTGCAAGAATAAAATAAATCAATAAAAGTAATTTTAGGAATGTGATATTACTGTGTAGAGTACGTTGTTAGCCTGAGACAAATATACTGTTGAGAGAGTTAAAAACATAAAAAGAAGTTTATCAAATGCCTGTAATTTATTTGAGAGTCAAATTTTGCAAGACAACTATTATAAAAACATTTACATGGTGATGTAAATTACCCAGACTTTAGTGTATTGTAGAAGAGTGCTTCCTAGAATTGTACAACTGTAGAACCCCACATAAATGTCCCATTGCTCCGGTTGTAGCAGCAACTGGGAGCTCAAGTTTCCCTTCTATCCTGAGGCTTCCACTTCCTGCCCCTGCCCCAGGGGGCAGGGTGAGGTGGTACTGCCAGGAGATCCTGCAACATGAGCCCCCAGAGGCCCTAATGGCTGCTGCTGCAGATGGTGAGTGTGGGGCTTTAAAAGAAAAAAAAAAGTGCCAAGAGGCTGGGCCAGGTGGGGGATGGGGCAGGCAGGGCAGCCATGGGGGCTTTTCCCATGGCTCCCCCTGCCCAGGGAAAGACAGGAGAACCTGCAGCTGCCCAGCTGTGCTTGCCTTTCCCCAGCCAATCCGAATCATCGAGACACCAATTCTGATTCAGCTGAATCAAATGGGAACAGTGATTCGAATCACTGAATTGAATCACTTTCCTTCGAATCAGCTGAATCTGAATCAAATACTTCCCTATTCGCACAGGCTGATCAAAGACCAAATACCTAATTACCTGTGGGTGCACACTCTTTACAAGACAGCCACTCTTCCTCGAATTTTTCACTTCTAACCCACCAAAGAAATTTAAAAAACACCCTTTGTAGATGAGTCTATGAACTTCACTTCATAAATCTACTGGATATAAAAAAACCATGGACTAAATATAGACTTTGGATTTATGGCACACTATAACCTGCCTCCTATTTGATAGCCATAGGTAACCTGTCTGCATTTTAACAGCTACAGTCCATCATGGGTTCTACATTCCTCCTTCCTCCCACTCCACCTATCTGTCACTTATTGTCTCCCATTCCCTTGGATCCTCACTGCCACATATTTGATCTTTCACAGACCTACATTTTGCATATTGGCTTCTATTCTACCCAGAAGAGCACACACATGCCAACAGATGCTCCGTATGCCTGAAGAAGGGTGCTTGTGCCTGAAAGCTTGTAAAGAACAATTTTTTCCAACTATTTAGTTGGTGTAATAAAAGCCATGACATCTACCCAAAGAACTGTGTCTGCATATATTAAATAACTTCTTAGATCATTTTTAGGGTCCTAAGTATCAAAAGTTTATCAAGAAATGAGATGAATGAAATAAGAATATTAACTTAGTTCTCAAATTTCAGCATTTCATTTTTTTTTTCTTGTTTAATTTATAATTAGTGTCTTTCTTTAGTGGATCACCACAGTATCATTTTCTTTTTTGCTCTGCTTTTTATGGTTGCTATTCTATACTGCTACACATGTTAATTCTTTTTAATATAGTCTAATTAACCATTTCACAGAATAGCGTGATTGAAACTACAGTTGAGTGAAGCTAGGGGTCAATACACCTTCATGCTGATTGGAGAATTTATATTACGTTTAAAAGCTTACAGTTGATAAGGATACATTAGAAGATATCTAGCCATTAACCTGATTTCAGCTAAAAATAAATTTGCTAATGCCTGCACAACTCCAAAGTAGTCTTGATTTTTGAAAAGCTCATCACTTTCTTCTTTCTGTGCAAATTTCTTAAAATTACATGAATTCCTGATGTTATTGAATGTGCAGTGCTTGCCACAGTTAGATATGCATTTGACACCTGATATATTTTATGTTAATGAAGAAGTAATGGTATTTTTCAACACATTATCATTTTATTAATGATCTATATTCTCAGCAAAAGACACGCACGTAAAGTATGGGAGACTTTCATTTGTTTTAAATATGAAGATATGCTGAAAATGGGGGGTAGTGTAGAATATTTTGGTGTGGAGGGGGGAGGCAGGTTGTCATTAGGGTTGTACCTGGGCTTCCTACATGTTGCAGGAGTGCCCTAACCTTATCAAGGTATTGGATGAAAAGTTTGTAATCCCACTATTATAGCTGCTATTTTTGAGAGAAATAGGCTGTGGATGTTTTTCCATTTGAGACTATTCGGTAAATTCAATCCAGATACAAAATGTTTTGGATAACCAGAACTATGCTTTTGTAGTAAACTGACTATTTTCTGGAAAAAAAAAATGTGTCCACTTTCAGTTATTGTGTTCATCTTACCCTTTTTAAATTCTTCCTGTATATTGACTTTTGAACATCCCTACAATAGCAAGTAAGTCAATGAAATGGCTTAGAAAGAGGTATTATGTAGGACTTTTTGTCAATTTTGAATGTAATAAATGCTCCAACGATGCAAATAAGCAAAAGGAGATAAATATATACTGATTTGATTTTTTTTTAATAGTTACGTTGGGCTTTTTATTATTGTTATATGCACACTTAGTAAATTGATGACTAGAAAAGTCAGTAAGAATTTACATTGCAAACTCCTGAAAATGGTTGAATATTTTGAAATTTGTTGTTCCTTCTTTTTACATCAGTCTTCCTGCTGACACCAGGGTTGCTCCTCTGCTGAGCAGTGGCAGAATTCCCCAGCACTGGGATCAGGTTCCAAATAGAGGGGTCAGAAATATGAGTTTGAGTACATTTTAGAAATGTTCTAAATGTGCTTCCTTTATTTTCACATGCATACTAATCTTGGACCACAGCAGTTCCCAAAAAAGAACTCTTCAATGAGAACCAATCCTAGTCTGAAAATGTTCAAGTCTAAAATCATCATAGCCTATGATGGGAAAGGGGAGGGGAGAGGAAAAACAAAGGCCATGTAACAGTGACTTGTGATGACCTGCATAGGTATATGTAACTGTTCTTGTGTCTGGGCAAAAATGGCAGGGGGTGGGGGGGAGAGGGGGGATGTTGGTATGTGTTGGGGTTGTCAAGTGGAAGCTGGGAGTGCTGAGCACTGGAGTCTTACCTACCCCAGCTGCAGCTGCCATGTTGGGGGTTCCTCACATATAGCTGCTGCTTCCATGGCATAGACTCTCTAAGGGCCATCAGTCTGGCACCCCTTCTAAATCAGTGCCTGGGGCTGGTGCCTGGTTGCCCAGTCCTAGTTATACTGATGATGACATCTGCTATAACTAGGGACCTACTCAAATTCCTACTGCTGTCAGTTGCTACTGATAATCTGGGTCTCTGAAGGGTGAACACTTGTCCATACACTGAGATGGCATGCTCAGCATTCACTAAGTTAATTGGAATTGTGAGGCAGTTTTTGGCCAGGGTGTAGAGCTTTGGAAACCAGTCACAAGCAGAGTCCCAAAACACAGGAACAGCATCTGGCACTCTTTGACAAAGTTCACATAAGCAGCATGTTCCTTGTCATGCCCTTTCTCCCATCCAGGAATTGATTTTTTAGTAGCTGACAGTCGCAACTCAGAACAGGCATCTGGTTGGGGTCCAAAAAGCACTAAGAAAGGAGGTAGACAGTTGTCTGAACTACAGTGGTAGTGACAGGTCATACCTGTAGTACTGGTTCAGCTTCACAGCTACTGCCTGGAACAGGTCCTTTCTCCCCTGGTTTTCATATTAGCATGTTGACAGTTTGTATGATGTCCTGTCTTTGACCAAACTTATCAATTGCATCAGCTTGTTGTGTACATAGTGGATCACAGTTTACTGACTGTCAAACCACATTAGTACCTCCATGAACTGGAGCGTGTGGCCTGGACAGTGCTTGAAGGCTTTCTTGAAAGAGGAAATAGGGCTATCCACATCAGGGAACTGCATGCGCCAGATGTCACTTGCTAAAGACAGAATGAGTGTATTGCAGGTGACATGAACTGTGTTGAGCAGTATTCTTTGGAGCACATCAGAGAAAGCTTTGCACATATACATGGCAGTATCAGACAGAAATGCTGAGATCTTGTTAAATTCTAAGCCAGCAGTTCCCAAACTGTGACAGACTGAGTATCATCAACTTAAAATTATACAGTACCACCAATTTAAAATGATACGCCAGCAAATTTTTCATACAAATCAGTAACAGACTATGTATTAACACAACATCAAAACATTGTTTTATCAGTTATGGTAGCCATATAAAACAATTGTAGATTGGATAAAAGACAGTGTAAACCAGGGGTAGGCAACATTTTTGGCTAGAGTACCAAAAAAACTGCAATGTGTACCCTGTAAGGTGCCAGAGTGCAGGTACAACAGAAAAACAAAACTGGGGCAGAGGGTACATGGCAGAATGCACTGCAGATTAGTATAGTTAATAATCATAAATGTTCCTGCTTTTTTATTTTTTCTTACAGTAAATACCAGGTTTTCTAAAAACTCTAAATCTGGTGACAATAAATAAAACTTCATATACTACCTTTTGTTCTTGTGTATCCTTTTTTGTTAAGTATGTTGTGATGAGAGGAGAGAGAAAAGGGAAGGAGGCATGGGGAGAGCAGATGCAGGGGAGGTACTGTGGGCAGGCTGGCCCAGCTGGGCCCTTGGGAAGGTGGCAGCCGGAGGAGAGCAGTGGCTGGGCAGGGAGTGGGGGATACCCTGGGGCTCCTCAGACTCAGGCTGCAGCGGGGGTGCTTAGCAGCACCAGAGGTGGGACCTAGCCCAGGCTGCGCATCTCTGCAGGGATGGGGCGCAGCTGTCCTGCCCATAGGGGAACATGGCTTGGCTGCCACAAGACGCCAGGCTCAGGGACCTCCTGGCTTGGCCTGTGCACAGCACAAGTGGGGTGGAGACCCCAGGCCACAGCAAGAATTCCCTGGGTTCTGGAAACAGCTGCTGTAGGTAGCACTCAGAGCTGAGCTGGCCAGAAGCCTGCAGCTCAGTGGCCCTGTGCAGCTCCTGTCCTGGCCCCAGCCCTGGCCCTTTGAGGAGAGCTGCAGGTGGGCAAAGCTGGGGCTTTGGCAGGCTGGGGCAGCTGCCTCCAGGAGCTCCCATGGCCAGGCCATTGCAGCGGGGCTGGCTCCACCCCACTTGCACTGTACTCAGCGCATAGGGAAGCCAAGCCCAGAGCCAAACCCCACTGAGCCTGGCATCCTGCCTCAGCCAGATGGCATACCCTCGCAGAGCTATGCGAGCCCAGTCAGGCCCCGTCTTGGGTGCTGCTCAGCATCCCCACCCACCCTGGCTCTACAGGTGAGCTGGGACTTTCCAGGGGCGCTGGGGGTCCTGCCACTGCACAACCCAGGGTTGGTATGGGGACCATCTGCCCCCCAGATTTATGTGCAAGGTGGAGGTGCTGTCATTGGGCTCAGGAGCCACATGCAATTCCATGTGCCTTCTGCTGCAAAGGACATGGTATTGCACATGGCCACAAGGCAACAGCAGTCACCTCTGTCCTGTGCACAAGCCTGGGGGGCAGGTGCCCCCTGTGCCTATCCTGGGGTGTGCACAGTGGTGGGAGCCCCGCCCCACACCCTTGGATGAGCCATACGGGGCTCCCAGCATCCCCCTTCCCCCCCCCCGGCCCCATTCATCCCTGCCTCTGCCTCACTCCCTCCGGCAGCATGGGAGCCTCAATCTGCACCCCACCACCCCTTCCCCCAACACACCTATCTACTGGGCACTGCTGAACATGTGGCTGTGCAGTGTTCCTAGCCACTTGCAGCAGGCTGGGCTGGGTGTCTGTGTGTGCACACGCATGCCCTTCTCTCCCCTCCCTCCCCCCCCCCCGGCCTTCTGCATACCACTCACAAGTTGTCTGCATACCACAGTTTGGGGAACGCTGTTCTAAGCCATAGTGACAGTTTCCTTCCCTACAGCCTGAGCCATGGTAGAAAAATTATTAGATGTGAGGTGGTTCAGGTCTGTTTGAAAAACAGGCAGGTCCTGGTCTGCCCAACTCCTGGGTACAAATAAAGTGTGCTGCACATAGCTATCTTGAGGGCTGGTGGCTTTATCAACCCCAATGGAGAAGGATTCATACACTGCCACACTTGTAGACTGTGCATGTGAGGTCAATCAGTTCAGGGAGATGACCTTGGCAAAGCTTGTTCTCTCATGGAAACCTGCCAGTATCTAGCACATCTTGATTCAGGTAGTCCCTTAACTTAGGGTGATCAAGTTCCTCCAGTGGGATGTTTGCTGCTGTGAAAGCCTCCCTAAGGGAAAATGCTGCTCCTTGCCTTGCCAGGGGTCCTTTTAAAGAACGAGGACATGGTCACTTGTTTCTTGTTCTGACCATTGGCCTCTTCTCGCTGTTCATCCCTGCTTAGTCCTCCTCAGGCTGCATCATGCCTCTGGCTGCTTAAAGGATAGTGCCAAAACCCTCTTGCTTCCCTGGTTGGCCCCAGACTGGGACCTGTATTGAGTCTACATCACAGGCTCAGCATCTTATTTGCTTTCTCTCCTCCTGTGCTTCAAGATTGCAGAGCTTCCCACACCTTTTTTTGCTTGCCAGCAATTTTTTTTTTCTGCAGTGAGCCCACCAAAATTGTGGAGCCCACCATTTTTCATAGAAAATGCTTGAGTTTGTGTTTTCTGCAACCCCCCCCCCCCAAAAAAAAAATACGATTTTGATAGGTCTCTAACCATAACAATATGTAACTTTACATGGGACAAACAAAATGAAAATGTTAACTTCCTCATTTTGCCAGGCTTGACAAGAAAATGACTGTCAGGCTAAAGCTTTTAAGTTTGCCCTTTCATTTTGCAAGATGTTTCACTTCTTCCTCTGCTTACTAGATTTTATAATTAAGAGCAAATTTTCAGAAAACTTTGCAGCATCAGACTGGCATATGTGCCTCTCCCTTTTATTTAAAAAAAATGTATATATGAAAAACTCATTGCCTTTGAAGTACATGGCTCATTCTTGAATGGCAATGTGAAAAGAGAAAGAAGGAAAAATGAATGGTCTATGGATGCAGGAAGAAACATCAGTAGACAGCAGTAGTGGGAGAGCTCACGGCCCAAAGATTTCACTGAAAGAGCCATCCTGCTGCTAGAAAATTTTATTCCTCTTGTGAACCCTGAATTTCTGTAGGGCATGGCTTAGAAAGCTACCTTTAGGTATTAAATTATCTATAACTTGATTTTCTATAGATCCTTGCTAAACTCTTATTTTTTGCAGACCATTTTCCTGAGAGAAAAGATTTGAAATTGGCATCATGAAAATGACAATGCTGAAACACATGTATGTTTGTGAGAATTGTACACGAGTGGACAGGAGACTGAATTTAGTACAGACCTGACATTGCAGTGTATATTGTAGGATATGAAAAGCCTCTGGGCACAGACAGAAGTGCAGCTCCCTGCTGTAACTCATAGTGCTCCTAAGGAAGTGCTATGAGTTACAGTGATGCCTTGGATGCAACAGATGTTCACTGTTGGGTCCAGGAGCCTGGGGGATTCAGCTGCAATCTGTAGCAGATGAGAGTCTGCAGCTGCTCTCTCCACCCCTCCCCGCTCCCAGCCCCAGCTCTGTCTTCAGAATGGGAGTAGATGGGAAGGGAGCAGAGGGAGTTTGGTCTGCGGTTTTTTCAGCCACTTTGTGGGGGGGTGCTCCAGTCCAACCATCTATCCTCCAATGCTGACTGAAAAAACCCCAGACCAAACTCCCTCTGCTCCTTTTCCCCGACCCTGTCCCATTCTGAAGACAGTATGAGTAGCAGGGTGAGCTATGTCAGCTCAGCCCTGCTACTGGCATGAGCAGACAGATGCTGATGAAGGTGCTCCATTTAGGAGCACCTTCATCTGAGCCTTCACTCTCACAGGATCTGAGCTTGTGTTTGGGGCCCAATTGAGCAAAAACTGTCACTTCTGTCTGTGCTTTCTGTGTTATGTATCACATCTGAATAGATGTAACACCTATTTTAATAATGTAGCCTTTTATCTGTGAAAGTAATAATCTATTGGAACCATTGTTCTGTAGCTTATCGGCCAGTTGACCTATCAGATATGATTGATGTAGCCTTTAAGAAAGCTGTAATTTGCACTCAAGTGGCCGTAAGTTTTGACTATGGAATCTAAGTAAAATAAATAAATTAATAAATAATAACAATTTGATTGGGAACATAATGGAAAAGTTTCTGCAAACACATTCACCGGATGACATGTTTTGATGCAAATGTCTTTTTTTTGCTTCATTTTTCCAGTAAGGCTGGACAACACATTTTTTTCACTACAAATTCAGGAAATTTATGTACAGTTATATATAATTAATTTATATTAATTCACTTTACAAATTAATTTACTCATGGAGAGAGCACTCGCATAGTTTTTCTGCAGTTTTTTGTTTTGTTTTATTTCTTTATATATGAATATACAAACACATCCATACAAATGGATAGGTAATCAATTGCTGTGAGTGTATCCAGGGAATAATGAATATAAAGTCTACATTATCACCAATGATCTGTTTTGTCTTTCTCAATTATATGCATCTTTTAGATTTGGAATCCACATAAATACCAAAATATAATGCTTTAACAGAGAATAGGAAAAGACTTAATAGGTTCCTAACATTACTGATGCTTGCTTATCTGCTCAGATACTTAGCATATATTGCTCCCTATTGTATCTTTGGTAAATTGAGTATTCCATTAATTTTTATTCAGGATTAGTTCCTGTTTATTAAAAAGGTCATCCAATAAAGATACAGAAGCTATACCACCTGACTTCTGTAACCACTCAGATGAGTTGAATTACCTTTCAGGAATATATTACCATCCTGTCACACACCATCAAGTTTGAATTCATTTTCTAATCACAGCACTCCACTGCTTGAACTAATGGAGTTTTTTGATTAGCTGACATAAAGTAGTAGGCTGTTTTTCTCTGTTTGAATGAGCTCCTGGAGATGGCTGTGGCTTATAACATTGCAAACACTTGGGGCACTTTTACATGTGTGGTGGGGGCCATTTTAATTAGGGAGGCTTTTGGAGCCGCTCTAATTAAAGTGTTGCCATATCTCGTGTATCAGTATCCCCATGCTTAAAAATGGTGGCAGGGGTGCTTGAACTAAAGCTCATTCAAGTTTTAGTTCAAGTGCCCCCACTGCCATTGTTAAGCATGGGGATGCTGATACACAGACATGCATCCAGCAGACTCGATTAATCTTGCATCAGAGCAGCTTCCACACTTGTGCATAGGCACCCTTGAGGACTAATTCACTCTAAAAATTCTGAGAAACTTGTAGGCCTTTATTTTAGAAATAATCAAAATATGTAACAAAAGTTTTCATTCAATCCACAAACACAATTCAAAATAGATTTTTGCTTAGGTTAAGCAGTAAGAGAGGTTGAATGAAGTACACAAATTCTAGGAGAGCGTTATGAACATTCAAAATTTATTCATCCTTTGAAAATGTAAATTATTATTAATTCTACAGCTGGTGTAGATATCAAAGGAATGCTTTCAGTCTCTTACTAATGCTGACGTTGGTGCATTGTTTCTGTGTATTTCAAGGGTTTTTCTCTCGGCTCTGTCTAGAATGTTTTCATCAAGGCTTTCAACCATAGACAAGTAGGGCTGAAAGTAGGGGGCCTCAGGAGGTCATTTAGTCCAACCTCTGCCCAAGATAGGATAATCCCTACACATTCAGTTAATTCAGTCTACTTGGTAATACTAATAGCTTCTGCTGAGTCTTGTACTTTAGATAGGAAAAGCCACAGAAAAAGTTTGCCACAGAACAGGAAGTGAGACTGAAGACTAGTAGAACTTGCATCTCTACCCAGCAGATATAGGGAGAGCATTTATCCAAGACTCCTATTCACCCTGATGCAAGTTGCTATCCCATATGGAAATTGGCATTTAGATTAAAGTTGGGATTGAGGTAGGTCATAAAACGTTTTTAAAAGTCAGAGAAACCTGTTGTAGCTATTGCAGTAGTTTATAGGTTCTTTTTCAATTCATCTCTCCACATGGCAGAAGAGAGTATTATCTTCATAGCCTATGGCAGACCAAACCAGGTTTCTTTAAAAAAATAAAATGAAAATAAATCATTATTCATTATGTTTCTCTGAGTCCTCCTACTCTGTCCTAACATTCTTAACTGTTTGTGTTTAGAGAATTCAGATTTAAATGTGCAGGCTTCCCCTTTAAGGTTATGACAGGCAGTGCAGATGCTTCAATTTATCACTTGCCTTTTACACAAATGTGACATGATCTCATTAAGTTTCTGCCATGGGATTTTATTGCTTTAATAATTTGTTGCAATATTTATAGACTTCTATGATGGATCATATTGGATTTATTATATTATCTAATAAATAACATTGCAAAACAAGTCAAGTCTTATTAAAAGGTGTTAAAATTGTACTGTCCCAGAGGAGTTGAGTTGACAATCTTATTCACTAAACTGATGTTCTTCTCTGTTATTGAACTCCAATAACTTTGATTTTGGAATTCTCTACTTGACTTTATTTCCACACAATGGTTTCATAAATGGTCTACTTTTATCATATCAGTATTAGCTTTTAGAAAGAACACAAGAAATCTAAGAGCTTTATCTAAAATATACTGTGCTTTATGGACAACACACAATGGTAAAGCAGTACATAATTTTGTTCAGGAATTTTCTACTTTTGATTTTGTAGAAGTAGAGGTAGAAATCTACAATTAACTTGTTTTTGTCAGAATAATCTTCTGAAGAGCCTGCAGCATTATTCAGTGTTCAAAATTAGGCATAACATGAAATTAAGAAATGTTAAGCTGCCTAATAGCTGTAGCTGTAAGCAACAAGTGGGTTCATGCCATAAGTTGTAAATGAAGGTGAAATAAAAGATTTAAATAAATGATACAATCAGCCACAGGTCAACTTTTAATGTTACAGACTATTAATTTTGTTGCTGAAAGCATAGTTTTAGATACTTATATAGTTGTTGTTGGTTAGAGATTTCCTTCCAAATCATTCAAGGGAGGAACTTTAAATAAAATTTGATCATCTAATATCCCTGAACCAGACATTCCCAAACTTTTTCTTATTGTGTACCCCCTTCCACATTAGCAGCTGCCCATGTACTCCATACATTTTATATTCAACCCCTTAAATGCCAATTTTTATTATAATGAAAATTAAATCTGCCATTACACAGTTTTTCCTGGGTACAAAAAGATGAACCCTGTTTCAGTGCATTAAATATTAAATGAGGCTGCTGATTGAGAAAAAGAGGCAGGAATGCTCTGAATACAATTAAATAGAGGCGCTGAACACAGTCTATGAGCGACCTCATTGTTGTGAAGTTTTCTGTAGGCAATGAAGCTAACAAAAGTTTAATGGGTGAGGGTTTGAAAGAGGACAGCTAAGTGGTTTTGTGGGTGTTTACAGAGAGCTCCTCTCATATATGAGTGGCAACATGGGAAGAAACAAATGGAAGGCAGCTTATTCTGTAGTGCAAAACCAAGCATAGATAAATGGGATTAAAATAAAGCACATGTTTTTAGGAAGGGAGCACAAAACTAAACTGAGCCAAAATCAGAATTTTAGTGCCGTATGAGGTTTAAAATGTGCAATCTCAAAATTTTATTGGGGAACATCAAAACGTATAAATAGTTCAGCTAAGAAATGCTGAAATATTTCCTTTTGGTGCATTTAACTGAAAGAAGCATTTTGTTTGGGTCAGTTTAATATGTAAACTGCCTTTTCCTGTGGCGTCACTGTGCCTTACAGTTGTTTGTTGTTTCCTTTCTTATGATTGAGGCTTCTTCATCAACCACATCTTCCATGATTCACTCATTGACATAGTAACTCCCATGAGGCACTGCATTATTTAACCAAAGAGGGGAAACTCATTGGAGCTGTAACTGAACTGCTATTTAACAGAGAAGAACCTACACATGTATTTGAATTTATTTTTCCTGTCTCTTTTTTTTCCCCCCTCACTGTTTAGTGGGTTTTAAAGCCAGCTTTATGAAAACAGTAAAACAGCTGGGAACAGTGATTTGACCTACCTAGTAGCAAGCCTGATGGAGATGAATCCTCCAAAGAATAATAAATTATGCTTTTCTCAAACACTCTGGTACACATCAGATCTGCCCTTCATCTGTATATGCAGTGATGACTTTCTAATTATGCAGGGTATAAAGTTAGTTTCATCAACTTTCTCCCAAAATAGCTAAGCTGTTTGAGATGGAACTAGTTAATCTCTCCAGTAACATTACATTCACCAGCAGTTCAGAAACGGCCTTGCCTCCAGCCCCAAATAACTTCTCAAGCTTTCTAGTTAGCATTGCACCGTTTCAGTTAATTTTGGGAATTTTACAATTAAAGAAAGACTTGAATGCGTTACTCAGTAATGTTCAAATATACCTTTTTGCTCTCTATAATCCAGATCTAGACTGCAAACTTACTATGCCCTGCTGTGATGCCCTCAAACATGCTGCACAGGTCTTTGAACAGCTCTGTCACTGACTCAGAAGTGCTGGTTAGCTCACCTCACCCCCTTGGCCCCACTCAACTTTGTATGGATATGGCTACACTGCTTCAGATCCTAGTGGCAGACCCTGTGACTGGCCTGTCTGAGGACAAGCACAGTAAGACTGCAGTCTAGATAAGCCTTTGCTAACTTATACTTGAAGCTATTTTTTAGGTTTCACAGAATGTGTGTGTTGCATTCCTTCCCTTGTTCCAATAAGATTGTTTTAAGGTACAACTGAAATAAAACTATTTACGCTGAAATCTTCCATGCTGAGAATCTGCCTTACGCTGGTATTTTATTTGTTGGTTTAAAGAAAAAAAAGTTAAACTACTTTTGAGAGCAAAATAAGGAAAGATTATTTTGCCTTTTTAAAAAATCCTTAAAGTCATTTTTTGAGTGGCTGTTGGGCATCTGTGGTTTGGGGCAGGGACTTGAAGTTTGGTGGGAAAGTTTCCTTTGTATTGAGATATGGCTTTGCTACTCCTAGACATGATTTTTGTTTTGAGAGGGAATGCATTTGAAGCACACACTGTTTGCATTACTGCAGTGCTCTGTAGTCTTTCTTCCTGGAAGAGGAATTAGTCTGACTTAAACACTGAGGCTAGGGACAGACATTCAAAAAGCCTGAGCCTGAACTGATTCAATCTTTGCAGGTTGGTCTAATCTGGCTAGGCTAAATCAGTTTTGTAACCAGACAGACATCCCAGAAATGCAGGCACATGCCTGCAGTGGTTCAGGCTAGAAGCCAGGGGTGCTAAAGCAGCCTTCCCTTGGCTTCCACAGGGTTGAGCTGAGGTGGGGGCATGGCTAGGCCCCAGCAAGATGATCTGAATATCCCCCCCCCCCAACAGCCCAGCAGGAAATGTTTGTCACCCCTAACTTGGTGTTTATCAACCCATTAAGAAAACAAAGCCTCTCTCCATTAACTAATGGAGCTCTTCTTAAACAGCTCTTCCAAGGAAGGACATTAAGCTACTTGTTGACTAGCTCCAAAAAGCCTGTCTGCCTGTCCTCTCCCACAGCACTGACTTTAGCCAGCATGTGGTCTGCTAGCTAATGCTGAGGTGTCTGCGTAAGGCAGAGTGGTGGGGGGAATAATCCCTGTTTAACAATTTCTGTGCCCACAAGTCTCTGCCAGATCTCCAGCCAGGGAGCAGAGGAGAGAGACTAGCCCTGCTGTAGAGCAGAGAGTCCTGCCCAGCCCAGAGAGCATCCCACGACGCTGGGTTTGTCTGGTTTATCTTAAACCAGCAAGGGGTCTGGAACAGACGTTGCATAAACCAGTTTGAGCCAAATCAGTTAAGTCTGATACTGCAGTCAACCAGGTTTATCTCAAATCAGTTTTAGCAATTTTCAAACTGGCTTATGTGCACTGAATAACTGTTCTGTTACAGGTTTAACCCAGTTTCTGATCACTCAAAGCAGTTTATGTGTAATGTCTGTCCCTAGCCTGAGAGACCAAGACCTGGACTAGATAGTCGGGGAGGATGGGAAAGTAGAAAGAAATTTAGTTTTTACTTTCATTTTGACCAAGGGGGTTTAGTGTTCTTCTAACAGATTTTTTAAATGTATAGTCTTCAGCATACAATGAATAATAAAATAATATGGGTTTAGACTCAATCTCTAACTTTATATCTCCTTTTTATTAAGTTTTTCTTGGAAACCTGTAATTCAGTAAATACAAAACTGGAATTATTCACCATTCATTTGTGAGTGATTTGAAAGAAAAAACACTATTTTTAGGCTTCAAGATGTTTTCAGAGCAGGCTTGCAAGTTGCACAGTTGAAGGTCTGAAAATATGTAGCGTTTATGGAGAGGAAAAATAGCCAAAGAGGAACGAACTATTAAGGATTTCACACTTCTCCAAACTGGAGAATATTTAGGACTCAATATCATTTAAGAAAGGCTGAAGAAGTAAGGGGGCAGGAAGGTCTCATTGTGACTTTTTGCAAATAATGTCCTTCAAACTCTTCTCTTACTATGCAATGGGTGCAGCTAAGCAAATAGTTTAGATTAACCCTTTTCTCTTGCAGATCCCTCACAACATTTTTCTTGTAGGCTTAAAGAAAATATGTTACACAAGAGAGAAAAAAACACAAATGAATGGCCAGAATTAGCACAGAATGCAAAATTCTTTAAAATACCCATTTGATTTAGAAGCAGAAGTCCCCATTGATTTAATGAGACTAATGGGCTGATGTCACTTAAAGAACTTCTGAAAATCCAACCCTGAATGTCTAACATATTATATCATAAATGTGCTAGTCTCCTTTTATGGCTGATTGGTTGTTAGTTCTATTGCCTTTGGAGTCCCAGACTACAATTTGTAGCGATTAAGTAATAGCAGAAGAGCTTAATCTTTTACTGCATGCCTATAAGTAAGAAGGATTAAAGACTGATCAAATTTGTGTGCTTTGCTACTCTTTTGAGACTCAGAAAGTAAGGTGATTCATTGTAAGTTTCGATCTGTAGTCTTATCTAGAAAGGAGTCCAGAATATGTGGAAAACTGAAGAAGAGACGCTTATGAAATTTGAAGTTAAATATCCTGTCATTTGAGAAAACTAGCAGAACCCTTTGATTCAGTTTCTTCATTTGCAAGAGTCTGCCAAGTCTCTGGGGTGACGCATCAGGCTCTCGGGTAGAACTCCTTGGAAATTTTCAGTTCAACTTAATTTTACTGTGAAAGACCAATTTGTAGACCCCCAAAGGTTTTTTGTTCAGTGTATCATAGGTTTGATTAATGTTTTCTGATTCTTAAGCAATATTCCTGGTGGACTGCCCCAAGAATATGGGGAGCAGCTTCTTCTATGGTCTCAGGGTCAGCCTCTACCCTGAGGCAGTCTGGTTGATGGGACTTTTGCATCTGCAACTGGTTTGGTAATGCTATCTGGGAACTCAGCAGGTATTCAGCTTGTCATTTTTGCTCCTGCTCTTGGCAGCAGTATTCTCAGGATTTCTGCTTTATGAGAAGGTTTTGTTTGCTTGCTTGTTATTTGTCTTTGATCCAAAACAGACTGAAGCCAAATTTCAAAGAAGCAAGTCTTTTGGTGACTGGAAGCCCTGCTTTTCAACCTATTTTAATTTAGGATCTACAGCAGAAACAGCATGTTCTGGCCCAAATCAGAAATCCAGAGCCATCCACCCTGCATGGAAACACATGACTGACTTACAGTAGAACCTGTTGATCCTGGATTGGTCTTGCCAGCCATCTTTGGATCCACACATAGACAATCATGGAAGACAGTCATCCTCAACTGTGAGGGATTGCCAGTGATGATGACTTTAGGATATAACAAACTGATACCAGGGCAACATTGTTGTTGGTTCATTTTATTGGGTGTCAGAACATTGTATGAAGGCGTTTAGAATTAGCTCGAAAAAGATTATTAAAGAGCACCAGAAGCTGTGATATAAAAGTCTGAGAGGGAAGAAGCACCTCTGTGAACAGCCATAATATGGGGGAAATTTAATCTGGGATTTATTATTCTGATTAGGACAAATAACTTGCATTACAGTGGCCCTTCAATGTTGGCTCTGGATTTAGGACCCAGGATTTAAGACCCTAGTTTAATGAAACTGTGTGTGTGTGAGACCCAGACTCTTAGAAATCAGTTAACTCCTGCTGCCTATTCTAAAGCATACTGATGGATGGATGGATAAGACAATTCCAAAAAAGCAAACTTTTAAAATACCATTTTCAAGCCATCATTCAGGAGACTCTGTACAAACATTTAAGGCTCAGTCCACACCCCAAAGAGCTTACTATCTAAACAAAGAATATAGGCAAAGAATGGGAAAAGGAAAGTATGATGCACAGATGGAAAACAGAGGCAAAGAGAAATTGAAGACTGAGCCCCCTCTCCCCATCAAAATAAATAAATAAATAAAAATATAAAAGGATGGGCATCCTGAATGAACTTTAGGTACCTAAATCCAAAGTTGTATTCCAAAACAAACCCCTGCTCAGGAGATGGCTAATGCTGGGGGCACCTAAATAGATTAGCATCCTCTACTGTTTGAGCAAAAGATTGCATAGTCATTTGCAGTTTTATTTTCCATACGTACTCAGAATTGTCCCAGTCTGACCAACTGGTGTTTAGCTCCTGCATAACTCACGTAGATCCAGAAACCAATCGAAGTGTTACATAAGTCCCTTGGGGGTCCAAGTCTTTAAGTATGTCCTAAGCATGTCTGATACACAGCCAGCACTGAGTTCAGCACAAATCATGTCAGCCAGGATCACCACTGTCTTTTAAGAACATTGCTAGGGGAAAAGGTAATGGTACCTCCTACATTTTATGATGGCTTTAGTGGTCAGAGCACTTGACCAGGAAATGGAAGATGTGGGTGTTAGGTTCTCCACAGCATGAGGAGATTTGAATCCATGTCTGCCACCTTCCAGTTACCCACGAAGCCACAGGCTAGTCTGTCTAGGGACTTGTTCCACTATTCCTTTTTGGTCACAGCTGAACTACTGTGCAAATTAAAATAAACATGGTACAGAGCAAGAAGGAGCACAACTTAATAGTCTAGGGACAAAGACTTCACCCTGCCGTGCCTTGCTCTGTGATTTGGATTCAACTCTGTAGGCAAGGTGCTGTATTTAAGTGCTGTTGTGCCTAGCTTGTAGCAGGACAAGTTCTTCCATCCTTCCTTCCTTTTCTCTAAGTGACAGAAAAGTAAAAAGACTTTACCCATCCTGTATTTGTTGGCAAAAATATTTTCTGATAGGCCACTAGAGGGCACTCTTATACATAATTTTCCAAGTTCTTTTTCCTAGTGTATATGTAAGCTTTGACTTAGAAGACATGATCTGATAGTGTTAGTTTGTGTATATGCAAGTGTAGGTGTAGCTCAGGGATGGTAGTTGCTATGTAAGCAGCAGAAGAATTACTCTATTGTATTGGGCTCTGTTTAAAGTCTATTTTTAAGTTGGAATTTCTCCCTTAGGTTTTGGAAGATTCTTGGAAGAAGAGATTTCTCTTCAAGATGTTGTATCATCTCAAGTCAGCATAGGTGCTTGTGCAAATAAATCAGCTTTTACTAAAAATATAGTCAGATTCCAAGCAATTGGATTTGGTGATTTTTTTTCCCTTTATTGTGAAGCTAACATAAAATAGCTAAGACAACTGCCACTACTCGGCACAGGTGTGGCACTAGTTTCAGAATAAAAGGCAACATTATGTATGTTGAAATGTGCCAATTCAATAGCTTCTTCTTTGAAAACTGTCATATTGTCCCTTTATAATGCATAAATTACCCATGCTAGATTGCATTCTGCCTGCAATGTAATGGTTGTACAGACAATTACACTTTTACCAGTATAAAAGTGATCGGAAAATGGTCTATACCCATAAAAGAACACAAGTTTGGCACACGCAGACTGGTTTAAAAATAACAGAACCCAGTCTAAAATCTGCACTTTTCCCACCAAAGGGCAAATGTTTGTTTTCTTTGCTACCAGTGTAAATGTGTTATGTCACTTACACGAAACCACATAACTTAGATCAATTCCACTTCAGGCTTTTTGAGTGTCTACACCTAGCCATAATGATTAAAATACAGTAGATTCTGTTTATTTGTATAGCCTTTTTTCCTCAAGAAATATGCAAATGAGTGAGTTATGCTAATAAACTGAGTGGGACAAAAAAAATTGCAGAAATGGATAGCATAATTTCTGACCATAATGTGGTACTGCACTGCATGATGCTTTAGGCATTTTTGCATCAGATGTTAAGAATCCAACATTTAATTCAACATAATTGTGGAATGCATTAATTTGAAATGGTGCAAAGAACAATCAATACAGTAAATCCAGTAATAAGCTATGATATAATCTATAAGGGCATACATAAACTATTCAGTCACCAGAGATGAAATTTATCTTTATTTTTCTGCAAACATTTTTTTCTTCTAAAAATCTTTACAAACTTCATAAACAAGAGAAGTGTGTTTATGTGAATTGTTAGGTGAGTGCTTGGTATCATCATTTTTGTAACTATTATCTGAGGTCCTCATGGGCCTTTCCTGAATTAGTTTTGCAGTCTTCATCAGCTGGTGTCCCATAGCAATCTATGGTAAGTTGTCATTTTGGGAAACACATTGGGTAAATTCCTCCTTTGTTATTTGGCTGGGTTTAGAGACTTCATCCTTGTTGTCTGTGCCATCTGCTTGACCTTCATCTCTGTAGTGCAAAACCCGCCCTGCAAAAACAGTTAGCAATGGCATTTTGTTTCACAGGCTTCACTGAGCATATGTAATGCCAGAACATATGTAAAGCCAGAACTAATAGCAGAAGTATTAGTTCTTTCACGATTTCATTGGCACTCATGTCTGAGTTGGTATCTATAAGCAAGATAATCCTCCAAACAACATGATTGTGGTAATATTTCGTAATGTTTTTCATGATTCCCTGGTTGTGTGTCTGAATATCTGCTGTAATACTAGGTGTTAAGAAAACAATTTGTATGTTGTTGAGTCTTCCAGCAGACTTGGCTGGATAGGTACTGCATTTGGCAATGAAGAAAGATATTTGGTTGCTGTTGTTTCATGTCATGATTGAAGTGTCTCATCCAGTCTATCTAAATTTGGTCAGTCACCCATACGTTGTTTGCTGTGCAAATGATTAGAAAGCTGCCTTTCCCCCTCTAAAACATCTGGGTCCTTTTGCTTTTGACAGTGAAAGTACTTTTGGGTTTATCTGTTGCTGACATGTTATAGGCTATTATCCTGGTCAGTCTGACCTTTTCATTTATACAAGCACTGATACTATCCAGTTTTAAAGTCTGTGATTTGTGCAGAGAAGTTCAGTAGGAAATGCCTGTTTCATCTGACTTGCACGTGTCTTCATATGTTTTGACAATATTGGGGAGAGTGTTATCAGTGTGGTGTTAGCTAATGATTAAGCTGGAATCTTTTCTCTGTAGCTCTTTTGAAGGTTACTGTTTTCCTTCCATAGATAAAACTTATCCTTTTGATGGAACAAAGTTTTTCATGAACAGATTCTGAGTTAAGCTGGTTGGTTTTTTTTCTTTCTTTTTCTTGTAAAATAACTGGTTTGGATATGGGAAGTCTCTGCATCCTGAATTTGTAAACAGCTATGAAAAGTCTTGCTTGTTCCCTGACTTGTTTTGGCGGGGTTTATGTTTGTTTCTTACTGAAAATTTCAAACCATCTGCCTCCTATTCTTGGTACCTGACTGAGAAGATCCTAGTCTTGCAGCTACCTTTCTTTGGACTAAATTTTCATCCAACAACCTCACAGCTTTGTGCTTTTCTGGCAAAGGATAAAGCAATTTTCTTTCTGTTAGGCATGCTGCTGAATGAGTCATTCAATATAGCTGATACAGCAGTTAACTCGAGCACTACTTGATGTTTGTGATATTTGATTAACAGGTCCTTAGCTTTCTTTTTTCTAGTTTTGTCTTATTCAATAAATCAAAGTATGCTAAAGGCTGCTTTGTGAAATACCAGGCAAATTTTAAATGAAGATGATTACATGTTTTTGTCCCATGGGAAAGTATGCAAATAACCAAAATATGTGAATAACTGATACGTAGTAAAGAGGCCACTATTGAAATGTGTACAGTCATTTTAACCAGTGGAGAAAAAGTTCCATTTTAATAAAAGAGAGGATGAGAAATTGACATTGTTATTTTTATTATATTTCTCCCTGTTTTGGAGGGAAAAAGGGAAAACCTTTATTATAGGCTATGAATTTTGTGATATACTCTGATGAAGTAATCTTTCATGATACTGATACAGTGCTAAAAACTGACAAGTTGAGTGAGGGAAGAAATGGTGTGCTAGTGAAAAAATGGGTTTGGCTTGAGACATGGAAAAATGCTAGCAACCTGAGTGGAAATGTAGAGGAAGGTAAGTAATCTTATCTGCAGTTAAACTTAATCCAGTAAGAAATGTTATGGAGAGATGATTAAAAATGCCTGAAATACATTTTATGTTCTGGATCTTGCACCTGTGAAATTTCATATGATGAATACATTATTCTGGGCAAGAGCCCAAAAGGAAGTGGCCAAATGACAGCAATTTGGTAAGAGAATGAGAATTTATTGTAGCCAAAAGAATATAGATCCAAAATTCAGTGAATAACAGTCTAGTTAGACTCCCCTTGTTAGAGACTGCACATTTAGAACCAATTTTTGAAACACCTGTTGTGTTTTAAACAGTTCAATGAAATCTTCTGTGAAAGATATTTTAGAAATGGGGAATAACACATGTATGGAGCCTGCTGGAATGAAGTGTATTTAATTTGTCTGTTGCTTGAATAAAAATGGTGTTAAAATGTTAAACCCTTACCAAAAAAGGTGTAGACATGAGTTTGGTTCAGTCACAATAATTAAGAACAACAGACAAAGAGAACTGAGTTCCAGAAGTGATAATTCAGATATACAAAAGATATAAATTTAGGGTGGAAATAAGCATTTGAATAACCTGATTCGGGTTAGGCAGCTTGCTTAGAGATGCCTAAATCTGAGTCATGTTCCACTGCATGAAGGCATTCACATGGGCAGTCAGCCAGAAGTATGTCACAGGGAGGGGCTGGTAGGTCAAAGTTGGGGGGTAAAACAGCACAGCCTTGGAGCTGTGGCAAATGTCTGGGCTTTTCCAGCTCTGGAGATATGGTATGAATGCATGCAGGCATTGGTTGTCCTGGGTTAACCCTTTTTTAGATTGGGTTAACTCAGGCTGGGCTAAAGTTAATTAACTTCTAAGGTGAAGTAACTTTAGACTGAGTACATTTTTAGAGAGTCTCAAGCACTGTGAACACTTGCATCCTCAGCCATTTAGATTGCTCCAAGCTCCATTAAAGTGATATGTAACACTTGTATACAACCCAAGTACCCCTTGTACTTGTACATAGCTAAAAGTCCCAGTACAAGGCAGAATAGCACATTCTTATACTGCATCAGAAAGAAACTAGTAAAGAATTTGAGAGATCAGGGCAGATTTTATTAATAGTTAGAATTTAGAATAATTTCCTTGCTTCCTAGTTCTTGGAAGAATCTAGGTATTTTAAAACTGCACAAAAGCCATGAGTGAATGAATGAATTGATGAATGTTAACTCATAGCATCTGATGAAGTGAGCTATGGCCCATAAAAAACCCCCCAAACTTATGCAGCTCTGATGCAGTTAGTCTATAAGGTGCACCTCTATGTTGCCTTCAGTCTGACTTTAGACTAAAATAGGTAACTACATCTCAGATGAATTAGAAGCTGAAGAAGCATAATCAATATTTCTCCTCCATATTCATCCTCTATACAGGATTGTTCCTATGCTGTTCTGTTCTCCTTCCTTTATCCTAAATAATCGGGAATTTTAGAAGACTGGTCATTTTTTCATTTAAAGGATTTGAGTAATACATTCTCACAGGATATACAGCCAAAGTGTTCACTTATTTCATTTTATTCTATTTCTATTTCTTTCTCTTACATGTGCACATGCATACCCTTGGATTACCCTAAATAAATTGGAAGGGATTTTCAAAGGAGCTCGATGACCAAGTCCCAGAGAATTGGGTGCCTGACTTCGAAAATGATCAAGCATTATTTCCATCCTAGCCTTGATAGATTGCTTTCCCTGTTGTACCCCTTATGTAACAGAGGTGATTGTCTTTATCTAGGCAGAGTTGGAGTTACATGATTATGATGATGATTTCTTAACTTTGAAAAAAAGGGATTATATTATTAGAAAGAACATTAAAATGCTATAATATTTGTTCACCTTTGGCAAAATAGCATTTCCCAGTGACTTTCTCAAATAAACATGATTTCTTTATTGTTGACCTAGGTGTTATATAGTTTTCATAGGTATAGGCTTGCTTGGACTCTCTTCATAAACAGAATATTGTCAGAAAATAACTTCTGTAATAGAATACTTAAATAAGTATAGTACCATAATAGATATATATTTCAAACTTCTCTTCCTAATGAAAAATATTTTTATTCTTATACAAAAAAGAAAAAAACCCTTTGTTAACACTTCCTAATTTAATTAGAAAGTCTCAAGAAATGGGAAACCTGCTTTCCAATCTTTTCTCTAAAAGCTAAGATTTAAAGACATTCTTCTTCACCTCCAGAATAACCTACGTTATGGTGGTTAGGTCATTTCTTGGGAGATAGCAGATCTTGCCTTGAATTCCTTAAGCAGAGAAAAAATCAAACCTGGATTTCCCATCTTGGGTGAGTGCCCAAACAACCGTGCTGTTGGCTAAAAAAGGTATCCTTGCATATTACCCACCATAAATCTATCCCCCAACATGCTTTTGCAGCAGGAAATATTTGGCGAATTTCAGTTGAATTTGTATGTAGCTCTGGAACATGACTGATCTGTAAATATGATTTCATAACAGTTGTGGGTTGTCATTGGCTGAAGACAGCATCGTGGCGGGCACTTGGCTTCCTTTTTCAGACTCCCAGACTACCAAAGTCCATGATTCTTAAATGAGAAGAATTAATGTGTTAAGCAAATTTCGTTCTTCCAGTGAAGGCCAAATGCATGATTTGTATAATGGACCTAAATGCTATAAGTCCATTGAATGAGGAACTTGAAACACTATGGAGGGATAGTGGGGTTATAGCTTGTGGGGTTTTGTCTTTTTTTTCCCCAAGAGGCTTTTGAACATGTTAATGCTGCTGGCCATTTACTATAGTCTTGTCTAACATACAGAAGGCCAAATTGTGAAGGACCATAAAGATATTTTACAGTGTGTACATTTTTTTCAGGGAATATTCCTTTTATACTTTCAGTTGAACAAAATTTAAGGAGTAATTAAAAGTATTTAACCCACATAAAGTCTTTTATGCAGGCTATACTATTAATTTTATTATAGAAACTGCATTATACTTAACAACTGATGACCTTATCTTAATGCACTAATGTATTTTTCATTAAAATGAAACATCCTGTTACATGGACAGTATCTAGAAAGAAAGGTTGAGATGGAAAAGGTCCACTATAATACAATGTACCACAGCTGTCTTGAAGAAAAAAAATAGCCCGTAATGCAGCATTTTTCAATTTATTACTGTGTCAGATTGGAAAGTTTAAACTGTAATTAAATGGATGGGAACCACTAGTACATTGTCATTTTACAACTTGGATGGCTTCAACTGCTGAGCTGTCCTACCTGCTTCGGTAAATTACAGCTGTTGCTTGGTCTTTTATGCAAGCCCTTACATGTGGGATATATTAATCATCAAGGCAGATTATTGAATGCATTTCCAGACATCAGAATAGCCAATATTTCTCTTGTCAACTCCAGCCTACACCTGTTTGCTACAGTGCTAACTCTGCCATTAGCTTTCTCAGATTTATCGTAAATGCTGATGAATAAGTTTGCATTTTATAGGGAAAGTTTTCCAAACCCCTTTAAACGAATGGCAGTAGGGAAAACATAAACAGCAGAGTGATCATTAGTATTGCTCTTTTTCAAAATCAAATGGTGATATCTATGATTTTAGTTAAATATAACAAAGAGAGATCTAGATAAAAATTTAAGCAATAATGGTAAATTTGGGGTGGGGGGAACTACATGTTTTCCGTATAAAAGATGATTAGGCAATGCCCAGCTGTTTCAGCTGCACGAAGTTCCCAATGTGTCAGATATTTTACATACACACGGGAAGAGACTACCCAACCCATGATCTTAAAATACAATTTTTGCCTCAGAGAAAGGGCCTGATATTGGACTGCTTTTTCTGAGAGTTGCAAGTATACAGCATTGCTTATGATTTCTCTGTTTCTTTGACTGTAAATTTTCATTTGCTGCCTGTATTTATTGTCATGCAGTTACAGTATACTGTCTGGGAGGAATTTCTTGAGGAATGTTCCATTTATGTTTCTAGTGAATAACATGTAGACTTGTGAATCAGCCTGGGATCTCACAGCTACTTGAAATCAGTGGGCCTGACTCTTTGTTTGTTGATTTAAGACAGGGTAGAGATTGAAACCTTATTGTGGACCAGCCATTTACTACTTCTAGATTTGGATTTGGTATGCACTTGTCATCCCAGGGTAAAGGGATTTTCTTTATAGCTTGTCCTTTGAGACAGCAGGTGTGTTTTCAGAGCACCATGAAGAAGATTGCCCAGCTGACTATATTGTGGGGTTGCTAGGACTTCAGCAACTCAACTTCTTAGTGGTATATTTTACCGGGGGGAAGAAATGGAGGGCTTCTGTAATAGAAGACTTCTGAATTGGAAGAACTGCTGAAAAAATATTTGTTGGCAGCCAAATTAATTTTAGCTGTCTTCACTTTGTGCAGGACTTGAATATTTCTCAGTTTGACTAATTTTCATGTTTTTCCAGATCAGAATGCTTGAATCTAAAGGAAGTACCTGCCTCTGTGTTGGCAGAACAGTGTCATGAGGGAGAATATATATAATTTCTAGCCTTGCTTATTGAGGGTCTAGTTGTTCTGGGAAAGCTGCAGATGGCAATGTACTTTCTAGCTTGGGGTGTTTGGCATGCACTATAGGAACTGAATGAAGCGATGGTAAGTGCCATGCTTTCTTTGAAGTGGTCACAAATTAAAAAATTCCATTTAACCTTCTGTCAAGATGGTGAATATAGTAAGTACTGAGACTGCTTCTGGTAATGATTCAGTCTTGTGCTCTCAGGAGGGTAGGGTGCTAGTTATCAAGCTGTTTACATCTTTGTTTTACTGTATTGTACTATATTGGAAAGACAGTTACAAGCTCTTGAGGCTAGATAACCTGTCTTAGGTTTCATTAGTACTAGGCAGCTTGATTTCTGGCCTGGGAAGATAAAGAAATTGCTGTAGTTGTGTTTTGTTAATCATCAGAGGATTGACAGAAACAGGTTATGTTAACCCGTCTTTGAGATCAGGTACCTTTAGCCTGATTGCAGTGTCCTGGTAATATATTTGCATCTGTTTCAAGGATGTGTTATATTGGAATGGTTCTGATTTGTTTTTTCTTCCTTCATAAACTTCTTGGTACTGTTCAGAATAACTGCTCATTTTTTGTTGTCAAAAGTTGTTTTTTGAAGTGATTCCTATATATATGGAGAAGAGGCATGCTATGGAACCTTTGCAAGGCAAATATGTCAAAATTAGCTGCAGATCTTGCCCTGGGTGAAAAGGCTAGTCCTTTGATGAGCACTGAAGATCACACTTCACTTAAATATGCAGAGGTGAAAGTGGGGACATGTATTCACCATTTCCCATATTCACCACTCTATTAATGCCACCTTTATTCCACTGTCCAACAGACTGAATAAAGACCACCTCTGTAGTGCACATTTTATGTTAGGGACCAGGACCTAACTATAAAACTGTGAGAAGTTAGCTTTCTCTGTGTTAGGGGAGGCAGGAAAAGCTGCAGTCTTAAATGAAATAGTCTTGAAATAACTGAAAAAAAGATTAAAATACCATTATAAACCTTACTTTAACAATAATGTTGAGGATTTAAAATATGCTACTGTGTGTTTGTATTCCTGCAAGAGAATTATGTGCATAAATACTCCTCAGTGGATGTGTCCACATGTTCATTTATGTGCCCTAATGTTCTCTGTGGTGGCAGACTTCTTCGAGTACGTCAGTAACAAGATGAAGATCAGGGAATGTGTGGATCCCTTACTGAATGGGGTAAGCAACCTACTGACAGAGGATGCAGACAAGGCAGAAGTACTCAATGTCTTTTTCACCTCGGTCTTCACAGGAAAGGTCAGCTCCCAGACTACTGTACCTGGCAGCCCAGTTTGAGGAGGTGAGCAATGGTCAAAATGGGTTAGGGACTCTTTAGAAAAGCTGGACATATACAAGCCTATGGGGCTGGAAGGGATGCACCCGAGGGTGCTGAGGAAGTTGGCTGATGTGATTACAGAGTTGCTGGCCATCATTTTTGAAAGCTTGTGGTGATTGGGGGACATCCCAGATGATTGAAAAAGATGAAATATAGTGCTCATCTTTAAGAAAGGGAAGGAGGGTCCAGGAAACTACAGACCTGTCAGCCTCAGTCCTTGGCAAAATCATGGATTCACCAAGGGCAAGCCTGATATACTATCTGTGGATGTGGGAAGAGCAGTGGATGTAATATACTTTCACTTCAGCAAGGCTTTTGAGATGGTCTCCCACAACATTCTTGCAAGCAAGCTAAGGAAGTACAGGCTGGATGCATGGACTATACGGTGGATAGAAAACTGGCTGGAGCATCAGGCTCAGAGGGTAGTACTCAATGGCTTGATGTCTAGTTGGCAGCTAGTATCAAGGGAAATGACCCAGGGGTCAGTCCTGAGGCTGGTTTTGTTCAACATTTTCATCAGTGACTTGGAAGATGGGATGGAGTGCACCCTCAGAAAGTTTTCAGATGACACCAAACTGGGGGGAGTAGTAGGTACACTGGAGGGTAGGTCTAAGATCCAGAGAGACCTCAACAAATTGGAGGATTGGACCAAAAGAAAAAGGCCAAAGGGAAACACTACAGTGGTAATAATACAAAGTAAGAAAGAGGCTCTCAATGAAGAAGGAAATAGTAGGAAATCAGGGAGACAAAGGACTGAAAAGTAGGGGAGGGGAGAAAAGGTGGGGGAATGAAGAACGTAAGAGGTCAGGTCAGGCAGGTACCTGGTGAATCAGATGTCAGGCAGGTTGTAATGTGTCATAAAACCAATGTCTATATTGAGTCCATGCTTTTTTTGTATCCAGTAGATTTATGAAGTGAACTTCATAGGCTCGCCTACAGAAGGTGTGTTGTAAGTTTCTTTTGAGGGAGATTGGAGAGAGAGAGTGACTGTCCTGTGAGAAGTGTGCCCCCACAGGTAGTTTGGTATTTTCAGTGTGCATTCATTCTGGTGAGCAGTTGTTGTTTGGTTTCTCTTACATATTTTCTGTCAGGGCATTTGGTGCACTGGATGAGATGTATAACATTTCTGGAGGTGCAGGTGTAAGATCTAGGAATGCTGATGGCTCTGTTGTGGGGTGCAGTGATTGTGGGGGTGGTGGAGATATGTTGGCAGGTTTTGCATTTCTTGTCCTGGCATGGTCTAGATCCATTTGGTATGGTTTGGGTCACAGGGAGTTTGCTTCTGGTGATGAGGTTAGTGAGGTTCCATGCTTGTTTGAAAACTAGGATGGATGGTTCTGGAAAGATCTCTTTGAGAGAGGAGCCTTCTAGTATGGGTTGCAATTGTTTGAGGATTTTTTGTGTAGGTTCCGGGGAAGGGTGATATGTCATAACTAATGGTGTGCGATTTGTGGGGGGGTTTCTTTGTGTACTGCAGCAAATCTTTACATGGTATCTGGATGGCTCTTTCTAAAGTGGTATCTGTCTCTCTGGAGGAGTGTCGTTGTTGGCTGAAGGCTCTTTTGCGATTAGTGAGGTGGTGGTCACAGGTATTCTCCTTGCTGAAAATTCGGTGGTATCGGAGAGCTTGGCTGTATATTACAGCTTTCTTGGTGTGTTTAGGATGATTGCTGGTTCTGTGTAGATATATATGTTGGTCCATGGGTTTCTTCTATATGGTGGTTTGAATTTTACTATATTGGATATTGATCATGGTGTCCAAAAAGGAAAATGCTGGCGTTAGAGTATTCAAGTGATAGTCTGATGGAGGGGTTGATGATTGTTGAATTTTTGGTGGAAATCAATCGGAGACTGCAGGGTTTCAGTCCAAATTATGAAGATGTCATCTATGTAGCTTGGGTATAGTAAGAGTTTGGTGGTGCACTTCTTGAGGAAGTCCTCTTCTAGGTGGCCCATAAAAAGGTTGGCATATTGTGGGGCCACTTTGGTGCCCATAATCTGGAGGAAGTGTTGGGTATGAAACTGAAATTGTTGTGTGTGAAGATGAGGTGTATGAGTTCAGTGATCTCATGAGGTCTGTACTCTGAGTTGTAATTTCATTCTTGTAGATATTTAAGGCAGGTTTGTATGCCATCCTGGTGTAGGATGTTGGTGCATAGGCTAGTGACATCCCTGGTGGCTAGGAGGGTATTGCTGGGAAAGCAGTCTGTTTTTCAGTTTTCACAGGAAATCAGTTGCGTCTTGGATGAAACTCAGTCTTTGGGTGATGAGCAGTTTTAAGATGGATTTGGTGAAACTTGATATTTCTTTCATTAGGGTTCTATGGTTTCAAATGATAGGTCTACCGGGGTTCCCTTGTTTGTGGATTTTAGGGTGCAGGTAAAAAGACCCTGGATTGGGTAGTGGAGGGTTCACAGTCTGAAGTTTTTCTTGCATTTCTGATGGAAATGATGTGATGGTGGTTTTATGCTTTGAGGAGAAAAGGGGAGTAGGATCTTTCTCTATTTTTCTATAGTAGGTAGTGTCAGAGAGTTGTCTGTTGGCTTCTTTTATATGTAGTCTTTATGGTTAAGGATAACTATAGTTTTTCCCTTATCTGCTGGTTTTATTACTATTTGGTGTTTGGGTTTTAGAGAGTCTATGGTCCTTCTTTCTGAGAGGGAGAGGTTGATATAGTGGTGTTTGTTGCTGAGTGTTTCATTGTTCATTCTTTCTCTGAAGCAGTCAATGTAGCAATCAAGGTTTGAACTTCATCCACTCTTAGGTATCCAATCTGAGGGGGGGTTTTAAAAATTTTTTGGTGTTGATTTTTTTTCATTGATATGGTCACTGAATGAATTTGTGTCCCTCACTAACTGAACTGCTGGGCTTGGGGGTGGGGGTTGGGAGCAGGACTGGTGGGCATGGGGAAGAATGGGCTGAAACTGCAGGCTGGAAGGCTGTGCCAGGCTGTTCCTACTGGGCCTGGCTCATGCTGTGCTTGGCAGTTACACTTGGAGTGGGGGTTAGGGCGGGGCTACAGCCTCCCCATGGTCCCTGCTCCCAGCACTGCTGCTGTAGCTTCCTGGCCTGAGTGCAGCTCAGGGAACAACCCAGGTCATGCGCCCCTGCTGTGCCCTCCTGGGCTGCGTGCTACCTCCCTGGATGAGTCACTTGCAGCTCCATCCCCTGCCTCACCCTGGTTGTGCAGGGCTTGCCCTTCCATCACCACCATTGGGAGGGGGGCAGATTGAGGCCCCAGTGGTGAGGAAGGGAGTGGGGCTAGGGCTGGAGCCTCGATCTGCCCTCCCCTCCAGCCCTTATCCCTACCTCCTCCCCTCCCCACAGACTTACCTGCTGGGTGGGTAGATCTTCAGTTCCTTTTAAATTCCAAAAGTGATCCCTGACCTAAAAATGTTGGAAACCACTGACAGGGGGTCATGAATGCTACAATGCCATGCAAGGCTAATGGGGGGAAAAGACTCCACTCGACTATCCAATTGCAAAACTGGCAAAGAAATATGATAGATTAGGAACTTATTGGTTGGGGTAGCAAGTGATAAAAATGGACTTTTATACAAAAGTGGCAATGCTATCTTGAAGGAATTGTGCAAACACAAGCATTTCAAGTGGGGGTTTTTTTTGGCCCCCCAAGGAAGAAGGTGATGGCTAGAAAATGATATTTAGAGGTTTGCTTTTAGGAATTGGCTTGTAGGTAAAGTAGATATTGCATTAGAACAAAGGTCCAGAGCAACAGCAAGGGTTAATTGATTTCTAAAACCCTGCTTGTTACATAGTTTCACAGCCTTCAAGGCAGACAATGGACATAAACATCATGGGAAATTAAAAACTTTATTTTTATAATAGAGAGAAGCCTGGCTCCAGAGCTACAGTGCTCACTTGCAAAAACCCTTGGGATTTCTAGTTTGGAATGAAATAACCAAATTAAGGTGTATGCATGTGATAGGTTTATGAAGATAAGATTTTGGCTGACAAAACAGAATGTGGACAGTATGACAACCCCAGGGAGATCAGTCAACAATGCCCAGAGATGAAGAGTCATCCAAGGAGAAAGAATACAAAAGGAGGAGTTTTCAGAACAATGAGCTGGCATTGGCTCCCGACCACTAAGCTTGCTGGCATCAGACATTCAAGCAAAAAACCTCAAGGTGGCATTTACGTACTGGCTGGATGCATCGCTTGCCTTGTGTATATTCTGGGCACTGGGGAATTTGGGTAATGTATGTTGTAATCATCTTGCTTGCTTTGACTGCATTGCTCTTATTTCCTATCACTGTGTATCCATAAAATTCGCCTACTATCAACTGGAGGAGTTGTGGTTGGTCTGAAGGTCGTGCTCTCCAGGGTCAGGGTTTTAGGGCTGGGTTGTGAACTTAGTGCCCACAGAAGGGGAGACCCTGGTGAAAAGGGATTGGAACTTATCCTTCCCACATTCTAGAGCATGCCCCAAGCCAGGGGTGAGCAAAATGGTGGAGCAGTGTTTCCATGGAGTCCAGCCCCAGCAGCACTGGCAGGGTGCGTGGCATGGTGGGGAGCTGCTCCTGGGCTGAGGCTGGGATCTTGTGGCAGTGAAGCTCTGCCCCAGCTCCAGACCACACTGTCACTGCCGTAAGATCCCAGCCCCAGAGTCGCTTCCCGCCCAGCTGCGTTCCCTGCCAGTGCTGCTGGGGCTCGTCTCCATGGAAACCCTGGCTCTGTGCTGTTACAGGTCTGCCACTCCTGGGGTCTTCATGGAAACCAGCTTAAGCAACACGGGCAGGGGCTGCTGGGAAGTGGAGTCCACTGTGGACCCAATCTAGCCTGTGGGCCGGATTTTGCCTGCCCCTGCCCTAAGCAGTAGACTGTCTCAAATATTCTTCTCCAGGAAAACTATTAACACTCATGCATTTCTACAGAAGATTTCTGATTCAATAACAGAATCTGTAATATTTCAGCAAAATGTAATTCTGGCCCACTGCCATAGGGCCAGGTTGGGGCCATACTCTGCTCCAGGCTGGAGTTGGGGACAGAGCCTGCTGGTGCTGGAGCATGGGTTTAGCAGGGGGTGTCCCAGCTGCCTGCGGAGGGTTTGGGATTGAGAGTATGGTCGGGGGTAGAAAGGTAAGAAAGGTTTATTGACTTAAAAAAACAACTATGCGTAGTAACAAGACAAACAATGACAGACGAAAGCAATTCACGTCGGCAACTTATCGGCAGTCCCCTCTAATGCCTGATATGCAGCAAGTTTCTCTTTCCACAAAGTTCAGTGAAGTTGGGCGTCCCCGATCAACGCTGTCTGAGGGGTACCAGGAAGGACCCTAGAATGTAGTTCTTGGGCTCCTCGAGGTCCACGGGCCCACTGATCCAGGCAACAGCTAACTAATCCTTTTCACAGAGCTGTATCTTCCTTCCGAATGGTTTCCAGGTATTCCAGCTAATTTATAGGTTTTGCATTGTTCTGATAATGTACAACCACTCAGATTCCTTTTACTTCAACTGTCCTTAGACTGACCTTAGACTTACTTGCAATAGCAGTACAAGCTTTGCATTTCTTTAATAAGGTAATTTTAACTACACCACAGGACCTAACTACTTCAAGGCTTTGCTAAATTTAATAGGCCTTACTTTATACAAGGCCTCACTGCATCTTAAACTTTAATTAGGCTTTTAGCAACAACATATAGCTTTATATCTAAACAAATACAGAAAAACACTTGGTCTAATCTTCATAGAGCCTTCAGCAAGCACCTTTATTACATAGACAATTTCAGCTGTCACAGTGGGGAGTTGGTACAGGGGCAGAGGCTGCAGGGGGAGTGGAGGAAGACAGGGGAAGAGGTGGCAGAGGGCTCAAGGCTGTAGTGGGAAAGCACAAGGGGGCAGACAGAAGGGGACAAGCTGCTCCATGCCCCCACCACCTGCCCCACACTGTCTTCCCTATCCTCCCACTGCCTGCCTCCCCACCACCTGCACTTCTGCACTGCTTTCGCCATTGCAGTGATGGGGGGAGGGGGAATTTAAGGTGATCTTCCAAAAAGTTAGATTATATACATGAAAAATTATATAAATTTATCAATTTTCTATGTATACAACCTAATTATTGGGGGACATCTTATATTCAGGGTCATCTTGGATTCAGGTAAATATGGTAGTTTGAAAGGGCAAGGGAAAGTCATAGTGGGTTATCAGTATTATCTTTTCTTAATCTTGGTTTGTTTTTCTGTTCACCCTGGCCAAGGAAAGGGAAGAGAGGAAAAACTGTAAAGTAGACAACCAGGCCAAGGAAGTAAAATTCTCAGGCTTCCAGGTTATATGCCAAGCTTGGCCAACTGCATTTATGACTGTATCCTGATTTTTCAGGAGCAAGAAAGACCATCTTACTTCAAAAAAGGCATTGTTTCTTTATGTCTAGTGATCTCATCTCTTTCAAAGTGTATATGAGTGCTGGCCATTAAGTTTCAAGAATAGATACTGGGTCCTGCTTCAGTCACTGGTAGCATTGAACCAGTGCCTAAAACCCTGTGTTGAAAAGGGTACTATGATAAGAGGAGAACAACAACGTATTAAGCAAAATTTAATTTCCTTGCCTGTAATTTTATCTGTTCCAAGACATACCACATGCTCCATTAGAATCCACACAACTCATATATAAAGGTTATCCTAAGCATCAGTGACTTCAAGGAATCCTGGTATGTCTTGGAAAGGAGCATGAGAATGAATAAAATAAAGGTGGCAGGGGGAATGTTTTAAGAATGGTATTGTGGGACCCCCTACTTAATCCATTATAACTCTTCACTGGTAGTAGCATTTATGGGTTCACATGGTATCTCTAGGACTGCATGAATGACAGAGGAGATGCAGGCATTTGGTCTGGAATGATCTTGTACCTACTGATGAAACAATGCATAATAACAACTGGGAGACAGACCACAAAAGAAATAGATTATATAGCTCTGATATGGTCTTCTTTTATTATGGAAACAGTATTTTAAATGTCAGTCACAATGATCAGAGCCCAACTACACTGGATACTAGGCTATAACTATAGGGGGAGCCTGTACTCCACCTGCAGGCACGTGAATGCACAATGTCCTGTTGTGCACTGAATTTAAAAGGAATATATGCACTTCTGTTGGTGCGATGATCTGAATCTCCTGGGTGACATCCAAACTTATGTAATTGCAAGACCTAGATGACATTAATCATTCAACCGCAAATTGAGTTTCAAACTAAAGAAGTATTTGTCTTTGTTTCAGCAAATACAGCATTCTTGAATATATAATCATTTTGAATGTTTTGTGGGCTTTTGGAGAAATGGCGAGCAGAGTGGAGAAGGAATGATGTACTGCAAACAGCAAAGTCCCTGCTCAGTTTACACTATATTGTCATATTGTGTGACCACTATGTTGTGTTTTTTTTCTTTTGGTTTTTAAATAATTATGTTTGTTTGTGGGATTCTGATTAACTCCATTAGTGCTTTTCACACTTTCCAGTCTAGTAACCACAATAAATATGCACACAGTGAAAAGAGAGATTTAAAAGATGAATTCAGTACTCAGCCTGCTATTTAAGGGTGAAATAGAAACTCACAGCAAATATATATATTATTGCTGTGAGCTTCTATTTCTAATTATATATATATCATTAAAGCTACATGCATTAAGGAAATGAAACTTATTTACTGCAGAGATATGACTTACAATTTTAGTCTGAGTGAATATCTGTTTAACAATTTTTCCTTTTCAAAGAATGCATTTTCATGTACTGGAATGATGGAACTGGTAGTTTATTCTGACAACTGTAGATGAATGTACAAATCCCGTTTTCTGGTAAGCCATGGGGCAGTGAGTGGTATGGAATAGAGCAGATGGATATACTGCATCAAGATATCCCATTGAAGGGTTAACTCTAAGTGCATCATAAAGCTGCCCTAACCCGAGTGCTGCTTTTTTTCAGTAGTGGTGAATACCCTCTATGGTTGCAAATTTCAGGCTTGTAGAGTGGAATTTCTCTGCTGCTGCTGCTTCTCCTCCCATTTTGCATGAATTTAGCCCAACATATGTAAATGTTATAGTGAGAAATGTTTGCATTCATATAAGATGAATACATAAAATGAGAGGCAATATAAGGTAGGTGAGGTAAAAGGATTGGGGGGAGAGTTCTCTACAAAAAAAAATTATGTTGCACAAAATAATCACAATATTTTCACTGTACAGATTAGAAGATAGTTGTTTCTCCTGGTACAAAAAGAGAGCCCACAGCCAATCAAACGATTTCTTGTAGATCAACTGAAAACTGGATCTTCCACAAGAAAGTTAGATTGATTACTACCAGAAAGATTTCCCTCCTTCTGATTTTAACTTCCATGGCTGTACGCTTCATTTGGGTGTGGAGGACAGTCAATACACCACAGTCCTCTGCTCTCCAAGGGAACACGGACTCTGATAGCAGACCCAGGAGAGACCCATCTGGGAGCCCTGTGCATAGCCTGCAGGGAAAATTCCCCTGCCCTCCTACCAATCATCTGATTAGCAGGGATCCGCATTCCCCTGCAGCAGAAGCCCTCCCACAGCCTGTCCCGGCTGTCACCAGGGAACACGGCCCCTAGCCATTCTCTGATGGGCCTGGAGGAGTGCTGGGCAGCAGCTGCATTGTAGCTGCAACAATCCCAAAGCTTCAGGAGCATTACCACTGCAGGTCACAGCTGCAGCACAGAGGCAAAGGTCCCCAAGATGGGGAAGTCTTCTCACTGCAGCAGAATGTGTGCTGCCTGTCCCAATCCTTTAGATAGACTGGGAGGAGTTGTGGGGAGGAGAGGGTAGGACTGGGAGCCACAGTGACAAGGCTCCTGAAATTGGGGCTCCAGAAGCTGCACATGTGGTGATTTAAAAGCCAGGGAGATACCTATTGCCAGCCTGCCTCCTTCCCAGGTAGGGGAGAGGACAGGCTGTGTACCCCCTGCATAGCATTGCAGCCACGGGACTGGAATATATGAACACTCCAACTCCTGGGCTATTTTGGAGCAATTCTTACTGCTAGAAATTAACTCTTGCCCATGGCCTGAGATAGCGTAAAGAGGGGAGTAGGTTTGAAATAGATGTGCCTACTCAAGCTAGTAAAATTGACACATGCCCAATTATGGGCCGGATTGGGGCCATAGGTTACAAGGCTTTACCTGCCTGTACAGTGGAGCTGTCATCCGTAGACTCTGTTCTTACAGAAATTATTAAAAGACAGAGCCAATGCATTACAGTTTTCTAAAAGTGTTTGCTGGAGGTAGCAGAAGGGCTTGAGTTTGCTACACTGTTAAAAATAACCATTTCCTTAAGCTTTTAGTAAACTTTGAATAGTATTTCAGATGGATAAGGACAGAGAGAGAAAGGATACAGTAGCAAATGTTATAAAAATTAAGCATGGATAACACTCCCACTCTGAGCCATTTGTATAATTAGTTATTGAACAACAAAAAAATTTGCTTAGGAAGAAAGCACTTTTCCTCTATACAATTGCTGTAGGTAATGTTTACCTATATTAGAAGAATCCTTCAATCTAGGCTTAACTCTAGTCCATCAAAATTCACCTTCTAGCTATCATTGTGTTCATTGCCACCCTAATATCATTATTCCAAAAGGAGAGAAAAAACGGTATGTAAGATCAGGGTAGCCCCCTAGGCTATTCCAGGGTATCCCGGTAAAGTTCAGTGGGGGTAAGGATCCCGGCAAATAAGAGAATTCGGATACTTAATATCACTAGGGTGGGGAAATATCTGAAATATCACATATCTTTTGACTGACTTTTTTTAAAACAGTAGGAAGAGCAGAGAGAGCAGTGAAAAACATGGGCTTTTTATGTATGTCACTCCATTGACTCCCCTTTTAGTTGGAATAAATCTGTACAAAATGGCATCATTTTAAGTAGTACATAATCCATGAGCATTAACAATGAATTTTTAATTTGCAAAAGACTAGCTTTTTTCGAAAATAAGCTTCATAATCTAAGATATAATGACTACAAATTGCTGTTTTAAATGCCAAGGCTGCAGCTTCATTATTTTTTGCACATTAAATAATGATTTTAATAAAAGTCTAGAGTTCATGTTCTGCTCTAAAAGCTATTACCTTTCAGCTATTGGCATATACCTCTATGTCTAGAGGGCAAAGTGAACAACATCTCATATTTTCTTAGGCACTATATGAAAGCATTAATTTCCTTCTGCTGCTTTGATGGAACTCCAGTGCTGTGGGGCAAGTTAATGCAAAATGATCACATTTTCACTCATAATCAATATAGCTGTGTGACAGTGGGCATCTATTTTTCATTCTAGAACTCAGGAAAGCAGAATGATGTGTGGATTTTCTTCAAAGTGGTTTTCAAAGAGCAGGTAGCATTCTTAGCAAGGGACTGAGACACTTGATTATTACTGCAATTTCTTGGCAGCATTGACAGATGTGAATATGCCTTTTTTTCTCCTACCTGTTGCAGTGGGCTTATCTTATTACCTCTTATTTTACTTAAGAAACAGACTTTGTATCAAGTGCAGGTTAAATGTGGAGAGGTTGTTTCATGGGTATTTTTTTTTCAATTGTCACTTTGCCAGCTCTTTGCTTTCTAAACACCCATTATTGAATAGAAACAAAAATTATGTGCTAGAACTTTAGTTAGAGGCCCGCTGCATTCATGTATTTAGAAGAGTATCATAAATAAATGAAATTGAAATCGTAAGCCTAAATAGAAAAGAACAGCCAACATAAAAAGTAAGTAAAATGATAGATCAGTTTTTGAAATGCAGTTTTTAAAAAAACTTCCATTCAGTGTTTGGCTTTAAGTGCTAATAGTCCCGTTATTATACTGGGTTTGCTGAAGAGCACCTAAAATAGCATTTGGCAAGTGCAAGTGCAAGAAGAGGGGAAGGAAAGTCTGAAAATCCAGATATTTTTATATTGAATATTTTGAAATTTTCCAAGCATAGGTCAAGTAGATATTACCTTTCCAAAAATAAAATTAAAATTGTATTATACATCCAAAAATGCTGGGGAGAAAAGATCTCTGTAATTATTTTGCAAGTAATTTTATTTTTTGTAGGGAGTGGAGAGGGAATTAAACTGATTATGGCTTCATTATGGCATTTGAAAATTCAGTGTACGCTGATATTTTAATCTGGCAAGCCAAACAGGTGCACTATAATCAACAGTAGAGATGTGGAGGCACCATCTTTTTAGGCAGCAAAATTGTAAGTTACCCATGGATGCATTTTTCCCACCTCCCATGAAGCCCATTAATTAGTGACATGTACTGTCTCTGTGACAGGATAAACTGTGTAAAGAAAATGTTAAATATAGTCAACAAACGGACGTGCTGGTAAGAAAGGGAATTTGCTATGCTATCATCTTCCTGTATGATATTGAGCAAGGACTTAGAGGCAGAAATGCTGAGCATTTCCAAAGCTGAAAGTTAGGTGCCCAGCTTTAGAAGTGGAATTCACAAGGCAGAATTGAGGATAATCTAAATTACTTATATTTTAAATAGGGAGAGTAGGTGTCTAGGACCGAGATTCACAGCACTTAGTATGCTGATGGGGAGATAAAGTATAGCCAACAAGCAATGGAAAAGAGGAGAGAGAGCTCAGATATCCTGAATTATTGGTCCTTGTTCCAGGAACTGCTCATGCATTTTGCATTAAAGGGCCATTAGATAAAATGAATAAAATAGCTTTGGAAAAAGTGACTAAAATTCAGGGCCTTGGCCTTCCAAGGAAAAGTGATCTATTCAATGCCCTTCTTGCTTGTTCTTCTTCTGGACCTATGACTTTTGTAAATCTTTTCTAGCTTCAACAGGATGGGTAGGTGGCATACAATAAGTCATCCTGGACACGCACAGTTTTCCAAGCAGTGTGGTATCCCCCTGGGACAATCTGGGTAAGCTCATCAGGAACTTCCAGGTCAGAGAACATAAGACCCTTGCAAGGCAATAGCCAAACTATTACCTCTGCAGTGTAAATAATTGTATAAAGTTTCTGTAAATCATAAAAATTACTTCCACATCACAAGCCTCCAGATACTGTAGCTTCAGGCTAGTGCTTGTCTGTAACATGAAGTTTAGGTCATTCTTCTGGAATGTAGAAGCTGTATTTTGAGCCCCCTCTTGCTAAGAGTGGAATTAATTCAGGTCTCTCTCCTTTCCAGGTAAATGCTCTAATCAGTAGGCTAACACACAAAAGGTTTTTGTATGAAAGTGAGAAGGGCTAGTTTGGTTTTTTGAACTACTGTTGGACATGAGTAGTAGCAGTACTTCAGGTGGCTGAGTAATGTTATTGGCCAAAATATGGGTACTTACACAGTCTCAAGCACTTATGTAGTTAGCTATGGTTTTGATGGATTGCTCATTTTATATTCCTCCTTATATTCCTCCTTAGTTTCATGTTTGAACAAGTCCTTTTTTATGGACCTGCTGGAATGTGACCTAGTTTTGCATCACTGCAATGAGATTAGTAGCAGAGTTTCAATGTTTAAACTGAAAACATGAAAACTGAAAATTTCAGCCAACATGTGGGTTTTTTTATTTTACTTTTTTTTTTCAGTGAAAATTTCAGAAATCTGAAATGTATAGAAAATAGATTCTGTTAAATTAGTGTTTAGTTGCAAACTTGATTTTCCCATGGAAAAAAATAGATGGAAATTTTTCAACTGGTTGTAGATAGGACTAGCTCCCCAGTTCACAAGAATGTGGGGATACATACCCCAAAATTTTGAGACAGACACTATTCCAATGGGAGCCACAGATTATTTCTTTATAGTCTAGATAGTTGAGATAGTTTATTTATAATCCAGGCAGTATTGCCTATTTCAAGTTTAACATGTTTCTCTTGTATTTTTGCAAAAAAGGTTTAAATCTATTCATGAAAACAACTTTATTGAAACTAACCAAGATCTACATATGGTCGTTATATATGACCATGAGATTTGTTCAAAATGCCTTTTATGCTACTTTCTACAATTTTCTTTCATTTGCTTTCAGTTTTTTAAAAATAATCAGCTACAAAAAATGCTGTGTGCAAACTGGAGAAGCAGTTTAAGAGTTCCAAACCACCCCTACCTGCCCTGAAAAAAAATTATTACTTAGTTAATGTGCTGGCATAGATGGCAAAAGGCACTTGGAGCTAAAGTCAACATTTGTCTTTGTACTTAGGAATCAGAACCTTGAATTTTAGCTGGAAGCTTAGGGAAGTTCATTTCAAAATGTGGGGTACAGAGATAGTGTGCATTTCATAATGTACCTTGATTACCATATTGTAATCAAGTGAAGCTTCCAGATGGCTTTCATGGATCATCCCAAGTAAAACAGGTTGCAAGAGATTTGCATGGAGGGTAACCCAGGCATTTCTGACTTTGTTGAACCCTTATCTGAGGTGAATAAATATAATATTTTGTCCAGAGAAAGATGACAAGCTATTTTATTGAATGTTCCTTTCTGGGAGTTACAGGAGCTCAGTTGCATAGAGTTATAAACTGCTTTGTCTATGGACAGACAGATGCATTAGGCTGAATAAATGGTCATGAACTGTGCCAATTCTGCAAAATGCTTTCCCCTCTTAAGCTGCATGACCTTCATGTTATCTGGACAGTATGTCAGCCAGCTGTCTTTGTTCCAAGTTTCTATTTCTGCCAGGCATGGGGAGGCTAATGAACTTGTTCCTTCTCAATCTAATATAAAGGGAGCTTTTTTAGTGATAATTGTTAGAAAGTTGATGATTCTGTAGCCCGCATTGCATTATGACCTTCCTTTACTTGCTAAATGAGTAGGGTGATATGCTTCTGTTAGTCATATCTGTCATGCCTTCCTATCTGAGAAGAAGAGCACTTTCCTTGTTAAACTATGACATCAATGATGAAATAGTTTTTTTGCCCAGTTGGGCATCACCATTATATCCATAGTTTACAAGTGTCATTGAAAGATCTATGGGTCTTAGCAAATGCATCTGAGTTTCAGGTGTCATCCTGAGGTGACAAACTGTGAGTGTAGTGCCATTTGCTAACACTCCAGTGACTGGCTTTCATTTTTATGATATGTCAAGGTCTGAAACTTCAATAGTTGCTAAGCAGAAATTGAAAGGCGTGGGGTGTTCTTAGTTAGCCAGTCACCATCTTTTCATTAATCTTTCTTCAAAAACAGAGGCCAGACTCAGTGAAAGCATAACAGAGGATATTGATGTTGAATGTTTCCTAATCAAAGGCTGAAACATCAAATACTTGATTTACTGACATCTTGCCCTTTTTTTTGAAGGTAAATAATTTGCTAACAGGAAATCCCGGTAGCAAATAAAAAAGTGTTGGGGGGGGGGGGAGTGGATTTATCAGAGGGTTTATCAGATTTATCTGGTAGGAAAAGTAGGTCTGGTAGGGAATTCATGAGGTCATCTAGTCCAGCTCCCTGCTCAAGTTGGGGTCATCTCTGACTAAACCACCGTAGTAAAGTGCCTGGCACCTCCAACCGCTCTGCCAGTTGGGGCTGTGTGTCATGTGTTGCTCTTCTGCTGAGCTTCAGGGTTGTGGACCTGGCAAAGCACACTTGAGCAACCATGTTCAGTTGAGCATAATCTAGATTCCATGATACATGGAGGAAGGAAGAGAATGTCATTTGTTATGTCTTTGTGGGTGGGAATGTGATCTCTGACCTGTGTACAAGGTGAAAGTCTGCTGATGCTAACTCTGTGAAAAGGCAGGGGGTATGTTTGCCAGATTGTGACCAGCTGGTTCTGTCACAGTCTCTGCCTTGGATGATGATAGCTGGGGTTGCTGCATTGGTCCTTAGGAAAGCAGTGGAGCTCCTCTTCCTACAGGGCATTATAGGGACTGTTGAATATGGTTGACTTCTATTTGTTTCAGCCAAAACCTTTCAAACTTGTTTCTCTCCCAGTAGAATCTAGTTTAAAGGCTGACATATGATGTTAATTATATTTTCAGAAACCCATGTCCTGTCTCTTTGAGTTCAGCATGAGTTAATGGGTTTTTTATTAGAGTTCATTTATCATGTTGGCTCATTGTTCATATTAGTCAGAGGAACTGTAAAAAAGGAAAAAAAAATGGGATTGATCTGGTCTCCAGAGGTAGGGGTAGTTGATCAGTTCATCTGGCCTGGGTATCCATACTCCTGTATCTGGTGGGGTTGACTTTATTCCAAGGAGAGCTTAGTCTCTAATAGTTTAATTGAGATCACCAGGAGAAGTCAACCAGCTTGCTAAAAAAGAGGAAAAGGCACTTTAGCCTTCAGTTATGGCGCTGTGGTTAATCCTCAAAAGATATTTTATGGCTGAAGAAAAGTGATGCATACGTTGTGCCATCACTTGATTGATCTCCCTATTGTGAGAGAAACTGCGCTAGTGTTTCTAATCTAGGTTATGTGCTGCTAAATTTTTGTTTAATATGGATAGAAGAAATAATAAAATTGCACATGACACTTTCCACCAGTATTTGTAGAAGAATTAGATGTGGATAAATTAATTTACCCATTCTTTTTGTGCACTTGTTCAAATGTGTCCAGCTCTGTTCTCTGTAGCTACTCATTTCAATCTCATTATTATGACTGCATTAAACCTCTCTGAGAAGGAGAAAATAAATTTCGTTCTTGACGAGTTAATGTAGTGTAACAAGGAGTAGGCAATTGGAGCATCTTTCTTGGGTACCCACTTAGTGGGATGCAAAGATGGCAGTTGTCCCCCCTGCCATCACTGTTGCCCAGTGATATTTCTAAAGAGAGAAAGATCCTGTGGTGTCTGTTTCTGTATAAAACATATGCTCGGTAAGGGCAGAAACAGCATTAAGCATCCTTACTGAAATTTTCATAGGAATAAGGAAGACTCTTAATTAATGTAACCATTTTATCTTGTTGTATATAACTTACTTCACTGAGCAGAGTTAGATAAATCCTTCTCATGGTTATAGTTTGCTACAGCAGCGCCATTGCTGGAGGAAAAACACTTTGGTTAACAAGCAGGAAATTCTGCAAAAATCATGGGAAAATTACAGTCTCCTTTGCCATTCCTGAGAGCAGGAAGCCCTAGTCAGTTGGTAAAGGCAGACAATGCTTCTTTCACTGCTTGAAGGCTGTGTTTCCCTCTCTAGTAACACAATGATCATGTATTTATCCAAGATATTACTCCTGACAAATTATTAAGCATGGGATCATTCAGGGAGTCCGTGAGTTCCAGAAAAGGCATAAGAAGCTGATCTTGAGGCTTGTTCTACTCTTGACCTGCCACTTGATTCACCATGTGACTTTGAGGAATAGTGAAACTAAATGGGTTGCTCAATTTACTTGACTGGTATCATGAGAAGGATGATACGCATATAATTTGCATTTCAAAATCTATCGATGAGTATAGCTACATAAAAGCTGTGTGTTTATTATTAATAATAAAATGCAGTGTTGTTTTGTGCACTCCTGCTCTACTAAACACACAGTACATGCTAGTAATGCCCGGTGTCATGATGAAGACTGTGAAAATAAGTACAACCAAAACATAAAGGCCTAAAATATCGTTTCATCCCTGAGTAGAGAAACTTTATTGTAAAACTTTTGTTTCTTGCTACTTCCTTAATTTTGATTTTGTACCCTTGCTTTGGCATATTATCCGTGATTTGAAATAGCTTTTGTAGAACTTGCATGAGCTTCTGGCTTTTGGAGAGTTTGCAGAAACATTTTGTCAGTCTGTCCCATTCCTTCTCTTCTCCTTTCCCACCTCAAAAAAATGAAAGATTATTTTTCTAACTTTTTGGGGTAAATAAAATCCTAGTTTCTTGGGCACCTACAGTAGCCCTGTATCACAGGCTTCTGGATACTTCTTTTCTGCTATAAATCATGTCTTTAAGGTCTTTTCCACTGCTAGCCACAGATCACTCTGTGTTCTGCAGTGTATGATTACTGAATCTATAAATAAGGGAATAAATCATTGGTTTGTAACTTAGAAAGCATATGTGGTGACATATGAAAGTATATCAATTTTTAACTTCATTCTGAAGGTGACCCACAAGCCAGTGATCACAAGGTAAGTAAAACAGAAATGCTGTACTTGACTACTATACCTGACTGCGAATTATGTTTTAATAGTCTTCAGGATTTACAGTTTTACATTCCATGTTTGTTTTGAAGGTAATATATAATAATTTCATAACCTTGAAAACAAATCCAGTGGATACTGCTGCCATCTGCTGGTCCCTTTATAGAACTACATGTTTTTCTCTGAAATTTGAGTTGCATTTCTAAGAATGAAGCATGTGGGACAGATTTTTAAGTACACAGGAGGTTTGATTTCATGAGATCTCAATTTTTAGTTACTCCCCAAAATAAAAGCTAGATGTTTTGAAAGTGCTTAGAGACCAAGAACTCTTAATATGAGCTGATGATGACTGGATTTTCAGAAGACCTCAGTACCAACCATGCTGAGTTATTTTGAAAATCTGCCTCACTTACTGCTTAAATTTTTAATGAAAGAGTTCAATAGAGATCTTAAGGGGTATTATCTGCAAATTATTATTATCTGCCCTAACATGCTTTGCCATTACTTGGCACTGTCCAGTTCAGAAATATTGAATGACATGACTTTGCAATATATTCTTTTATTATCACGTGAACACAAGGTGAGTGCTCTCCTCTGGGACTTCTTAATTAATTCTGAATCTGTTAATACTTCATCTACCTTGGATCACAAACCTACAAAAGAAGATCCCCTCATAGATTCTACTTTTTGAAAGCTTGTCAGCTGGCTTGTCAGGCAGGGGAACGAAGTTACCCTGTTATTTCTGCCTATGTTCATCTTTTACCAAACTGAGTGCTGTTTTGCCTTCCCAACAGAGCTAATTCCAAAACATAACATGGACTTCCAAGGTAACAAAACCATGGTTTATTTGACTTTGTGCTAGAACTCACTAATTCACTAGAGAAAGTTTTCGCTTTAGACCAGGGCTGCCCAGCTTCAAGGTGCCCAGGGACTATATGCCACGTGGGACACATGCCCCTGAAACCCCTCCTGCTTTTCTCCCCCCACCACATGCATGGGTGGCCCAACTTCATCCTCAGCTTCCTGGCTGTGGGCTACCATGGCACTGCAGGCTGCACTGTGTCATGCCATGCAGCTCCCATCTCCTGGGGCTGGGGCAGGAAGTAGAAGCTAGAGGAGAGAGAAGGAATCCAGGGACACCAGCTTGTACTGCAACTGGAGTAATAGAGGGAGCACCAGCTTGCAGGCCTCCAGTTGGACAGCTCTGGTCTAGATGTAAGGTAAATGTTTGTTAAATAAAACAGAGAGATCTTTGTTTCTCTTGACTTAGTTGGGCTCCATTTCTGCACTAGAACACATACACCCATAATCAGGAAATAATTACTGATAGCATGGTATGGTTTCATGTATATATCTATTGCTTGGTACTAAGTTTCTGTTATACATATAAAGATATTTTATACACTATGTGCAATGTGGCTGAAATTGTTGGAATTCCTACTTGGAGTCTGTTCTATACACACAGTCCTTGGTTTCAGATGTAGATATAACACTTAAAACTGGATGATATCACTAAACCTGCTTATAAGAGATGATTAGAGAAGTCTGTAGTGACAGGGAAAGAAAACATCCATTACAATGCATTGATTCTGCTATACACAGTCATTTAAGGAGCTCTGTTGAGTAGGGCCTGTTCATATACAAAAGCAAAAAAGGATCACTTATAGTGTCAATATTGTCTTTTTGATATGTTTAACAATATGGTTTTAGGATGGCTACTATGATAAGTACTAGGAACTTAGAGGGACCTTATGAAGAACAAGGAAAGAGAAGGTCACCAGCAATCCCTTGTTGTGAGGATGATCTCTACCCTGCCTCACTGATGGGTCTTGAGGTGACTTAAGAGTCCAGTCCTTGAGCCACAGATCTGTCCACAGAACTTTGCAGGTCTTCTTCTGTAGGGCAGAAAGAGAAATCAAGATGGCAGACTACAATTAAACTTTATGAATTTAACTTAATAAAGAATTCAGTTTAATTCTATTGGTTGCTTTTCCTCTTTGGCCAAATATAATTGGTTTGTTGTCACTGAACACAAGCTACAGGCCAAGCCTGAAGTTTTCAAGTTCAGCCTGTTTTGAAGAACTTGATCTAAACAAAAGGTCAAAAGATAATTATTTAAATGTGAATGAGAAGGTAGATGTTTATGGTTGCTAAATTTAACAAGAGCTGAGAAGATGTTACAAAAAAAATTCATTTCTTCTTGAAGAGAAAAATCAACTTTGTCTGACAGCAGTCAAAAAGTTTGTCTGGAAAGGGAAGGATTCTCCAGGAAACTACTTGCAACTTGAAAATTGGTTTTGTAATGGTTAGTTAAGTCTGAGTGGGAGAATCATGCTGCTACTTATAGTTTTAAAGTACGGTAACATACAAAAGTACTAGAACACAAAATTATTACTGCATATTTTTCAGTTCAAGATTAATTTATTTTGAAAATATAGCACGTTAATTAACTTAAGTAAGCACAGCTATTGAATAGTTTATGAATGCTGCATGAGTTTAATTGTTCTATGATAATTTCTGTTGGTGTTTGTTATCAGTTGTCCCTTTATATTAAGTAATTAAGTCAATGAGTCAAGAGTAAATGTAAGTGGACTGTTTTGTATTACATTATCATACACTAATCAAATGAGAATAGTGGCACTAAGAATACAGAAAAGATAATTGTCTGAGCATAATAACCGCTGTTAAATCTGGATGTCCATAATCATTTAAAATTAAAGCTATCATTCAGTGAACAATCAGATAGTGTACTGAAGTTGTAAAAATGTCAAAATTGGTCTTGCTGATTCCTTGAGTAAGAGTGCCTATCAGAATTTGTATGTTGTTAGCATAAATAACAATCAATAGAGTACTTCAAATTTCACCCTCCAAGAAAAAGATTGTGAGAGAAGGGAAAAGTAAACACAATATCTTTCCTTTAGGCTTTGCCTACTCGATTAGAAATCCAGTGCAGTGTAATCATCATCTGTTGTAGTTTATCTCGTTCTACACATTTATGTGCTTTTGTTTTGACTGTCTTTTTACACATAGATACTAACCTTCAATGAAATTTCACATATAAAGTGAGTGATACTGGTAAATAAACGGTGTGTAAACTACACAAATGGGAAAACTGTTACTAGCTTAGAAAAGAAAAATCATTGAAGCATGGTGGCTCTTCAGAAACCAATCCTTCAGCAAGAGAACCTGAAAATCAAAGAATAGAATAGATACAGAAAGACGGTCTTAAGGATTAAAGATGAATGCATAGATCTGGAATGTCTGGCTTGATGTAAAAATGAAATATCAAAACAACAGTCAAGTGAATCATATTTTCTTTGTCTGGTACCAATGGGCAGGGTGTTGCACCACATAAAATGTTGGAGAAAATATAAGGAATGGAGGAGCCACTATGTATTACATCTTACTACATAATGAGATCTCTCCCGTAAAGCAGCTATTCTTTTAGATTGTGTAGAGACTATTTAAACAACAAAAAAAAGTTCCCTGGACTCCACTATTTAGAATGGAGTGACTGCCTTATTGCTCTGACCCTCACCTTCCTAAACACAGGGTTGCTTTACTCAGGACAGGAGATAATTGGAACAATAAATGAACAAGGTGTGAGGTGGGAGTTGCCCCAGATATCAAGCAGTATTCCTGTAGAGATAAAGCCATTGAATCATAGGGAAAACAATGTCTGGAAGGGACCTCGAGGTGTGTGTGGGGTGGATTGTCATCTAGTCCAATCTTCTGCTCAGGATTAACTTTGGCTGTGTACACATGTTAAAATTATTGGGGAGAGTTCTCCTGCTTTTGTTTTCCTGATAGAAGAACTTACTTGGAGATACCTGAACAAATGTTTGAATGCCAAGCCTCTGTGTAGCCAGGGGGCCTCTGTGTACACACCTCAGTAGGCACTGCAGACTCCCCAGTCTGCTTAACAGATGACAGAAGTGCATAGGTTAGCTCTGGCTAAGCCAGGCTGCCTCATAGGCTGTCTCTCCCTGCAGCACAATGTGGAGATTGTGATGGTACTTCCTGCTTGGCTGGAGCAGTGGAGTCCAGCCTGAGTGATATGCCATCACTGGACCTTTGTAGGGGCTGGGGGCAAATCATGCCAGGATGCTGGAGAATTGTGCTGTAGCTCTCAGAAGGTAAGTGTACAGAAACTGTGTTGAAAGTTATCTAACCCTTGTTGTTCCCAGGTTATTTTTCTCTTGGAGAGGCTGTTTTTGCTCTCAGAAAAAAAACCTAGATGTCTGTACACTTGTGATTTCTCTTGAGAAAAGAGCAGCTCTCCTGGTAGGAATAAAATATCTGTCCATGGCCTTTGACTAAATCATCCAAGACAAATCTTTGCCTAGAAAGAAAGAAGCAGGTGTATCTTCTGATAAATGCAAGATGGCTGTTAGTATAGAAGATGGTAATGCAAACAGCTGAATTAAAAGTATGAAAAATTACTGTATCTCTTAATTCATGTTTAATTTTTTTGAGCTGGTCCCAAGCTTAATATATCATCTTAGTGTTTGGAATCCAGTTGTGCTGGAGACAGTGTTGCTCAGATGGAACTGGCTACTTGTAGATACTACAGATTGTTGATTTATTTTTTTCAAATAAAGATGAGAATATGGGGTCAGTTAAATGAAAACAAGTGTTCTTTCTTTGGATATGAAAAGATCCCTGTATATAGTACACTCTGTAAAGCACATTGTTGTCCCCTACGATGGACAATGCTGTATAAGTGTGAATTACCGGTGTCAGTATTAAAAATGTAAAATCCTTACAACTAGATACATTACTGCAGTCCTTAACTAAAATTAATCTAGGGAATGTCTGAGGTGTACCGCAGTAACAGTTATTACCACAAACCAGTTAGAACTGTTTTGAAGTAGAACAACTATAATGTTACCAACTGCAATTTTTTTCATGATAGAGAACAGATTGAACTCCAGCATGGTATGCTCAAACAGGATTCTTGACTGGGTCCACTAAACGCACAGTTTTTCCTTGACTTCCTAGTTCTCCTATAGACCCAGGCTAGCACCCACCAAATTTAATGAGAGTCATTTTATGTGCATCTGTGGGCCTATTTTACTCGTTATTAAAGTGTCACATAAAAAACCCTGCTAACATGCTAATGTGCTGCAAAATAGGCTACTGCGCATTGTGTCACTAAAAAAGCATGTGCTTTTACTACTGTGCATTAGGGCAGCCTAATGTGCATTTATTTAGTACCTAACATTGGAGGTACTAAATTTAATATGCGTTAGGAAAAGTACATTAATGAAAGTGTGTATGCGCCCTGTGAGTCTTAATTATGCTACCAAGGAAACTAGCAGTTAGTGCTGCAATTATAGCATGGTCTGGGCTGGGCCTGCTACAGTAGTGTGTTGTATACATTGTGGCTGAGGTACTTTTACTATAATTTCTTAACTTCTGTACATAACAAAACTCAAATCTAATATTGCATTGTCTTTGCATTTAATTATTTTCCTTAGATAAAGATTTTAATTATACATGTCTAAACATGAGGTTCTACTGCACATCTTAAATGATCTATCCCTGGAGGTTAAAAATATTTTACTCCAGAGAAACACCATCACAAAGAAGTGTGCAGGGGGTGAATGAATAATTATTTAGACAAATGCGCAGATCTCTCTGTCATTGCCCAAACCCCCCAAACAATCTGTAGTACATGAACTAATGTGCTTATATACTGCCGATGGTTTAGATCTGTAAGAGTAAAAACAAGCTTAGACTTAAGGGGATAAATTTAGACAGTGAAATTGAGTACCCATACTCTACATTTAATGGTTTGAACTATATCTGTTCTTTTAAATAACAATTATAGACATCTTGGCTGGTAAACTCCTGCATTCATTTCTTTATCTACCCTGTGGTGTATATGATTGACCAATGATGCCTGTAACCTGCCTGTATGATGAACTCATTTGAAACTATAAAGATTCCAAATCAAATTATGCAAGGAGACTTGTTATTGATTTATTAAAATCAATGGTAAATGTCAATGTTTACTTTTGTTCACTAAACACATCAACACTTAAAACCCCCACATATGAAAAATGAGATTCCCACACAACATGGCTTAATTAACAATGATGTAGAAATGCAACAGGTATATGATTTCCATAATGAGACAGAAGTCATTTTAGAAAAAATAACACAGAATCTTTTCTTTTTTAATTCTAAACCAAGCATAGTATCTTAATTTAACACACAAAATGTAAAGTATGTTTTGAATTGTATAAAATTCCGTAATATAGAGATTAAGAATACCTGCAGCTTTTTAAATATCAGGCTTCTGTTGTAATTTGTAATACAGACTTTAATGATCTGAGAAATAAAATTGTCAGTTTTGTAATGATAATAGTAATTGCATAAAGTCTGATTATATAGGTTGCGTTCTACTGAGGGATCCAACGGAGAGAAAACCTAACAGTTTTATGAGTCATGGTTTGGATCTTCACTGAAGATCTCCACTGAAGTTTTAGGAAATTTGATTGAAAGAAAGAGGACTTTTGACATTTTTCTAGTTTATTGAACTGAAATCTTCAGTTTTTATTTGTTTTGACATTATTTTTCAGTTGTCTGAAGAACTTCATGGGAGTTTAGCTCACATTCTTTGCTGGGTAAGGTTTCCCAGATAGACAGCCTAGTCTACCAGTATACACACTGGTGCATGATTAATCATGGAGGTCCAAGCAGGGAAGAGAACATGATGTCTCTTAGGACCTTGTTAAGGCTTTGTTACATGGTAATTTTGGGTGGCTTCTAATGCTCTTAACCCCTGGATTGTCCACACATTAACACCTGAAGCTAGTTTTAAGCACTTGTTATATGGCTCAAAGTTACAACACTTCAGGGCAGGGTTATCTCTGATCTGCATTACCCAGCTCATGTTACACTAAGGTGTACGCCAGGTGGGGGAAAATGGCAGATCTGGCTAGTGGCCAGACTCCATTTCCCAGCGGCCCCTGCCCTCATTGCTGCAACTGGTTTTCATGGACACCCCGGGAGGGGTGGGACTGTGACAGCATGGGGCCAGGGTTTCCATGGAGGCTGGCTCCAGCAGCACTGGCAGCATGCACATTCACGCAGGGAACTGCTCTTGGGCTGGGGCCAAGATTTTTGTGGTGGTGACAGCATGGTCCAGAGTTGGGGCAGAGCCATGATCCACTGTCTGCATGCCCTGGCATGTCATAAGTCTACATCTTAGTGTAAGCTCCCCTGCTGGCCCAGATCAGGCCCACCACTCTCCCACCCTCTTGAGCACCCCAGGGTGCATCCAGTTGTGCATGGACATTTGGTTCCCTAGGGGCAAGTAGCAGTGGCGCACCTTGCTCCACTGCTTCTTGTCCCCGGGGAATGCCAGTGCCATCTGCATGTTGGCATGCGGGAAGTTGCTCCAGGTGGCATAGGGGAGGCTGGGGCCAGCACTGTGCTGGCCCCAGCAGCCTTACCTAGGGTCCTGGAGGCCTCCTGGAGCTGCAGCCATGGCGATCCTGCTGGGTGGAGCCTGGCTGGGAGTAGCAGCATGGGTTTGAATGGCCTGGCTCTGCTTATTAGCAGCACATGCTGCTCGAGTGTGCGCTGCTTCAGGTTTGTTTGTTTTTCCAATTTTTTATTTTTTTTTTTACCCTTGGATATCCAGGGGTAAAAACAAAACAAAACCCCCCAAAAAATCCCAAAACCCCACCCTGGATTAGCACATGCTTGGGCAGCGTGCCCTTGCAGTGTGGAGAACTCTGGACTTCATTGTATGTGGTGCTGCAAAATGTGTTTGCAATGCCACATACCAGACAGCCACATGCATCTGGATACACCCCCAGGTACCTACTTACTGCCCCCTCCCTTCCCACCCCTGCTTGCTTGTGGCTAGTCACACTGTCTGTACATTTCAATCCTCCAGGCCCCTTCTGGCCTCAAGTGTGACTGCTCCAAACTTGAGCTAGCACTAACACTGATCGAGATTTGTGCAGTTCACAGTGTAAGGTGTAACAAGGCCCTTAGAGAAACCAGGAGAGCCCATAAAGGGAGTCCTAATTCACAAAAGAGAATGGAAACTGCAGTTTCTACGACAATTTTGGATAGACACAAATCAATGTTCAACTGCCTCAAAGAAGAAAAGTTTGATTTTGTTTTGATTTTAATTTGGGATGAACTGATTCAAGACTTGGTTTTTCATTTTTGTTTTGTAAATGGGAGCTAAAAAAATCTAGAAAGCATTTCAGCACTATTTCATTGCTCTGTGGAGAAAAAATTGATGTTCCAGAAATCTTATTTTCTACCTGGGGCGGTAGGGGTGGAATTGACAAAAAAAAATTCCTGAACAGCCTGTTTCACTTTTACATGCTTGTAATTCATTATTCTTGAGGGGGCAGAGGAGGGAGAGGGGGAGGGAATCAGTCTTCTGGAGAAAGCAGAGAGTAGTAATGCTCTCTCCTTAATCCCCTCATCTTGATTTCTACCCACTGGACCTGTAATATTTTGAAGAGGTGTAGGGTTCACTAACCAGCAACACCATCCTTTACAGGCAAAAATTTAATTGTGGAGGAGGTCCCTTATCCTTATTCCATGAATCCTCCAGGTATTTGGGGGAAGTAGGGTCATTTGTACATGCTAGTAATGTAGGAAATTTGGGGGCAGAGGAATGACCAGTTCATACTTCCACCATTTTCTGTTATCAAGGAGTGCACTGCTTTTTGTGATGTCTTACATGTGTAGGTTTCTGCAGGATCAGGTCTCGGGTATGCAGCTTCGAGTGACTTTGTTCTCTTTACATTGCTTTTTGAGGAATTTCAATGTTTCACACAATTTTTTTACTACTCAATAGAATTAGAGCAAAACTTCTAATTTGGGTGCTAAAATGTAGATAGCTAAAGCCATATATAGGCATTTGAATCAAGTGATATTTCATTGGTTTCAGAGCTGATGTGAAAGCCATTGTAAAGCTGAGAATTCAGGTATGCTAACTGAGAATTTCAGAATAGTTAAATACGATTAGGACATGAATTGGTAAAAAGCCTAGTAATTTGACTGTGCAAGTAAGCGTGCTAATACAGTAGATTATACTGATGCAACAGTGGATTACACTGATGCAACAATAGAAGGGCTGAAACAAAGCCTACAGGTAGATGCAGCAAATTCATCTTTTCACAAAGCCACTAGAGAGAGGACTTGATGTTCCTGATTATTCTAATGTAAAGAAATAAACAAGAACCAGAAATAAGAGCCCCTCTGTCTTCTCTCTATTTCTGTAATATGGTTCAGGGTTGCTTTTTTGTATCAGACTATCAAAACAGGCCAAAACATGTGCAAACAATTTACACATCCTTTATGGATGAAATTCACTTGAATGCAGAGGTGCATGATTCCAATGTCCTTGCACCATTTATGTCTTGCAGGGTATAAGTATAGGACAGAGGTATAACAAAGCAGACAGGCACCTGGGGCAGTGGGACACATGGAGGCAGCCACAACTTCTGCCATGTCATCAGCCCGATTGTACAACAGTAGTGGCAGTAGTGTGTTTTCACCCTTACCCAGCTCTACAAGTTGGCACCAAGGGTGGCTGCCTGGTCACCAGGTTAAACTACTGGTTTAGGGTGTGGAGATGCTGCTGGTATGGTAGTTTTCCTAAATAAGTTATATATTCATAGGAACTTGCTATGCTCAAACTGGATGTTGAAGGTCAGTTTAAATTTCTGCTTAATATATACCTCACATCTTCTAATAAGATCAGATAATAGTATCCAGAAGCAGAATATGGACCATCTATGGACTTTATACTCTCTGAACAATTTCAAAGCTAATGATGTTTGCAGTGAAATCTTGTGTGTAAATCTGTGTCCTACTTAATGCATTAAATGAATGACATTCTTAAGAACTGTAATACCACTATGACACACACAAAAAAATTACAGCACTAATTGGCACTGCATTTACCATCTTTAATATTGTTTTTTTTCCAAGTCCTCATTGTTCCTTAACAGCTATATTACAAGTCTTGATGAATAGAATTTTTATTCAGAATAGTCAGATACAGCTCTGTATAATGTAATTGCTATATAATTCACTTTAGGTTAGTTCTAGTACAAAAGGGTCAATGCAACAGTATCCACAATAGAAAATAAAGTAATGTCTTGTATCTTTTAGAGCAATAATCTAATAAATATTCATATTTCTGTCAGGTTACTGATAGGAAAAGTACATGCAAATTGTATGTGTAGCAAATCATGTGTAATGCCCACTAAATACACAGATCATCTTTATAAAGATTTCAGCAGTTATTGATAATTGAAGGGCAATGAGGAGAGGTCCCTGATGACTGAAAAAAGGCAAACATAGTACCCATATTTTAGAACGGTAAAAAGGAGGAGCAAGGGCACTACAGACTGGTCAGCCTCGCTTAAGTCCCTGGAAAAATCATGAAGCAGATCCTCAAGGAATTGATTTATAAGCACTTGGAGGAGAAGGTGATTAGGAACAGTCAGCATGGATTCACCATGGGCAAGTCATCCCTGACCAACCTGGTTACCTTCTATGATGAGATGACTGGCTTTGTGGATATGGGGAGACCAGTTGATGTGGTGTACCTTAATTTTAGTAAGGCTTTTGATATGATCTCCCACAACATTCTTGCAGGCAAACTAAGGGAGTATGGGCTGGGTAAATGGACTGTGAGGTGGATAGAAAACTGGTTGGAGCATCAGGCTTGATGTCAAGTTGGCACCTGGTATCAAGTGGAGTGCCCCAGGCAAGGTTCCCTCTAAGGTATGTGCATGCGTGGCCCCACACAACTAAAAGTGTGGCTGCGCAGAGCCTTTTCAAGGCTGCACACCAGGAGAGGAGCTGAAGGTCAGCTCCTAGGTGAGGTGGGGGCGGAAGCCTGGCCCAGGCTTCTCCGGCTCCGGTGAAGTGCTCCACTTCCTTGCATCTGGGTCAGGGAGCGGAGCACTTCCCCAGAGCCGGTGGAGCCTGCACCAGGCCCCCACCCCAGCCTCCATCCCTTCCTTGCCTCACCTCAGGGAGGAGCCACTGCCTGCCCCGAGTGAGGCTCTACCAGCTCTGGGACACTGCTCTGCTCCCCCCGCATGGCCTCAGGGAGCGAGGAGGCATGTGGCATCAGGGCCAGGGAGCGGACCAGTGTCCCGGACCCGGCAGAGCCTCACAGGGACAGGCAGCGGCTCTTCCCCGAGTTGAAGCAAGGCAGGGATGGAGGCTGGGGCAGGGGGCTGGCGCAGGCTCTGCCAGCTCCAGGGAAGTGCTCCACTCCCCGGCCCTGATGTGGGGGAGCGGAGCACTTCCCTAGAGCTGGCGGAGCCTGTGCTAGTCCCTGGCCCTGGCCCCAGCCTCCGGCCCCCAGCCTCTCTGCTGCAGCTCCAGCCCGTAACCTGAGACTCCAACCCCCAGCCTTTCAGCTCCGGCCCCCGGCCTCCAGGCCTCAGCCTCTGGCCCCCAGCCCCCTTCGGTACGTGTCCCACACCGGACCAAGGCAGCGCGCTCACAGACCGAGGCAGCGTGCTCACAAAAAAGGACCTCGACAATCAACTGAATATGAGCCAACAGTGTGCCATTGTTGCCAAGAAGGCTAGTGGCATACTGGGCTGCATTGGTAGGTGTGTTGCCAGCAGGCCAAGAGAAGTGATTAGTTCCCTCTTCAGCACTGGTGAGGCCACATCTGGGCCACGTCTACGTGAGTGGTGGACTGCACCATTGTTACTGCGCAGTCATTTAGTACTGCATTACTGTGCAGTAGTGTTCCATATGTTTTTTTTTTTTTACTACTGGAGCACATGGTAAATTTTTTACTACTGGAGCACATGACTTATGAGGAGAGGTTGAAGGACCTGGGTTTATTTAGTCTGGAGAAGAGAAGACTGAGGGAATTTAATAGCATCTTTCAACTACTGGAAGCAGGGTCTGAAAGAGGATGGAGCTAGGCTGTTCTTAGTGGTGACATGACAGAACAAGGAGCAATGGTGTCAAGTTGCAGCAAAGGAAATTTTGGTTAGAGATTAGGAAAAGCTGGGCTTTATGGCCCTGATCTTTTCCAACCCTCCAATAGATTTGGTGTTTTTATGTTAGTGGCTAGTCTAAGGATACTATGGACTCTTCTTGCTTAGAGAAGGTCTGTTTTTACCTAAGTCTTAGTGGGTGCATCTACATGTGAAATTAATTTGATGCAATACAAATTGCACAGTTTTCACCAGAGTTTATTGTTCCTGGGTGCAACATTTACACTGTGCTCAGGTTCTTAGCATTTTGAACCAGATCAGAGAAGTCCTGGCTGGCAGGAGGCCCTGACGGTGAGCTTGCTAGCCTGGGGCTGGTCCAACCTGGCTGAACATGCTTCAGAGGGGCTGGCTGAGGGCATGAGGGTGCTCCAGAGCAGGGCTAGCTGTCAGGCAGCCCCACACTGTAGCATCTTCATGCCCCAGCCAGCCCCAGTCAGCATTTGCATGTGTGTTGTGGTAGAGCAAATAAGTTTGCCATAAGGAAGTACTTGTGTTGGGCATTACTGTCCTATGGCAGAGTCAATTCATTTCTTCTGGCCTAATAGCACCACGCATGCAGATGTTGATGCTTTACTGCAGAGCTAATTAGTCAGCTATGCAGTATATGGTAAACATCTTGTGTAGATGTGCCCAGGGACTCTTATCTTTGGAGCTTAAGTCCACAGGTGCTTTCCATGCTCCTAAACTTTAAGCCCATGCAAACATAGTGTGTAAATAGCTTATCATTATGAAGTTTGTGAATAGAATAGAATTTGTCATACTTCCGTGTTAATTTTTTTAATGGCTCAGCAATAATTTGGTATATCCTCACAATTTATCAAGAATGTTTCCATTGACAGCTGTTAACACGACTATGTTTAAAAAAAACTGTAACTATTCTTAAAGGCAGATATTTGATGATAAAATTACTGTTAAAAAAAGATAATGGGGAGAGAGCAAATTTTAATTCTTCCAAGCAATTTATATTGCTTATATTGCTAAAAGCAAGAAATCCTGAGTGACTTAATTTTTTAAAAGATGCTTTTTGTATAGCTGCAGCTTTTAAAAGCTCTTCATCCAATTAAAAGGCACCAGTTTTAACACCTATATTAAACAAAAAACCAAAGCCTTTATCTGGGGAATTTAAAGCTTTGCTACTTAACGACTGTTCAGAAACCAACACCTGCACATTCTGGCAATTAAAATTCTATAGCACATTGTAGGTAATGTAAGCTTCACCTTTGACTTCAGTGATACCGTCACAAACGGACATTCAGGGAGGTTAAGGAGAGTTTAGATCGTGTTAAAAATGGCCACCTGATTGAAGGTAATTCTGGATGGGGGGGGGCTAGCAGAAAGAGGCTTACATTACTGGGGAAGCAAACAAGCTCACAGGGGGATCAGGGGAGCAGGCGGGGCCTATGGGAGTGGGTTGCTGGGGTCTGGGAGGGTTTGGCAGGATCAGGGGAGCTAGCAGGGTCTGCAGAGGGGTTTGAGGGCTTGGGGGACTCTCTCCCCCACCCTTGAGGGACCAGAGGCTATTTTTAGCATAGTTATCAAAATCAGCCCTTCTTCTTGTGTCCTTGTCATAAACTAGATGTTTTTGCAGAATCAAGCTAGTTCTTATCGTAGTAATCTGAGAGGTTGTTCAGTGTGCATGACAAGGATTTTGCCACTGTCAAGAATACACTCTCTTGCAACATGATATATAGATCATCAGCCTATATGAAGATCCTTGTATTACTCTGTATGGGTTGGTCATTAGGATGTATGTTAAAAAGGGTTGGTGTTAGCATGCTACCTTGTGGGAGGCTCTTTCATTGTTGTCTCCAGTGGCTCTATTTCTTGCACAGTTCTATGAAAAACATCTATTTTCCAAAAGAGATTAGATGAGCTGCACTAGGTGGTAGCCATGCATCATATTATAGACTTTGGCAGGCAGGTTTCAGTGATTAACTGTGTCATATGCCATTGATAGGTCTACCAAACACAGCATGTGTAATCATTCCTTTCTTGAATCCATCTTCCATATGTTGGCTGATGATTAGTATTTGGCTAGTGTAGGACTTGCCTTGTATACAGGCTTGCTATGTTATTATATGTTGTTTGATATGAGGTAAAAGGTAACTGAGAATAAGGCATTCATAAAGCTTATAAAGATGACACAGAAATGACACTGTCCTAAAGTTCTCAGAGCCAGAGGCATCCTTCACTGGCCTTAACAGAGCTTTTACACAGGCTTGTTGCCATAATTTAGGTATTCTAGGGGTTGATGAGCAGTTGTTAAAAAAGGCGTAACACCCATAACTTGGTTGCAGGGCCAAAGTGATCTGCTCCGTACATGTCCAGCTGCTTTGCTGTTTTTCAAGTGACTTATTCTGGTGTCAAGCTCATCCATTATGTATGGTGTGCTAGAATGATTTTCTTCCAGATCAGTTTGCCATCTAATCTGTATTATAGGGCTGTTTGTTCAAAGCTTTACTTTTAAGCAGAAGTTGTTGAGTCACATGGTTGGCTGTGATGTTGTGGTATTGCTGTACTTTCTTTGGGTCGTAACTCAGCTTGTGAATGGTTAACCATGCCTTCCTGCTAGTATGGGTCATATCTGTTCCTTTGATCAGCTCTTTCTATTTTCATCATCTTTCTTCTTGGAGCTTGTTAGTTAGGTCTGTCCCTGCTGTAATAGTGTCTTCTGAGTAAGGATCTTTTTCAAACGCTTGCTGGTATTTTTTATATTCAGTTGCTAGTATGGGAGTAAGCTCTGGCATATACTCAGTTCTGCATCCTGAAGGTGCATACCTCATGGAGGTTTTGTAGAGTGCATTCACAAAGAGGGTGTAGTTATCTGAGGCTGGTTCGATGTATGTCCTTTTTTTTGTCAAGACCTTCAGAAAATTGAAACATCTATGTACTGGTAATATATTTGGAGTTATGGCTGTTGTGACATTGATAGTGATTTGTCTCTGCTGTGTGTGTGGAATGGGCTCTTCTATAACTTCTATATTACTATCAAGAAAAGGAAGGTCTGGATTATAGTTTTGTCTCTGTCAGAAGACAGAGGTGGTATGCCTTGGTGGTATGACCAAGTTACCATTCTCAGTGTTTTTGCTGTAACTACATGTGATGCTGATGTCACTGATTACACATGTTTTTTTGTGGTCTAGGTTTCCTGGGCTCTCAAAGGAAAAATTCTTTCCCGGAGGCATATAGACAAAAGTTATTGAGAAGTTGTCTGTATCGATGGTCAAAATTTCAATGTAACTGTGTTCTGTCTTTGATGTTATGCTGATGACAAGCTCTGGTTTTATGAAGATAGAGATGCTGTATTTCTCATGCTGCCTTTTGATAGCTAATCTCATCTTGGGGATCAATGAACTATTGCTGTTTGGCCTTCTGTGTGTCTCCCGGAGAAAGAGCACATGACCATTGTAGTCAGTGTAAATCCTGGAAAGAATACCCTGTATGACTCCTGCGAGTCCTTCTATGTTTACAGAGATGACTGTCAGTGCCAGCACTAAAAAGTCCCATGGCTTTGACACAGCAGGTCTACCTGTTGCAATTTCTGAGACTGTTGATAACAAGGCTTTAGAAGAATTCACAAATTCATTGGAATCTGACAGGGGCCACACTCTGAATGTTTCTGCTATGGCCATTATGGCAGTTGGATTAACTCTAATCAGCCCCATTTGATGATGAGTATGTGTTCTGAGTAATCAGTATATTTTCATGAAGAAATAATGTGTTAAAAAAAAATCCCCTTTCAGTTTTAGAAGATATACCAGTACCCATCTTTTTCTCATTACGTAAGCAAGTACAATTTTTAACAGACACACAGAACATTAAGTATTAAGTAAGTGCCACTCCTATATGGCATCTTACAAAGAGACTATACAGACTAGAGCAGCAGATGGATTTAGGCTTTTATTTTTCTCTGTATCCATGTACCCTGCTCTGTTGGGTGACCTTGAACAACTTACTACCCCTGTGGATCAAATTTTCCTTCTGTAAAATGTGATTAATAATTTTCAAACTCCTTGGGGATGCAATCGGAGATCTAACTAATAAAAAGTGCCATGCATGATCTCATTACTACATTTATATAATAACTTTTCAGGGGGCAGTGGTGACTGAAGCAAAACCAGAGCATAACTCTTTTCCCCAAGTTTATCAGTTTTCAAAGCTTCATGTAGTTCCTTCATTATTCAGGTCCCAGATTCTTCCATAGAAACTCTCCCCAAACCATCTCATACCTTGGTTGTGTTTACCAAAATCCAACTGCCAAGTGCAAACCCGGCTTCTTTATTACAGGGCTCTACCCATCTGGTAGTGGAGAGTAACCCATGCCTGCGCTTTCTATATATCCCAGTAGGCCATAGAGGATATGGAACCATGGGCATGGATAGTTGTAACAACCTTTAGACAACCGAACTGTTTATAGTAAGAAACAGAAACATCCACAGTACCCAGATTTTTTTGGATAGGAGTGTCAGTTGAGAGGTCTGCATTTACACCCCCCTGAATATTCCCACGCCTCCAACCAAAATAAAATGGTAAAATGACTCCCAAGTACCTCTTACTTCCTTTGCCAATACATAATTCAGACGTGTGTGTGTGTGTGTGCGTGTATGCATACATGCACAAGCACACAGAATATCTTGAAAAAAGACCCCAGTAACTTTAAGGTAACAGTTGTTTCTTTTGTGAGTGCCTGTTCCGTACATTTCACAGATGGAGACTCACAGCAGCAAAGAAAACTACAGCAACCTGATGCTAAGCGTTTACCTAAGATCATAAAATTATTGCATTACTAAAATGAACATCAGATCTCAACGCTTGCATTATGTAATAATATTGGGCAAGTAAATATGTCCAAATGAGATGAAGTACAAGTAACTGCCAAAGTATCTTTGGAATATTTTCCAAAGAAATTATACAAGTTCCATGAGTTCTTTTGAAGTGAGCTGTCATTCTCTGTACTGGATCTAAATTGGATAGTCCATACCTTAATTTACCTGTAATTTAAGCAGACAGTCATTTAAATCATTTAATCCCATATGAATGGCCCCTCATAGGCATTAGCTCGCTTGTATGTCAGCAGGGCTCCTGCCAGAGCTCCATATGCATAGTGAGCTCTCTGAGCTCACCCGCATGTTAGCATGGATACTGGCTGGGGCCACCACTTTTGCACAGCTCCAGATCCCAGGGAGTGAATGCAGCTGCCACTCATCCCCCTTTTTTCCCCCGCCTCTAAAGCATGTATGGGGCACACTGTCAGTGGCAAAATGAGTATTGTGAAAAAATTGAAAAATTATTTTTTCCTTTTTCTTCTCCCTAGCAGGGGACATGGGGCCAGTCCCATTCAGTTCCCTGGCTCTTAGACAGGTGAGTGTCTTTTATGGCCTTAGAAGTCGTTCCATGTTCTCTTCTTTAATGCTCCCTCACTATATCAAGGCTTAATCTGAGGACAAATATTGTAGCTGAGAATACATGGATAAAATTTCTTTTTCAGAATATTAGCTCCATAGGTACTGGGAAAAAGGCTAGCGTTTCTTTCTGCAGCACTTCCAACCCTTGGGGCTCAGGATGCTACACATCACAAACAATACTGTTTTATATACAAAATACTGACACTGTCAAAGTGATACAGGTTTTTGAAAATAAAATAACATTTATACAGTAATATATAGTGTCTAGTAATTGTAAAAATGAGTAAGCTTCATGAGTGTTTTATTTTTACCATTGAAAAAGTGGATGGATGACAATTGTGGTGGATGCAGTGATTAATTTCCAGTAAATTCTTTGAAGCTGCATTCTTGAGCTGCACAAAGAATGCTGGCTTTTATTTCATATTAGATCTCTTTATTTTCCCATGAATACCATGGAAGGCTGACCTACGAAACTGTCATGTCTAACAGCTGACCTTTGATCAAATGAGATATCACTATGCAAGTGGAGTGTAGAAAGCTGGTTAAGATTTCAGATAACCCTAGAGGAGAAACTGAAACCTCCTTGTAATAAGAAGGAAGAACAAAATCATTATTACATTTCATTACAGAGAGAGGGGGGAAAAGCCCCTCACCAGCTGGATAAAAGAAATTTAAATAAATATTAGGGATTTTTAATTACTTATTTCTGCTATCCGTACCTCAGCTACTTCAGATCCAAAATTGTTTCCATGTACATTATGTGTTATCTTTGGTATAACTTTATAATAAAGCTCTGAGGGAGAAATATCAGTTCAGAAAATTGCAAGGGAAAAGCGAAAAATGGGACAAAATTAATAGTGTCTAAACCAGTACTAGGTGTCCTAGTGAAGCATGTTATGTTTCATTGGATATGACTAGGGTTGGCTCAGCAATAACAAGACTTGAAACCCCTACCTCTTCTCTCATTCCTTGGTCTGGCTGTTGCTCTTTCACCAGGCGTTAGTTTATCCTCGCCACCATCAATAATAATTTTCTGCACAGCAGAGGTATTACTAGGCTTGTAATCGCTGCCAGACTCCTCTGGCAGGAAAATCATTCTCTGACTCAGAGCCTAACAACATTACAGGGGTTGTGACGAACTTGGCATTGATATGTTGACAAACTGTTTTGAAATTAAACAGGTGGATATAGTCATGCACTTAACATCAAACTATTACTTTTCTATATTAAAAACAGGTGTTCACTTTGAAAAGGGATGAATCCCATCCATATAAATCAATGTGAGGTCTGACATTGACTTTCTGTGAGATAAGGAAGTTGAATAGAAAATAAAAGCATAGCACTAAGAGGAATAGGATGGGTTTGTAGGTTGTAATACCCGACATGGTAATAAAGGGTGAGAACCAGTTAAAAAATGTCATTACATATTTTTTAATCAGAAAATTCCAAATAATTGACACTGAGACTGTTTTCAGGAATTTTGCAGTTCCAGTGAGGATGTGGTTAAGAAGGGCTTGTTAGGTCCGCAAGGAAATTCTGATAAATATATGAGAAATCTGTGCGTTATCTTTTATATCTCAGTTAAGTGCCTTAACCAGGGCTTTATGATCAATCTCTCTCTTTGGCCTAAAATGCATGTATTTATTGATTGATAAAAACTTTCATATTTATGAAGTGGCTTCAACAGGACAAACTGATATAAATACCTCAGAGTAGAAAACAGCTGGGTGATTCACCTGGGATGTGAGGTCTAGGTTTTTTTGCTCCAGATCTGGGAGCCCTGTGGGCCATATGATGCTGGTACCATGGGCTAGATCCAGTCTACAGACCATACCTTTAACACCTGATTTAGTTTACAAGCTATGAATCCATCTGTAAATCTGGACGGCATGCACATTTAGCTTTTGAAACCCAATAACAACAATTTCAGTGCTTCCATTACTTTTGGACTTTCAGAAAGTTATTCAAAGTTTTGTTGAGAAAAGTTCACATATTTGAAGTTGCATAAGTAAAAATATTTGCAGAATTGGCAAAGGAGCATAAAGTAATTTTGGAAAGAAAGGTAATCTTCCCTTTGCTAAAAAAATGAGGTTGCTGAAGTAGAACACAGGCATGAATTGACCATGAGGAGACCTCACAGCCAGATTTTTGTCAGTATATAGTGCTTTGAAGCCTGCCATTTGTGCAGACTATAGAAAGGGATAAAGCAAAAAATTGTGGGCTTAATCACAGCTGCTTGCAATGTATAAACTCATTTAAAAAAGGTAAGAGACATCGGTGCCCCCAGTCACAACGGTCTCAGGTCTGTTAGCAGAAATGATCTGTGCATGATCCTTCAGTGCAGGATTGAGTCCATCCTACTTCCATTTGCTATAAATACATCAAGAAAAATGTTTTTCTTTGCCTAGTAGGTATCTCTGAACTACATAAAAATGAATATTTCATATGGCTCTATTAAAATACAAATCTTAGTTTAAATATGACAGCAATATTGTTTTCTTAGTAAAGCAAGGATCATAAAATTATTTAATTGACATAGAAATATATATACACCTAATTAGATATGCTTTCTTGAAAATGTGGTCTTGGGTCAGAGAGCTGAGATCTTTTAAATGAGATCCTTTTTCCCTCCCTCCCTCTCTTTCCTCCTTCCTTCTGATAAGTGATATAAATGGAATAATGTGAAACAAATAAAGAGCTGTTCAGGGTTGCATCCTTTGGAGAGAAGAGGCAAATCTTTATCCTTAGCCCCCTGATATTATTTTAGTTCTATAGTAAACATGTTTTCAATTTCAAAATTTACTTCAGGGAAACCTTTAGTGGATGCAGTCTCCTAACTGCATGGAAAGTCCCAAAATGACTAGATACAGTGTCTAATGAAAATTGATTCTTGTCCTTTCAGGGGAACAGACATTGCATTTGTAATCTGAGGCATAGCAAGTATTTATGAAAAGTTTATTTTACTCCTACCTGAAAAATTCCTGTCTTCATTACACTTACAATTTTCAGGTGTAAAGTTGTTGTTTGGTTTTTTTGTTTTTTTTTTTTAGATCGTGACATTCACATATGTCCTATCAGAAGCAAATTACAGGGAAAGACTTAGGAGAATTTGTTAATCAGTGGAGGAAAGAAAGGATACAGTTGTACAATGTCTAAGGTCAAATGTGTACCTCAATATTGGTTTAATATCTAAAGTGTCCCTAGATGATATACTATCCAGGCAAGGGAGTGTATTAGCAGGCTTATTTTATCTCTAGCAGTTATGATTCTGAGAGGTAGTTAGCTGTGTTAGTTTGAAATCCAGCAGAAAGCAGGGCAGGATGGCATCTTGGAGACTGACTGGTTTAGAGAGGCACACACTTTCATAGATGACAGCCTACTGGTTCATCAGATGTTATGAACGGGCCTGCAGAACGGGCTTGCGGGTTTTAAATAGAAGGGAACTTAATAAAAATGGAAGGGGACAGGGGACACTGCTCAGAAGAGGCTAGGGACAGAAGCTACACATAAACCAGTTTAAGTGATCAGGAACTGGTTTGAACCTGTAACAGAACAGAAGTTGAGTGCACTTAAACCACTTTGAAAATGGCTGATACTGGCTGAAGATAAATCTGGTTGGATGTAGAATCAGTTAGGTCAAGCCAGCTTATGAAACTTCTGTCCCAGACCCCTTCCCAGTTCAAGTTAACTCATAGTCCCCCAGCAGCCCTGGACTGTGCTACCTGCTCCAGCAGTACAAGGTTACCCACACTCCTCTGCTCCCTAGGCAGAGCCCTATCACTGCTCTAGCTGGCTGAGAAGGGGGTGGAACCCTGGGTCTGAAACCCAGCTGGGGTCTGCCTGGCAGGGGCAGAGCAGTCCCTCGCAGTCTTTTCCCCTGTTCCCTTCTTGAGCAGGGGAGCAGGAGGCATGGCTAGATGCTGGCCAGGCCAGCAGGCTGAGGCAGAGGGGAAGGAGAGGGATTTAAACACTTTCCCCTGCCCACAAAGGACCCCAGCCAGGGTCTGCCAGTCAGCCCCTGTCTGGCTTTTCCCCTTCTCCCTGCTTGAGTGATGGGTGTTGCCAGGTGCCAGCCAGGACCCTCCCCCACTCCACCTCATCCTGCTGGCCTGACTGGCATCTGACTACACCCCCCGCCCATCCTCTCAAGCAGGGAGCAGGGAAAAAGCCAGGCAGGGGCTGCTTTGCCCCTGCTAGAAAGAGCTCAACTGGGTCCCATGTGGGCTGGGGACAAGGGGGGGTTTAAACCTCCTCACTGGTTTGGTACCCTACTCAGGGTTTTCTCTGAAGGGGAGGGGCAGCCCTTGGCATGCTTCTGCCCCTCCAACTCAAGGGGAGGAGAAGGCAGCCCTTGCCAGTGTTTTCTTGCTTGAGTGGCGAGCGTGGCCATGCCCTGGCCCAGGGATGGCATACTGTGGTGGGGAGGGAGGGAGATTAAACCCCTCTCCCTTCCCACCTGGGCATGTGAGCCCCAGACTACAATGTGGCCATGTCCCCCTCTCCACTAGAGCAATTAGCAGAGGTGAGGTGGGGTGGGGTAGGGGGCAAAAGCTTGGCAAGGGCTTCCCCTCCAGGCAAAAGCTAGCTGGGGTCCAGAGCCAGGGAGGGGGTTTAAACTCATTCCCTCCCTGCCTCAGCCTTTGAGCTGCTGGTGGGGCATGGCTATGCCCCCTTCTCTCCACTTGAACAGGGTGCAGGGGCCTGGCAGGGACTGCACCCCACCCCCAATGCAGACCTGGGCTGTGGCCCAGTGCAGCCAGAGAGCGGGGTTAAATCCCCTGCCTCCCCACCTCAGCCTGTGAGCTGTTGGCTGGGGCATGGCCTCACCCCCTGCCCTCTACTCGAGTTGGGGGGAAATTCTCTGGTATGTACTGACTTTGCGTTTAAGCAGGGGGTGAGGGACAGAAGCCTGGAAGGGACTACCCCATTCAGGCCTAGAAGAGGGTTTCAATCACTCTCCCCTACCTCATAGTGCTGGCCTTGGGCTGGGCTCTGGCCAGGCACCCCTCTCTCTGCTTGAACTGGGGTGGGGGGCTCCACCTGTAAGACCGCAGATTGGGTCCTGTATAGGACTGGGAGGGGTTTTAAACCCCTTCCCTCCCTGCCTCAGTGGGCAAGTCTCAGCCCATGGTGTGATCCCCATGCCCCTGCTCTCCACATGGCGGGGGGTGGTGGTGGCAAAAGCCTGTCAGGAACTGCCCTCCTCAGCAGGGAGGCAAAAGTCTGGTAGGGGCTGCCTCACTCTCCCACCAGGCAGACCCTGGAGGTGGGGTCCCTTGCGGGTCAGGTCTGGGGTTTAAATTAGCCACTCCCCCTTTCAGCATGGTAGCCTTGGCAGGGAATGGGGGGCTAAGCCAAGCAGGGGTGACCCCTCCCCCCGACAGACCTGGGCTGGGGTTCCTTGCAGGCCTGAGGGGGGAGATGTTTAAAGCCCTCAATGGCCTCAGCATGCGGGAGCACTATAAGCAGTTGATAGCATATATGATATTGGTAGAGAAGCAGGTAAATGAACACTGGATGTTTATAATCCATGTTGTTTAGTTCACATTGGGCACATCTACACAAGAGACTTAATGTGCAGTAGCCTAATAACACTGAGCAGTAGCACATGACATGGACATGTGCTAATATGCTACTGTTCAGTATTATTAGGCTACTGCTCAGTAGTGTCACTAAAAAGGCATTCGCTGGCACTACTGTGCAGTAATTCTAGTTACTGAGCATTTAGTTAGTACTTCATTAAGCAAGTACTAAATTAAATGTGCAGTAACTACTTCACATTAATAAATGTGTAGGCGCACCCATTGCCAGCTAACATCCTTGGCACACCACCAGTCCATCGTTGGCAGCCAAGCTCTATATTGCAACTGTACGTGCACTGACCATGCAGACTGGGGCACATAGTTTAGAATTTGGGAAAGGGCTTTCTACCTTTATGTTTTGTTCATCTTCTCTGACCCCACCATTTTGGCATAGGATTGTAAGATACTTGAATAAGTATACAATGCAGTTCATTTTGTTCCTAAAATTTCATATAAACCTCTTTTTCTAATTCTAATGTAAGTGCTTTGTGTTTCCTTAAGTTTTGAACTATATTCAATAGATTCAAATCTCAAAAGGAATCTTAAAACAAGCTTCACAGTTTGCTTTGTTTGGCATCAGAATAAGTCCACATGATTTCTACTAGAAACTATAATTGGTCCACGTTCACATGAAGCTGAGTCTTGTTAGTATAGGCAGTCCTTGGACTTAGGACACAATTGGCTCCTGAAAACTGTATCTTAAGTTGAAACATTGTAACTTGGAACCAATTTTCCCATAGGAAGCAATGTTATAAATGGAGGATTAGTTCCTGAACCAAGGCTCGATACCCCATTTTCAACAAAAATACCCCAGAATTTTGTACTCAATCAATTATAGATGAGTAACATAGCCACATTGATGTATTAATATTGTAAATAGCAATCATATTGATTTGGAAGGACTTCTTTGAGGTGACTTTGCTGGACTTTTTGGAGGGCTCTTAGTTGGACTTTTTGAAGGGTTCTTGGCTGGAGTCTTCTCAGGAGTCTTGGCTGCAGGTTTTTCTGGAGTCTTGTCTGCTTTCTTAAAGAAAGTGTCTAAGGACGTTTGGACAGATGTTGTCCAGGGAGACGGGCGATGCAGAAAACTTGTTCGCTGGTATGGCGTTGCATTGAAGCAAGCATTGTAAAGTTGAAACTGATGTCAGAAAGTTGAAACAGGTGTCAATTTATAAATGCTGTGAGAAACGTTGTAACTTGAAACATTGCAAGTCGAGGACTGCCTGTACACTTTTGATTGATTTTGGCTCAGTGGTTAGATTTCATCGTGAACCTTTGACCATATTTTTAATCCCTATTTATTTTGTGTAGTTTTTATAGATTCGTAGATGTTAGGGTCGGAAGGGAACTCAATAGATCATCGAGTCCGACCCCCTGCATAGGCAGGAAAGAGTGCTGGGTCTAGATGACCCCAGCTAGATACTCATCTAACCTCCTCTTGAAGACCCCCAGGGTAGGGGAGAGCACCACCTCCCTTGGGAGCCTGTTCCATACCTTGGCCACTCTAACTGTGAAGAAGTTCTTCCTAATGTCCAATCTAAATCTGCTCTCTGCTAGCTTGTGGCCATTATTTCTTGTAACCCCCGGGGGCGCCTTGGTGAATAAAACCTCACCAATTCCCTTCTGTGCCCCCGTGATGAACTTATAGGCAGCCACAAGGTCGCCTCTCAACCTTCTCTTGCGGAGGCTGAAAAGGTCCAGGTTCTCTAGTCTCTCCTCGTAGGGCTTGGTCTGCAAGCCCTTAACCATACGAGTGGCCCTTCTCTGGACTCTCTCCAGGTTATCCGCATCCCTCTTGAAGTGCGGTGCCCAGAGTTGCACGCAGTACTCCAACTGCGGCCTGACCAGCGCCCGATAGAGGGGAAGTATCACCTCCTTGGATCTATGTGTTGTGTGTTGATTTATAACAACCACAAAACTGTAAATTTAAGACAGTTGTAAGAAATGATTAAGCTCCTTTCAGGAATCAGATAGCTGTAGCAACAGTGGCTTCTACCACAAGTAGAGATGCACGTCTCCCCAGAACACAGGCATGTGAGCTTTGTCAAGACTTTGAGATTTGTGGACAGCAGGAATTTTGAGGGTGTTATCTTAATAGATTTGTATGTGATAAGGGAGGGGTTAGCAAGAAAACACCTGACAGCGCTGGTAGCATGTCCTTGAAGAAAACCAAAATCTTTCTCTCTCTCAGCTTTAGCGTTAGAAGAAACTTGGAACTATGGACAAAGAATCTGTTTCCTGTTGCCCAATTCCATCTGTGTCAAAGAAAACAAGATTTTGTATAGTCTTTGTAAATAAATAAAATTTCATCAAGGAATAACAAACTAGAAAAGTTTTTCTTCTAAAAAGAACAACCCACAGGACCCTACATTTTAGTGATAAACTCTGTCTAAAACAGTGAACAGGTGAATATCTAGACAAAAGAGTCCTCGTCCCTCTTTTTAGTCTCTGGTTTAATGACTACTTTAAATATTTCTTGCAAAGCAGAACAGTTCCAATGGGATGGACTGAGGGAGACTCATGTCAGCATATACTGTAGCCTAGCAGTTAGATGTTCTCCTGAGGTGTGGAAAACCTATGTTCAAATGCACTGTGATTTAGAGTAGGAATTTGAACCAAGGATACATGGTACGATTGGAAGCACCCCATCCTAAACTACCTTACAGATGGGCCATTGATAGACATTACATTTTTCTAGGTTTAATCTGGACTACAGCCATCACTATATACATGTGGATATCTGTAGTCCAAATTAAAAATTGGTTCCACTCTGAATTAACTAAACCTCACTGAATGAGGTACGAACTAGGCAATTTCAGCTATATTAATTAACATGTATATATGACGGGTATCAAGGGCTTGCTGTTGCTTGTGCCCACCACCCGGTGTCCAGTGCCCCCCTGGCATCTCTACCGCAGACGTACAGAAATGCACGAAAACTTGCCTGATGGTCAATGACCATCTATTAACCTTTAATTTGAATTAAAATTTGATTCAAACTCTGTAATGTGAAGCAGTTAACACAGTTTAGAAAACGGTGAGGACATCTACAAACCACAGTGCTTAGAGCACTCATTCTTGTAAGGCAGGAAATTCAGGTTCCATATCCTTAGGCAAAAACTAATGGATAAAAGTGGGCATTGTTGCCATCATTTCCTTTTTAAATGGTTTTGTGAATTTAGCCCTTAAAAATATTTGTGAAATTCTTCCTGGGTTGCATTATTCAGCAAATACATTATGTATATTTATAGATATCTGTATAGATGTCTATATCTATCTCTATATCTATCTCTCTATATGTAAAGATGGATAGATACACACACACATACACAAACACATAATCACTCACCCATAAGTCCGATATTATTCCAATGTGTGTACATGTGTGTGGGAGAGAGAGAAGAAACTGTTATCCATCTTCTGTTGCACAGTCTCATTAAAATATGTCTACTGTATTGATAACTTTGATTCCTGTGTTTCATAAGAGCTATCGCAGGAAGAAATGGTGCACACAGAGTACCCTTCACTTCTTGACATACTGGTAACAGGTTTCTGCAGACATGTCAAGATCTATATTTTGAGGGAAGAGGTAGGAAATCTCACAATTGGTTTCCAGTGTTTTTTAATCCCAGTCATGCCTATAGACTTTGTGACACAAGTGGATGCACAGATAATTAAAAGAACATCACAAAAATCACTTTGTCAGGGCTTGAAAACATTGCAACCAGCTTCACCTGAGAAGTCAGTGGATTTGAAAGGAGTTTGATATAATTGTGAGAGAGTCCTTTCCCCAGGCACGGGGCCCTCCCAAAGTATGTATTGCTAGCAGTTTGCTATGCTTGGTTCCTGTGATCAGAGACCTGATGAAGGCTGCCTTGCATTCAAAATCTTGTCTAACTTTATCCCAACTACAAAGTTGGTCCAATAAAAGATACCGCCTTAAGAAATCCTTTCCTTCCTGCAAGGAACACTTGGATGCTTATCTCTGCTAGCTCAGCTTAAAGCAATATTGCATGGGAAGAGTTGGTCTCTCAGATAGGAGGGTCTCAGGCCATTTAGAAAAGATAATGGTACTTTTGAGGGGTTAGGATTTTGTAGGTTTTGAAAAGATAGGCATTTTTCAGTACAAAGAGGGCCTAGCTTGGCATGCTATTATAGACCTTTATTCCTAACAGCTTGTATTTAAGAAATGTTTAAAACAATGGATTTTTTATTGTTTTCTATAAAATTCATTATACGTTGTTAAAAAAGGTAGGAAAAATATTTAGGAAATATCTGCTTGTGCATTTAATTATTTGACAACTTTTGTTTATTACTTTTTATGTATTGGTGTCTACGTCGTGTGTGTGTGTGTGTGTATATGTGTGTGTGTGTGTGTGTGTGTGTGTGTGTGTGTGTGTGTATGTATATATATATTCTATATAATATTATATGTTGTTGTTTGTCCTTTGAATTTGAAGATGACCATGACATCACTGGTTGGTTTGACTTCTGTGAGCAGGTGAATGGCTGATCAGGCCAATTTGTGCTTTGAATTGTCTGTGGCACGCTGAGTAAAAGATGCTGCTGTGGGTTGCTTGAGCAACAACGGATGTGCTGCTGTTGTAAGATTTGTGCAGTTTGCACTTCTGTTTCAGTAGTTCTTCTCTGCTCATAGATTGTAGCTCCACTGTGGATAAGGTTTTGCCAGGTAGAATGATCATGAGCGAGATCTTCCCAAGACTTTGGGTCAATGTTGAAGCATTTCAAGGATGGCTTGAAGGAGTCCTTGAAACATTTCTTTTGGTCTCCCTGAAAGTGCTTTCTCTCCTTTAGCTCACCATAGAAGATCTTTTTTGGCAGTTGCTCATCTGACATCCTGGTGATATGACCTAATCATCTCATCTGTGATTTCATCAGCAGAGTGTGGATGCTTGGAATACCTGCCTGTGTGAGAACCTCGGTGCCTGGGACCTGGTCATGCCATCTTATCCTCATCAGTTTCCTCAGTTTTGTTTGTTGGCTGATATTTGTACACTCCTATGCATTGCATGTAGTCTGCCAAAGGCCACACTTGCTTTGGCAATTCTGGCATTGGTTTCATCATCGATGTGAACTGCACATGGCAGTGTACTGCCAAGATAGGTGAACTTGTCCACTGCCTGGAGGGTTTGGCCATACACTGAAATGGTAAGCTGTATGTAAGGCTTTCCTGGTGCAGGCTGGTGTACCACTTCTGTCATCTTAATGTTTATTGTAAGACCAAAGTTGTCACAAGCTGAAGAGAAATGGTCCTTACTCAGCTGCATGTCAGACTCAGATTTGGCATTCAGGGAACAGTCAAAGAGAAGATAATGAACAGTCACTTTCTATAACTTCATCGTTGCCTGTCTCCTCAAATTGAAGAGTTTGCCATCCAGCCAATATCTGATGTCAATCCCAGTGTCACAGTCATGAAAGACATCTGTAAGCATGGCAGAGAACATCACATTGAAGAGGGTTGAGGCCAACACACAGCCCTGCTTAACTCCACTGGTGACTGGGAATGGTTAAGATGACTCACTATCATCCACAATGTGAGCAAGCATCATAGAATTTTTGAACCATTGAGATCAATTTCTTCGGGCAGCCAGATTTTTCCAAGATCTTCCAAAGGCACTCCTGACTGACTGTATCAAATGCTTTTGTCAGGTCAATGACAGTCATGCACAGGTTGGAGTTCTCTTCCTGGCATTTCTCCTGAAGTTGATGAGCTGCAAACACCATGTCTATAGTCTTGTGTGCTTTTCTGAAGCCATCCTGACTCTCAGGCAAGAGCCCTTGTTCAATGTGTTGGACAAGGTGATTCAGCAGAATTCTGGTGAGGATTTTGCTGGCTATTGACAGCAAGGAGATACGCCAATGGTTGTTGCAAAATTGTCTTTTTCCTTTCCATTTGTACTCCAAGTGGATGATAGATGCATCCTTGTACTCCTGGTGTATAGTTTCTTGAGTCTACATAGACTGAAAGAGGTCAGTTAGTTTCAGAGCCATGTATGAGCCTCCAGCCTTATAGACCTCTGCTGGTATAGCATCTGCTCCAGGTGCTTTACCATTTGACAGCAGGTTAATTGCTTTTACAGTTTCGTTTAACATTGGAGGATCAGCAAGAAATATGTTAATATGTAACTGAGGCAGCTGATCACTTGGTTCCTCACAACTAGATGATTGTTTATTGAGGATGCTGATGAAATGTTCTGCCCATCTTTGCAGTATCTTTCCTTTGTCAGTGAGCAGTATGGTGCCATCAGTATGGTGCCATCAGCACTCAGTGCTGGAGATGTTCCTGATGACTGTGGCCCGTAGTTTGTTTTCAGAGAATCATAGAAGTTCTTCATATCATTTCTGTCTGTGTAGAACTGAATCTCATCTGCCTTGTTTCTCAGCCATGAGTTTTGCATCTCTCGGTTTGTGTTGGACAATCCTCTTGATGCTGTTGAAGACTGTCGTCTTAGATGGTGAAGTGCTGTCTTCAAAGCAGGACTTATGGGCCGCTATTTCTCATTCAGTAGTCTCTGTATGTCAGTGTCATTTTCATTAAACCAATCTTGATGTTTGTGTGGTGGAACTGAGTGTACTGGATACAGCCAAATGCATGGAGTGTCTGAGGGTGCCCAGTTTTCCTTGATGTTATTGGAATTTATATAAATTGTTACTAGTTGGCTATGCAGTGTTTCAACAAATGCCTGTTTCTCATTTTCCTATTTCCATTTGGAGACATTGAGCTTTTTGGGTGGTGGTGGGTTTTTTTTTGCCTTGTCATCAACTAAGATCTATCCAGATATTCACCTTGGCGACTATAAGCCTGTAGTCAGTCCAGCCTTCTGCACTTCCCATGGCCTTTGTCACTTTGTCATCCTGTCTCTTCTCCTGATGATAATGTAATCAATGAAATGCCAGTGCTTGGAGTGTGGGTGCATCAAAACGTCTTGTGGTTTGGCAGGCAAAAGACTGTGTTGGTGATAAGGACGTCATGTTCGGTGTATTTCCTCAGTAGGAGGAGCTAATTGCTGTTGCATTTCAATTGGCTATTTTTTTTTGATGATGCCTGGCCATGCCTGGTGATCTGCACCAGTTCCTAGCATTAAAGTCACCAAGGATGATGAGCTTATCTGCCTTCCACACTTCTGTGATTAGAGACTCCAGATCTTCATAAAATGTGTCCTTAATCATATCTGGGTTGGTCATGGTTGGTGGATAGGCACTGATGATAGTTGCATATCTTTGCCCAGACAGTGGGAGTCTCATTAGCATGAGTCTCATTCACTCCTTTTGGGAGATTTGTAAGCTTGCTGACTAACTGTTTTCTGATGGCAAACCCAACACTAGCTTCACTTCACTTTTCTTTACTATGGCCACTCCAGAAGAAGGTGTAGTCAGTATTTTGTACTTCTTCAGGCGGGTGAGTTTCACCCAGGACCACTATCTGAATGCTGAATTTGGCTAGTCCATTACCAACTAGAGCTGTTCTTCTCTCTGATCTATTTGCTGTTGTATAGTCCATTAGCGTGCACATATCCAAGCACTGATGGTGAGTGCTGTCACCTTTGTCTTTTCATGGTTTTTTTTTTGACCACTATAGTGGGATCCCTATCAGCTGTGGTATGCTGACTGGGATTAAGGTGAAGTAGACAATGTTTAGGACACATTTTCTAGCCCCTTCCTCATGCTACGGACGTGTGCAGTGTGATCCTAAACAGAGCTGCTCAGTCGCCCAGCAGGCTGCCGAATTCCACTTATACTTTGGTCCAGTGAAAAGTAACCCTATGTCTTGAACTGCCTGTGTGCAGGTCTGAAGCTACAGCTCCCGGTGTATCCTCACCTGTTGCTTTGCTGCTCAACAATCACCACAGGACTTGAATGCGTCTATGGCATGATATAGTGATGCTATTACTTGAACGTGAATTGGATTTAAGCGAGGGAAAGTTGCACAGAGTCACCCTCCCTCTCTCATCCAGGCCTGTATGAATCCAGTGGCTTGACAGAGTCGAGACATCTGGAGAAAAATCTGAATGTAGTAGATGGCCATCAGCTCCTGCAGCACCTGAACTTATGCCCTGACCTGTCCACACAGCTCTTGCAATCTGCCTTCGCAGCCAGGGAAATGAGCATATTTTCTCAGCTGCCTAATCCACGAGAGAGAACTTTTGAGAGGGAGCCAGATGTAGCTGCCCACCCTGGTCAGCAGTCTGGCCCAGCCTTTACTTTTATTTGGGGTCATCTCCTGTAGCTTTTCTCCATCAAGGATTAACCCACAAGGCAGTGAGGGCTGGGGTTTTGGGGCACCCCATACTCACCCTTCCCTGGGGTTTGGCTCTGGTGGAACTTCCTAGGGGCTGTACTGGCATCAGCAGTCCCACCACAGTGACCTCAAACTCCAGTAGGGTGGAGTTTTCACTCATACCCATATATAGATGACTTTGGATTATACTTATACATAGGAATTTCACTCTTTCTCTATCTCTCTGTTTTTATATATGGAATAGGTATCACATAAGTATAGATAGATATGTGTGTGTGCGTATATTATGCCAATTCCATCTATATATAGACATCAATACATAAAATAAACTATACTATATTGAAAGAAAACAGCCTAAAAACTTTTGTGTCTGGAGTAGAAACTGAAGATCCATCATTACCAGCATAGGCACATCTGGAGCCAGTTCATTTCTATAACATCTTTTCACTGGCAGGAGGAATGGCCTGTGTGTTGTGTTATCTGAAAGCATGCTAAAAGTAATAAATCAATTTTTGATGGCAAAGCTACAGGATTTCTTATATGCAGGATACTAGCCTGGGAATCTGAAAAATTGAGTCCGATTCTCACCTATGACTTCTCTTGATGTAATTTAGGAGTTGGACTGTTTCCATGTATCAGGAGGTTTATATTATTTTCCAGTTTAGTACATATATCATTCTAGTGTAATCTGAATGCATCTTAACATTACTAGCCTCTCCACATACCAGCCTTTACTTCGAATTTTAAAATTAAATATCCTTCATAATTAATGCTCACAGAATCTGGTGCTTTTGATAAGTTATTTTGTTTTCCACACTTAGCTGTAAAGATAATAGCTTTTCAAGGTTTTCACACATCAAGGACTCCTCAGAACCTCATAACTAGACTTTTGGTGCAAAATGGCACCTGCTTCAAAAATAAAGAAAATAAAAAAAGGGAGGGAGAGGGAGAATATAGTAAAACAAGGGGTACCTGAGGGAATAATTTAATTGGCAAAGGGCTCTTTCCTTATTACACCTGAGTAAACAGATTTACAAGTTCAGTTGGAATTAGCACCAAGCATGAACCACAGGAGAATGTTTTGGCAAGAAATGAGGCTTGTCGTCTGATTTCCAGTAAAGATTTGAGATGAAACAGTGTGTGATCACTTAATCTTGTTAAATGTAGCACAAAACAGTAAGTGTATTAGAGCGTGTATTTAAATGATAACAAACCCCGCTGTTAGAGCTAATAGAAAACAGTTCTTTTCCCATTCAGCTGCCACTTCCAGAAAGGATTCCTTTCTATATCAGAGCTATTTGCTCAGACTTCACATGGTTGACCATGGTGTGTTTTTGATGTTGTCTTTTCATTGTTTGTTTGCTTTTTCTCCATTGCTAGGTACCTGGCTCCATATATGGTAACATAAATATTACATGAGGAACATACTGTATTACAGTAACATTCAGATGCTATATATATATATATATATATATATATATATATATATATATATATGCTTAATATATATGCTTAAATGATAACATCAAGAATGAAGTGTTTAAAAGAGCACATTTCTATTATAATATGAATTTACTTCCTATGGTGCTTATTTTCTTTTTATTGCTTTTAAGTGGCAATTTTCTTAGAATTTTTAAAGGCAATAAAATGTGTTGGTGTTTGCTGATAAAGAGTGAAAACCAGCACTACTGCATAGGCAGCGAGGCAATTTGGAAATCCTAGAAGATTCCTTTTTTTTTTTTTTTTTAATACTTATAGTTAGTATACATCCTGGGGATTTTATTAATCCTCATTATAAAAGTTTTAATTTTAAAAACATAACTATACAGCACATCTACATGTCACTATACAGTGACATTACTACAATGCCATGCTTTAGTACTTTGTTTTGGAAGTAGTAATGCACGGTGCAGTATGGGTGGTTACTGTGCCATGCATGCAGTGCACAGTTGGATTTCATTGGTACATCACTGTAGTGGCATGCTATAACCAGGAAATGTGCTGCTACAGTGATGTATGTGGTGATCATGTGTAGACTTGCGTGATCCCTATGTTGCCATAGCGCACCGTACAGTGACATAGCACATAGCTACATCTTCGTAGGGTGACGTGTAGATCCATCCACAGTTGCCAAAACGTATAAACTGTGGCTTGTCATACACTGTATACAGAAGACAAAGGGTATAGCAGCCCATTTTGTCCCTTGCTTTCTCTTGGAGCTAGAATTTGGGGCATTATATCTATAGATGGCATAGATAACATCTATACATGGTATTGGATCTATGTGAGAGGTGGAATAGTAGCTGGTGAACGGAATAAAAGACTATTTATTAGGCAGATACAATCCAGTTTATATTTGTTAGTGGCCACAGGTTTCCACACAAACTCCACTAACATCTTTGATAGATATTAGGACTGTGTGAAGCTTTTGGGTGCTGATTCAATTTGGAGAAGATTCAGCCCAATTCAGTGACTGAATCTCTGAATCGAGTTGGGAGACCAGTAAAAAGGTCTGAATTTATTCAAAGCTCTCTGAATTGATTTGTAAAAGATTCAGAGCGCTTCGGAGATTTGGGCAGTCACCCTCGCTGCCAGAGGGAGCTGGATCCAGAATCCGCACCAGTAAGTAGGGGCTGGGAGGTGGTGGAGGGCCCCACCCCCTACCCGCTCTTCCAGCCATGTCAATGGCTGCCCTGTTTGGCCCCAGGGTCCTGGCACTTAAAAAAAACAACTCCCCCCGCCCCCCAAAAAAACAAACAAACAAGCTCCACACTGACTGGCTCCTGCCAGGCCGTGGGGGGTGATTCCTGCTGCCCTTCACTGCCCTGCAGTCCGCGGGGAGCTCTACCATGAGCCCCCATCTCCAACCCGCTCTCTGAGCCCTGTCAGTAGCTGCCACAGCTCCTGATTCTTTAAAAAAAAAAAAAAAAAAAGCCCGCATACACCAGCTGCTGCAGCATCCATCAGGGCTTCTTGGGGCTCATGGCAGAGACCCCCATGCAGCACGGGGCAGAGTGGGGGGAAGCAGGGATCACCCTGCTACCTGGCAGGAGCCGGTGAGTGTGGTCTGTTTGGTTTGGAGATTTGGCTGATTCAGCAGCGGCCAAATCTCTGAATCAGATTTGGCAAAATCGATTTGGGACGGTGATTTGAATCACCAAGTTGAATCATTGTCCCCTGAATCGGCTGAATCTGAATCCGAAGCGAATACTAGCTGCTTTGCACTGGCCTAATAGTTATACATATGGATTCCTGGAATGTGCTCAACAACCTTGTTTCCTGTGAATGGAATATGAGTTGTGACTATTAAGCGCATAATAGATGCCAACCACTGCATAGGACTGGACTTAAAGTTCCTTCATCATCCAGGAATTAATTCTCAGCTTAGAGCAGCATCAGTGGTAATGCAGTACATCTCTCTGCTTCATCCTCACAGTTTCTGTGGCTAAGACCTGGACTTGGGTTTTCCTTGATTTTTCTCAGATACAAAATTTAACATTTCCTACAATTGACTTATTCATTAAAAATGTTCTGTCGCTGTAGCTATTCTTATTATTAAGTCAGGGGGCCGGACTAGATGATTCATGAGGTCCCTACTTACCTATGATTCTATGAATTAAGGCTAACAGTTTCAAACTTGGTGAATTAAACTAAGTCCATACACAAGAACCTGAAATAACATCTTGATAATCACGCCACTTTCATAGATTTCATAGACATTAGGGCTGGAAGGGACCTCGGAAGATCATCGAGTCCAGCCCCCTGCCCAAAGGGCAGGAAGTCAGCTGGGGTCATAGGATCCCAGCAAGATAAGCAACCAGTTTCATCTTGAAGGTGTTCAATGAAGGCGCTTGAACCACCTCCGGTGGCAGGCTGTTCCAGACCTTGGGGGCTCGGACAGTAAAGAAATTCTTCCTTATGTCCAGCCTGAAACGGTCTTGAAGTAGTTTGTACTTCTATTGTACTGTCTAAGTTTAACTCCTGAAGTTCAGTTTTAGGCATTAGTTTATTTTTGTAATAAATGTTTTTCATCTTGGGATTTTTTGCTTATAATGATCCTATGATTTCTAGTGGAAACTGGAATTTTTTTTTATGGCGATTCACCAGATTAATGGCCTTGTAGCTATATTTACTGCAGTTTTCTGGTTATATTGTTATACATATTCTATATCAAATATCCCTCCATGTCAGAAACTTTACTATAATATGTCATAGTACTGGTATGATGCTTTTATTGTTTAGAAGAGTAGTTTTTCAGAAGCCGCATATCTGTGGCATGTTGAGACTGGCTGCTTGTTCACATGGAAAGCAGCATGGGGTAAACTTGGGTGTGAATTTATAGTATGGTAGATGCCTTGTATTAACTGCTTGTATAGGGATGTTATGATTATACATGAAAGTTACTGCACGCTTGGTGCAAATTCAAGGCATGTCTACACCATTAAATAACAATACAAGGAGCACAGCACTGAATCATGTCATCCTGCTCAATGTCCACTACACCTTGATATAATGTGGCTGTTTTAGTGTAGTACTTGTTGCATACCAATAAGCTTTTGGTCTCAGGAGATGTTAAGGTACTTGTTCCGAAAGAATAATCCAAATATAGATATATGAACACTGATATATGCCCCCTGTATTGGGGGCAGATGCGGGAAATACAAGAAAATAAATAGGTTGCATGTTTTTGCAATTAGTTACCAAAGCTGCTTTAAATTAGACTGCTATCAGGAATTCTCATAAGAGAAAATCTCTCATCTCAAAGACAGAATGAAGTTTTCTATACCAGCTTTGCAAACTGTCATAGAAAGACGTGTGCATTTAAAGTATCCTTTGTTTCTCCCATTAGACTCATGGCGTGTAATGGCAGGAGAGATTCAGATTGCAGTGTTTTTCTCCCTAGAATACAGTGCATTTTCCACTTAGAGCTCAAAGGTAATTTTGTGCCTCTCGATGGAAAGAGACTCCATAAAACAAGGGAGAAATTCAGATTTTAATCAAGGAACTGTTCTCTATTTATTTCTGTCCTGAAATGAACAGTGTTCTATTGTTCTGACCTGGTAAAGCAGCAATGTTCTTTAAAAATGATCAGTATGTCTTCTGCCTTCAAAAAAGTAAATAATGTGGAACCAAAGGAAGTATAGATACCCTGCAACTTAATTTTATGTTTGTTTTTTTTTATTAAGCTTAATTTGGCTTTAACAGCAGTGCTGAAAATATTTTGTGGGAAAGAGATGGGTTTTTCTTTTTTTCTTTTTCTGTTTGCAACCTCATTTCTAGGCTAAGTACAGAGAGTCAAAAAGCCTGAGGCTGAATCAGTACAATCTTCTCAGGTTAGTCTAAGCTGCATAGATTGAACCAATAAGCAATGAACAGATATTGACTTTTGATTCTGGAAATGCAGCTGCATGACTCTACCTGGGGGTGCTAGAGCACACCTCCCTGCTCAGTTGGAGTAGATAGCTTGGGCCAAGGCTAGCCTACCCACCCTGCAAGAGGGACTTTCTGGGGGAAGTGCATAGCATCCTGGCATGCTGAGGAAGTGTGAGATAACTTTAATCTAGAAGGCATCTAGGAGAGAAGTTCAATAAATCAATTTAACCTAAATCAGTTAAGTCTGAAACTATTTCCATCCAGGTTTATATTAAACTGTTTTTGGCCATTTTGAAAGCAGTTTATGCACACTGAACTTCTGTTGTGTTACAGATTTGAAATGGTTTCAGATCACTTACAATAGTTTGTGTAATTTTTGTCCCTAGCCCTAATGTCTCATGAGTGATTTGTTTGTTCTGCAAAATGAAATAGTTGAGTCTGACTCTTTTAGGCCCCTGACAGATGTTACAATAATGACATAATTCGGAGCAGAGGAATTTTATGCTGCATCTCAAGCACTGTGCATCCTACCATGCTAGATGTGCATGGCAGGATGTGTGAAGTTTGGGATAGGGCATACATTCTCCAATCCCAATACAATTGTCCGCAATCTGATCCTTATAATTGGGTAGCAGGTGGCTCTGTCCTGGACTTTGGGGCTGCTTCATGACCAATCCCAATGCTCAACTGACCTCGAGTTGCCAGCTGATTCAGATGATGGGGCATGCTACATGTTCAATGTATGGTGCCATACAAACCAGCCAGAGAGATGTTCCATATATATTTGTGGAACATCTTTTTGACTGGTAGGGCTGTGCGAAGCTTTGGTTGCTGATTCGATTCGAAGAAGATTTGGCCTGATTTGGCGGTCAAATCTCTGAGTCCAAATCGAATCAGGATACCCATTGATCTCTCTGAATCAAATCAGAAGCCTCCGAGATAGGGGGGCAGATGGAGCATCCCCGTCAGACAAGTTTGTCTCCCTTTCTAATGTTATCATTGTCATTCAGGATAATGAAATACAGATGTGAATTGAAGATCCACACACATACATATAAACATTCCAGTGAAGAAAGCATTACAAACACTATAAATTATTATCCAGTGTTAATGTTGCCAAGCTGTAAGGAAGAGATGTAAAGAAGTGAGGAAAGCAAAGCAGCCTACTAAGCACAGCAGCAGTGTTATTTTATTAGGGTAAATCTTGTGTTAGCCACACACATAGTATCATAGTAGTATCATAGTAGCTAGGGGCAGGAGGGACCTGAACAGATCATCTAGCCTGACCCCCTGCCACAGGCAGGAATGAATGCTGGGTTCACAAGACCCCAGACAGGTGATCGTCCAAACTCCTCTTGAATTTGCCCAAGGTTGGGGCAAGGACCACTTCCCTGGGAAGTTGGTTCCAGATTTTGGCCACCCTAACTATAAAATACTGCCTTCTGATCTCTAACCTAAACCTATTCTCCGTCAGCTTATTACCATTGTTCCTCATCTCCCCAGGTGGTGCTGGGGAGAAAAGGGCTCTGCCTATTTGCTGTTGATCTCCTCTGATGATTTGTAGGCAGCCACCAGGTCCCCCCTCAGCCTCCTCTTGCTGAGGCTGAACAGGTTCAGGTCCCTCAGTCTCTCCTCGTAGGGCCTGTCCTGCTGCCCTCTCACCAAGGGTGGCCCTCCTCTGAACCCTGGCCACATCCCTTTTGAAGTGCGGCGCCCAGTACTGGACGCAGTACTCCAACTGTGGCCTGACCAAAGTCTCATAGAGGGGGAGTATCACCTCTCTGGATCAGCTTGAGATGCATCTTTGGATGCATGACAAGGTATGGCTGGCCTTGCTGGCTGCGGTCTGGCATTGGCAGCTCATGTTCATCTTGGAGTCAATAATGACTCCAAGATCCTGTTCTGCCTCTGTGCTTTCAAGAGGGGAACTCCCCAGCCTGTAGGTATGCTGTGGATTCCTTCTCCCAAGGTGCAGCACCCTGCATTTATCTATGTTGAACCCCATCCTACTCTCATCTGCCCACTTTTGTAGTCTGTCTAAACCTATTTGCAGCCTCTCTCTCTCCCTTCAAGTGTGTCCACCTCGCTCCACATCTTAGTATCACCAGCAAACTTGGACAGCATGCTTTCCACACCCTTGTCCAAGTTGCTGATGAAGATGTTAAACAGTGCAGGCCCGAGGATCGAGCCCTGGGGTACCCCATTTCTCACATCTCACCAGGTTGAGTACAACCCGTCCACCACTACTCTCTGGGTGCGCCCCATCAGCCAATTTTTACTCATCCAACTGTGTAGGCATCAATGCCACAGTCACTTAATTTATTGATGAGGATGGGGAGAGAGACAGTGTCAAAGGCCTTCTTAAAGTCGAGAAAGTATGGTATGACTGTCATTGAAGAAATGGAAATCCCTTTGGCAAAATGAATGTCCATACCTGACAATAGATTTTGAAGCTAAAATGAAGTCATAAAATAAGAAATATAATGGACATGATGAGAGATCGATCATCTTCTGATCACTCATTTGTGTTTAAACAGAAATACAACACATAGTGACAGTTATTGCTGTTCAGTGGTACAAGCCCTGCAGAAAACTCTGTAGAAAAACAATGTTACATTTAGTTATAACAATGAGGAGATAAGGAAGCAGGAAGCTCTCATATTTTGAGTCTTGATTTCACTCCTCTCCCATCCTGACTTGATTTACATGCTCCCAAAAGCTATTGCCCCTTGAGTAGCGTGCTTTCCCAAGCTTTTTAATGAAAGTAGAAGTTATTTAGTTCCATACTTCTATTCTGACTTAGTAGATTCAAGCATTTCTTGAATGAGTTCAGAGTAGGTGCCTACACCACTTCTGGAGGGAGTCGATTCCAGGCCTTGGGGGCTCGGACAATAAAGAAATGTTTTCTTATGTCCAGCCTAAAATGGTTTAGGAGTTTGTGACCATTGGTCCTTGTTTTCCCTTGGGGCACTCTGGTGAACAGACGTTCTCCAAGATCCTGATGAACACCCCTTGTGTAATTATAGGTAGCCACCAGGTTCCCCCCTGAGCCTGCACTTTTCCAGACTGAAGAGTCCCATGGCTCTCAGCCTCTCTTCAAAGGGCCTATTCTCTTGCCCTCTGATCATGCGCATGGCTCTCCTCTGGACTCTCTCAAGCTTCTCAATATCCTTCTTGAATTGTGGAGCCCAGAATTTGATGCAGCACTCCAAAAAAGTTGTCACTCTTTTTTCCTAGTACTGGATGGAATCTAGTATTTAAGTGGAGATATTAGAATAGTAGGGGGCTTGGTAGTAATATATGCTTTGTTTTTCTTATTTTTTGTTCTGCAATAAGGCAGCTGTTGCTGCTTTTTTTGTTCAATCCAAATTGGTCAAGAACATACAGAAGTGACTGTCATTTGATGCATTTTGTTTGGCCTCATCCTTATTCTTGGTAGTTAAAAATAAAAATGAAGAAATGTACTTGAAGAACATGATTCATATTGGTTATTCTAGTAAATCAGCTCATGTTCCACCATCACAAACCACTACTATCACCACTGTAAGCAACAAGTGGTTCCGTTGTTGATAGCACAAATAGAAAGGTAAAAAAACAGCTGAGCGAGCTTTTTCTTATCCTAAGACAAGACTTTAGGGAAAGATGCAAGACTCACCATATTGTGTAGCACAATAGGCTTCAGGTTCTAGGACTAACCGGCCAGCACCTATCAAGAGCAGTATAATTACTTAGAAAAAAGAACCCTTCAAAATTGTCTAAATGTTCAATAGTAAATAAAAAGATTCCACACATATGAAGTGTTTTCACTTTTAAAGCAACATATCATAATATAAAATACATTTTTAATGTGCCTTAAACACTATAATGGGTGATATTTTAGATTCTTAGGCTAATGCAACAGGGTAGCTCTACAATGAAACATTCTGAACATTTCACGTTCTGTAGGTAATTAGCTATTGCACTTTAGCTCATTACTTTATAGGTGATAAATTACTGTGGGGAAAATGCTTTTAAATAGTTTGACAAGTTTAATTCATCTATTAAAACTTTGACTTTTGGGTGAATTTGCAGGAAAAACTCTCTTCTTTCAAGGGCAGCTCAGGAACTGGAATCCCCCAAAAGTCATTGAATAAGTTGTATAAACAAGAGTAGTGATTTAAATAAAATATATAACATTTATTTTTTAACTTAAAAATAAAATATCTGGGCAACAAACTACAGTGCAAAACAGCTACTCTGTATTCATCCAGTACCCCAGGAACTCCAAAGCAAGTTAAAAAATGCTGAGTCAAATTCCCAGGCTTTTCCATCAGGCAGTGTTTTATTCAATTATTAAAAGCTATGTTAAAAGACATTGTTAATGTTGCAAATCTGAAGCACTCAACAGATAGGAAAGGCCAACATTAATGTCAGCACTTAATATTTTTAAATTACATCATGATATGCTATTTTTTCCACAGGTCCCTGCCTCATTCAGTGTAGAAGTCTCAGTTGTTCAATATTGTTTTCTCAGTTCAGTAGGTAGCCCCATGACTTACATTGTACTCTATACAAGCCCTGATCTGTAGACAGGATTGTTCATTTCTTTTTTTTTTTTTCTTGAGGGTTTTTTTATGTTGCTCATAACTATAGTAGTTGGCTGCTTTAGAAACATTACCTTATTTTCAAAATAACCTCCTTATGCCAAAAACAGGTGAAAGAGTGGTAGCGTTGTGTTACTAAGAAGCTTAGGTGCAGAGAGAATGAGGACAGAACTTTTCAATTATTGTTAGTATCTAATATGAGACACTTGACTTCTCAAAGTGCTTAGCATTACATAGCAACTTATATTTTGAAAGTTTATCTTCCACTGTTAGTACTGTAATGGGGCTTTCTTGGAGCCGGTCTTCCAATGGCCCACCCACCTGTTTCTGAGCCAACTGTCCACCTCCTTGCCTGCCATGCCTTGTTGATATATAATTATGATCTTAATTAGGCAGGAGGCTGCCCATTCTTGCCGCGATGACAGGGGGCACTATCTGCAGCTCCATTCCTCCCCTACACTGCAGCTCAAGCCTCGCAGATGGCATCCATAGTTCTTAACATCACCAGCCCCACACTGGGCCCCAGAATCCTTCCAATCAGACCCCAACTGGATCCCTCCAATCAGGTAGCCTACTCCACCCTCATTCCAAGCTACCTAGCTCCCTGAACTGTTCCCCCTCTCAGGTGTGGTCCCCCCCTGGGACTTTGACTACACAGGCCCTGGCCTCAGCTCCAAGGCCAGTCAGAAACCCCAAGCCCTCAGCTCTGGGCATCCCTTGTGGTGGGCCCCTGGCCCTTTTGACCGTTCTAGTCCTGGCCCTAGCATTGACCAGTCAAGAGTGTTTTAAGTCAGGCTTCTGAGTCTATAGCCCACTGTCTAACCTGGATCCACCTTCTTGGTCTTACCATGGGGTAACCCATGCAGTTGTGAGGGCTGGGGTTATTAAGGCACCCTGACCTGCCTTTCACCGTGGTGGTAACTGGCCTGGTATTTCCTGGGCACTCCTGTGCCACTGGGAGCCTCACCAGGCCACCCACTTCCAACAGGGTACAGTTTTAGGTCATGCCCAGGACCAGGAGCCTCCAAACCATCTCCTTAAGCTCCTACCCTTTCCTCCAGGGTGTTGCATACAGCCTTGCAGCCAGGCAGTGTTTCTGCCTGCTCTGCCAGTAGTGAACTGCTCTATTTATATAGGCGGGCAAAGATCTAAAATGGCCGGTGCAATCAAGCACCTGCTGGCTGCTTGGCTCAGCCCTTAAAGTGGCAGGCACCAACAGTGCCCTGCCACACTACTCAAAAGGCATGTCTACGTGTGCTGATTTAAGGTGCATTCGCCATTTTTAAGGCACATTAAGGGCATAGGTTTACATGTAAGCGCCCTTAATTCACCTTAAAATGGTGATTTTAGGCTATTGGCACCTAAATTTGATACCTGCAAATGTGTCTTAATGCACATGTAAATGCACTAAGGCACATTAATGCAGTATATGTTGACTAACTTGGGACTAACTTTAGTCCCAAGTCAGTCTGCACACCACATTAAAGTGCCTTAGCATGTTTAGACGTGTGCTGAAATAGCCTTAATGTGCATTAGGCAAATGCGCATTAAGTTTAGGTGCATGTAAAAGCATGTGTAGACATGCCCAGAGAGTCAGAACCTAAGTACCAAGATAGGTACTGAAATATGTGGAACTTGGAATTAGGGAACATCTCTACCTCTAGGTGGCTCACTTATCAAAACACCAGAAATCTGTGGCAAAGTGAATCCAGCCTTCCAAGGCAGCTTTTTCTTTATTGCCTTTAATCCCAACTTTCATTCAGTATAGGAATGTTACCTTCTTGCAATAAGGGAATTACAGAATTGACACACACTAGTCTCATTCACTAGGGGCATGTCTACATGAGATGCTTAATGACTAGTAGATTAATTCTACTGCACATTAGTGCATCATGGTAAAAACTGTGCTAATGTGGTAATGCACAGTAGAATTAGTCTACTGCACACTAAGTGTCACAAAAAGACCAGGTGCTGGCAGTGCTCTGCAGTAGTATTGGTTACTGTGCATCTAGTTAGTGCCTTATATTAGGGGAACTAAACTTCATGCACAGTCACAATGACACATTAATGCACATGTAGACACACCCTATGCAACCCTAATTTATTCCCAAAACATATTCATCCTGTGAAGTAAAAAAAGCAAGAGTTCTGTGGATATAATAATCAGGTGATTATGTTGTAAATGCAGGCTTGATTCTGGCACTTCCTGCGGATTTAAAACATATATGGTTGTATATTGACACCCACATGATCAACAGTAGCAGTGGAACATGAGCTGATTTACTAGAACAACCAATATGAATCATGTCCTTTAAGTACATTTCTTAATTTTTAAGTGATCTGAGGCACATTTAAAGTACTCCAGTGCCAAAAAGTTCTATGTACTCAGTTGGAACTGTAGTTATTCAGAATATGTATCAAGACAATATATGCATTTCCATTATGCTGAGATTCTGAATAAACTAAATACACAAGGCAAGTGTAACCCAGGCAACCCACCACCAGTCTGGCCCTAGGGGCATCCTGGAGGCAGTCTGCTTTCAAAATTACTTAAAAAAAAATGTCATCCACAAAACAAATTGTAAATTTAATGGAACTTTCAAAAGGGGATGTTTCAGATGTGAACACACTTTTCTTTTAGAAAAAAAGCAAAAAGAAGAAAGCTAGTGTACCTCAGTTATTCGCAGTACATCTCATGTGAGGCTTTTAAGTTTAGAAGAGGGGAGAAATAATTTTACAAAAGGTCTAATAATACCACAATAAAATGAAAGGGGCAGCAACACAAATGTGAAAAAATAAAGCACATTGCATATTCCAGTGTGTCTCACCTAAACTCCATATTAAACTCTGTGCCTTTGGTAAAATTCTGATTTGCTGTTTAGAAATCAAGTAAACACTAGAACTGTGGAATTGCAAGTACTTACACACTTTCTGAATAGCTAACAGATATTTCCACTTTAAGAATCCATTAATGTTAGGGAAATAAATACCTTTATTCGTTGCACCTATTATTCTACACTAAAGCCCTAGAAGTTGCAGATGGTATGTGGGGGTTACCTGCTTTGAAATTTAGTGCAAAGTGTATTAAAGTTTACATCCTACCAAAACAAAAGAAAGAGTTGTATCTTCATTTATATACTATATCCCCTTCACATCTTGGATGAGAGAAATGACCCTGTGGAAATGCTCAGCCCATGCTGAGCAACTGCCAGGATCAGGTCTTGGTGAAGTTTGCATGTACTTGAACAGGTCCTCAAGAACTCTTAATGCAGGGGTGGGCAAAATATGGCCTGTGGGCCAGATCTGGCCCACCAGGCCATTCTATCCAGCCTGCAGGGCACCTAAAAAGTTTAGAAAAATAAACTTATGTGCTCCTGGCTGCCTTTCAAAGATGACAGGAGCCAGGGGCAGCAGGACCCAGGGGAAGCTTGCAGAACTCGGGAAAAAGGCCGGCCTGGCCCGCCCCCACAACCCCATCCTGCCCCCCCCACCAAAACCAGAAGCCTCTGCTTGCCCCCACTTTCACTGCTTTCCTGCATGCCTGCTCCAGCACCACGTGGCCCCAGGCTGCATCATTGGACCGCAGAAGCATGGGACTGCGCTGGTATCCCAGGGCCAGGAGTGGTGCTGTGTGTGTGCATGTTCATGTGTGGGTATAGTGAATGAGGCACAGTGTGCGTGTGTGTATAGTGAGGGGGGTACAGTGTATATGTGTGTGTGTGTGTGTTCATAGGACCAGTATCATAAGCACACCCCACTATACATGTGCATCCATACCCCCTTTGCGCTGCCATACACACAGCCCCTCACCCCTTCACACATCCCAGCTACCCTTCCCCCCCACACAACTCCTCACAAAACCCTTACCCACCCACATAATCACACACACCCATATGCTTCCTCACCCCACACCCACAACCCCCACACCTATCCACCCCCTCACAAACCCCCCACACATACCCACACCTTCCCTACACCCCACATATCCACACACCAACAGCACCCCACAAACCTATACCCATCACGCCATGCCCCTCAGTCCCCCACAGTATACAAGAGTAAGATTTCATTTTAAGTTATTGTGTGATCATCTTTGTGTACACTACACAAACGCATGTAAATCAGGATGAAAATATTTTTAAAAATCAAATCAATGAATGTTGTAGATGCTTGATTTTTAGAATATAATTTGGTATTTTTCTGGTTCTGAGACAGCAGAACCCCTTCCTGAAAAGAGTACTTCTGGGGGCAAAGGTTGTGGGTAGGGGGTGGGACTTCCAATCCCAAGATGGTGAGGTGCAGGTGGGGCACCTGTCAAGGGGTGGGGCTACCCATGTAGCCCTCAACAGCTTGCCAAAACTCAATAAGCGACCCTCCCCCCAAAATAATTGCCTGCCCCTGTCTTAATATCATACTTTAAATGGAGTAGCAAGGCAATAAAGAGATCCTATAGGCATTCTTAATGTATATTCTCTTCATATATATTTTACATTTCAGTTTACTATTTTTGACAATTTCCTTTGTTGAGTTAAAGAGGGGAGTCTTTGTTAGGAGATCAGTATAGTTCCTTGTGCAGTTTAGACAACTAAATGAGAGAAACTTAAATACAGTGGGTACAATTATAAGGTTTGATTCTCCTATCCTTTACAATAGTCCCCTACTTCTGTATCAGTAGTAATTTGATAGCAAATATGACAAACCAGACTCATAGTATTTTTACAGTACATTTCCCCTGTAGTGCAGTCCTCATCAGGTATACATCTGTCTAGACCTGATGGAGGTAAGCTCATCTACATCAGATGACTGTCTGTCCTTATGATTTTTACTAGATACTTATTTGTATGCAGCTCTCCTGAATAGCTGAAATATGTTTTGAAATGGCAGGTTTTTTTTCTTTAGCATTCATTACAGCGTATGTGCTCTTTTTATTTTCTTTTAAAGCTGATGTTTTGAAGTAACTTCACATTCATGAGTCAAAGAAAAGACCAAATAAAGCAGTAAAACAACTATTAAAACAGGGACAAAAAAATTGATTGATGTGGATTTCATTTCCTCCCTGTGTAATTGATCCATTAATCACAAGCTGAACAAACCTAAAGTATTACAAATATATATGTGTATATGTATAAAAATGTAATTAACTGGCATCAGCCCCTGTTGCAAGTTATGGCACATCATAAAAATAACAAATCTGCATAAGAACAGATATTGCCACTATTCATTTTTTTCCCATCTGACAAGTGACTTGGTAAAAGTAGGTTTTTTAAATAGTTATTTTAATATAGTATGATATACAGCTCTATTTAAGCAACAGAGAAAGGGCATATTGATTTTACTAGTAAAGCTGAACTAGGGTATTTTGTTTCTACCAGTAGTTTGGGCCCCTAAATTTCATACCTGTCAGTCTTACTGGGCAGTATATCACATGGTTTTTTTTCTTTTTTCCAAGCTAAATAAGTCCTTTAGGATTACTTTTTCTAAAGGTGAACATAATAGAACAATATTAAATATTCTAATAAGTGAAGTTCTACTACTACCGTATAGCAAAAGGGTAGCCAAGTCCATGTAATAGAAACATATAAACTTGGGTAATAGCATTCAGGAATACTATAAAATGAAAATCATAAGACACTGTAACAGGATTGTGAAATGTGGTAGTCAGTCAAGGATTTTGTAGAGTTTTAAATGATATGAAGCAAAGGGTTTATAATGCCATTTATTTAAAGAGTGTTCTATCCCAGTGGCAGACAAGACAGTTTAATACTAATCCTTAATAAAAATACTTTGGACAGTTTTGCCTGGTCTGTTAGTTAAACTGGTGTTCCAGGCCAAGAACCAGAAAGAAAGGAACTATAATAGCAGTCACCATAGGAAAAGTAGTAATATATCATGTGAGTTCTTCATCTACTCCACTAAATTGTTAAAGTGACTATATATTTTTTCTTAAGTTATCACTTCTGATAAATCAGTGCATCTGAAGCAGAGGGTAATCAGTAGTCAGAGATCATGGGTCATGGCCAAAAGAAGCTCTTACACCCTTAATATATGAGTTGGGTCAATTTTAGGTGTATAAATCTAAGACTTCAGGCTAGAATCCCCCTGCTCTGTGCTGTCTACATCCAAGTGCACCTAAAAATCTATTGACAGTTGTCTGTTTGACTTGAAGTCCCGCTCCTGAGCATGCCCAGAACAGCTTGCCTTCAGCCTCTAGGCACCTAACTCCTTCTGAAACCTGATTGGAATTCAGATATGAAGCAGAAGAGCAACTAAGTCTTGTGAGACATTGTGCAAATGTAAGACACACTGGCTGCCTTGCTTGCCTGGGTCAAGCATTGAAACAGGCTACCCAGAGCAGCTGTGAAATTTCCATCCCTGGAAATTTTCAAGAGTAAGTTAGACAGGTGCTGTACTTGGCTTGGGTGGTTTAATTAGGGATGTTCCTTGCTTGTGGGGTCCCTAATAGACTTACTTTTCTATGATCCTATGATCTTTTTTTTTCTATTTCTTTGCTTAATTTAATGTAGAATTAAACCACTGGTATTAAGCCATATGCAAAACGGGGTGGGGGGGGGTGGGGTGAGTGCATTGCTGTCAACGTTTCTAGAACATATGCTGTTAAGAAAATCCAAACTAGGAGGAAAGTGGTATTGTGTTGGGCAATGGATAATCATTTTCAAAGGTCATACCAGTCACAAGCATAACTGCTAATCCAAAATTGTTTTTTTATGTTTTTATTGATTAGGCATAGGTGGAAGATTCTGCCACATTGTTTCTTTTGTATATAGCATTGATTTTATATTTGCCAAGAATTTATCTACACGTGATAGAAAATAAACCTTTTTTTAATTTTTTGGCTGTGGTAGTGGAGGAAATCACATGCAGAACTGGGCATACCTCTTGAGCCATGTAGCCTTTTATGGGTATAAAATAGAGAGAAAGAACAGCAATGTATTTCTGTAAATGAAAGTGTGTTCCAGTCCATTTCTTGTGTTTACCTGACTGCCACTGGATAGGTTGGTTAGTAGCCTCATATATCCTGCACCCCAGATTACCTTACTGAGAATTCTGGGTAGTGGAGAACAATAGTCTTTTGAATGCGGTGAGAAAGAAACAAACTGCAATGTAATTAAATAAAGTCTTGAAATATAGTTTGTGTGCAGTGAGAGCAAGAGCTGAAAAAATGATCTAGTATATATTGAAATCCAGTTTCATTAAATTTTAATAAACCAAGTTTGAATGATGAGTTCAGGTCCCACAAGCAGACATGCTGTCATGGATGTCCTTGAGAAAACAAGCCAGTAAAATCCCCAAGACCTGAAAATCCCAAGAAAGAAATGAAAAAAAAAATTGTCATAGAGGAGAAAAACAAGAAAAATGTCTGTTCCATTGAAGTGAATGGCATTGCTCTTGACCTAACAGTATAAGAAAATATGAACATAATGAACTTGAACCCAACTTCTCTCTGCATTTAAAGATTATGTAGATCTGTTTCCTCTGTTTTGAGATTAACGTTAGAACACAGATATGAACATGGACATGTCCAAGGTGCTGCCTGCCAATCTTATAATAATGACATATTCCCGATTAATATCATGCCAGTAGAAGTAACAGGCATGGCAGTGGTTGTACAGTGCATATTGCAAGGGATTGTCTTTCATTTCTTGTGGTATCAGGTGTGAAATCATTATACTGTCTCAGATCATTAATCAGATTTGAATTCTGGTTTGACTGGATCAGGACATTCTCTCACTATTCTTAATTTCTATGGAATTTGCTCATGTTTTTAAGTTAGGTAAGTTGATTTTACTGGTACATGCAGGTCTTTCAGATAATAATTTAAAATGTATTACCTTTTACATGCAGCTATTTAACATCCAACAACATTTTTCACAAAAGTAAGGACGTCATAGGTGTTTTATATAAACTTTGTGAAACACTTCAAAACCCTTCATCTTGGTAACCTTTATCTATGTAATGCAAAATCTAAAATATATACCTAGCATTACAATGAACAACTACATAATTTTCTAGTATGAATCTTCTGTTGTAAATGTGCAAGCGCACAGACATTTATAGAGTTGCATAGCTTTCTACTGTAGATGATATCATCTGCTTTCCATATTCTCATTTTTTGAGAGAAACAGAGGTCATATCTCTTAAGCTTGGGGCAAGTTTTGTTCTTCAAAGTCAGAATGTCACTAAGGTTAAAAGCTAGCCAGAATGAGAAGAACACTAATAAAAAATGAAAAATCAGTCTTTAACCTTTTCTAAATACATCAGTCTGATCTTAAATAACTTTCTGAACGAAACTCATTGAAATTCAGGTTATCTGAAAGATGGAAAGTGTCTGTACCATAATTAACAAAAAACATAAATCTAATATGCCAAAAAAGTCAATTGTTGCAAATATATTTAAATATTGCTCTTTAAAAAGGCATTCACATTTGAAGATTATGAAAGTAATATGAAATACTCAAATAAACATCAGTCTTGACATGCACATGTGGTGGTGCTACAATAATCTCCAAAATTTTCCTTTACAATGCTTCCTTCCAGGAACTTGACATCTCTTAGGACTGTGCTGAGATTACCACCAGTCCTGTTGCCCAATATTGATCACCAATTGTTCACCAATTGTTTCTTGTCTTACATTTTTGGATTTTATAAAAATAAATTTTATACAGCACCTAATATAGCAGGATTCTGGCTTGCAACAAAGGTGTCTAAGCTCTACAGGAGGGGTGGGCAATTATTTCAGGAGGATGGCTGCTTATTGAGTTTCGGCAAGCCATTGAGGGCTACATGACAGGCAGCCAGGGACAGATAAATATCAATTTTCTAAATTTTTTAGGGGCCTTGCGGGCCAGATAGACTGGTCTGGTGGGCTGCCCATGGGCCACATTTTGCCCACCCCTGCTCTACAGTAATACAAACAATAATAATAATAATAGTCTATCCAGAAAATTATATGACTTTCCCCATAATGAAAAACTGCAAAGCTTTCTTATTAAACATTTGTAGTCTGCTCCTATCAGAATTTGAATTTAATTCTAACTCTATTTGCACAAGAGAATAATAAGTTTTAATATCACCATTCGGTTCCACTGCATAGGCTACCATGCCTTGGATGAAGGCTTATAGAATCATAGAAAACTACGGCTGGAAGGGATCTCAGGCAATCCCTTCTAGAGCCCTAACTCCAGAGAGTACTGTTCTTGACAAAATCATTCCAGTCAAGTGTTCATATAAGCTGTCTTAAAATAAATTCTAAGGATATAGTTCCTATGACCTTTCTGGGTAGCTTGTTCCAATGTTTATCCAGTCTCATAGTGGAAAAAAATCTTCCTAATATTCCACTTAAATTTTTTTTGCAGTTTGAGACAATTTGTCTTAGTCCTGTCTCCTGTGACCACAGAAAATAGTATCTTTATCCTCTATGTAACCCCCACTTCAGGTATGTGAAGACTGCTGTCAAATCTCCCTCAGTCTTCTCTTCTTCAGACTAAATAATCCTAGTTCTTTCAGCCTTTTCCATGTCATGTTTCCCAGACCTAATAGTTTTCACTAGATTCTTTCTAATTTATCCACAAGCAATTTGAAGCGTGGGTACGTACCAAAACTGGACACAGGTATTCGAGGTGAGGTGCCATGAGTGCCAAATAGAGCGGAAGGATGCAGAGGCAAGATCTGGAGGGGTTATGGTGGTGGGAGCACAGCTGGGGACTTTTCAAAGTCTTCAAAGAAGGTAAGAAGTCCCCCATCCCCTCTGTGCTCAAAGGCACATTCTCTCTTCTCCCCTTCCATTCCACCTTCCCCCATTTGTTGCTGCCAGTGTTTCAGTGATGTGGGGAGCTCCGGTCCCACTCCAGCTGAGCTGAGCAGGGGTTCAGCCTGGGGAGTGGTAGGTAGGTAGATTCTTCCTCCCTATGCCTGCTCCTGAGAAGGAGGATCTGGGGAACTACACTAATTTGTAAGATTGAAGACTGAGCTGCCCCTACTTGTGAAGACTGAAAGAAAACAACATTAAATAGTTCAGCTTTCTGTGCTTTATGAGATTGCCTTCCATATTCAGACAGGGACTTATGCTTTTCCTGGTCATCATCTTTTTTCTGGCAAACTTGTAGAATCCTTTTTTATTGTTTTTTATATCCTTTGCTGGTTGCATGTCAAATTGTGCCCATCATATCATAATAGTTTGGCTTTTCAGATTTTTCTCCCTTCAAACCCATGAGATACTCTTATATTCTTCCCTAGTAATATCATTTACCTTCCAATTTTTGTAGGATTCCATTTTTAGTTTCACAATGGCAAGTTCAAGCTAATTGTTTGCTTACATCCTCAGTGAAGAGACGGATGGATGTAATAGTGGGTAGAGTCTGACTTTTCATCTCTGTCCACTCACCAATGCAGCTGGGAGGCAGCACAGGAGAAGAGAAGTGAGTGAAATGGAATAATTTATTGCTGGTATGGTTGTTATTACTCTGAATTCTTTCAAAGAAAAAGGCTGTTAAGTTTTAAGGCGTATTTAGATGGAGGTTTTTAGAAAATATTCTGATTCTCTATAGAAAATTCAAAAAATCATTTTTGGCCCCAAACCAGAATTTACTATAGAGAAAATCAAATTCTAATACTTTGGCTTGTTAAACTTGTTTCATTTCAGGGCATTTTGACAATAAATTGTGTTGGCCTAAGCTGTTATGATGTCCATGGTGACTTTTAACTGGGAGATTTCATGTTCCTATTCTTCCTGACAGAATAGGCTGCCTAGACAAATTATGCTCCGTCACAACATAGTCTCCCCACTTTCTGTACACCTCTCCCCATTGCAGTACATTGTGAAAGTCACACAGCAGGACATAGTCTGTCAGGAGAGCCTAACCCACAAAAGGGGATATAGGAAAAACGTTGTTCTGTTATGAACACCATAGTCTCTGACTGAGCTGGAAGAATAACATTTACTTTGGAAGTCTAGAGTTAGACATTTGGATGATATGGCCAGCCCAGCAAAGTTGATGCTGGATGATTGTTGCCTCAATGCTTGTGGCATTTGCTTACAAGAGGACACAAATGCTGGTGCGTCTATCTTCCCATTGGATTTGAAGGATTTTCTGCAGGCAGTGTTGATGGTACTTTTCCAGTGACTTGAGGTATCTCCTGCACGTTTTCCACAACTCAGCTCCATACAGTAAAGTGGAGATCATGACTGCTTGACAAACCATGAGCTTGGTTTCAGATCTGATATCACAATCTTCAAGCACCGATTTTCTCAGATGTCCAAAAGCTGAAATTGCAAGTTTTAGGTGATGTTGGATTTCTTCATCAATGCAAGAGACGCCTTCTGAGGTATGGGGTAATACTCAATGTTCTCCAGAGTCTCACTGTAAATCTGAATTACTGGAGCTGGGGACTGCTCATTAAGTGCTTGCTGATGGAGGACCTGTGTCTTGTGAATGTTAAGCATCAGTTCCATTTTCTTGTATGCCTTGGTAAAGATGTCAATGATTTCCTGAAGGTCTGCTTCCAAGTGAGTACATGTTTACAGCATCATCAGCATACTGGAGTTTGATGATTCAGGTTGGGGTGGTTTCATAGTTTCTAGGGTTGGAAGGGACCTGAACAGATCATCAAGTCCAACCTCCTGCCCTGGGCAGGAACGAGTGCTGGGATCATAATACCCCAGCCAGATATCTAGTCAACTTCTTCTTGAAGACCTCCAAGGTAGGGGAGAGCACCACCTCCCTTGGGAGCCCATTCTGGAGCCTGGCAGCCCTAGCCGTAAAGTAATGCCTTCTGATATCCAGCCTGAACCTACTCTCAATCAATTTGTGGCCTTTATTCCTTGTTATCCTAGGTGGTGCCCAGGGGAATAACCTTGTCTTGGTTTTGGTTCAGACTTGGCTGAAGTTAAACAGCTTAACATCCATTCAGTAGTTTAGCTCCACTCTGACTGGAAGCTTGGTGGTGGTCAGATGTAATATCACAGTAAGAAATATCAAGAAGAGTTTTGGAGCAATGATGCAGCCTTGCTTAACTATCATCTTAAACTCAAAGTAATCTGTAATAGATCCATTACTGAGAATCATCGCTCACTTACCATCCTGGAGCAGGCAAAGAATACTGATGAATTTCAATGGAAATCCATACTTCAGAAGGATCCTCCACAGCCCTTTTTGGTTGGCAGAGTTGAAGGCTTTCATGAGGTCAAAGAAGGCCATGAAGAGAAGTTTATGTAGTTCCCAGCACTTGTCCTGCAGCTGATGAGCAGTAAAGATCATATCAGTTGTGCCTCTTGATGCCCTAAACCCATACTGAGATTCCTGGAAGAGCTCTTCAGCAAGTGGAAGGAAACAGTTTAGGAGGGTTATTGCAATGATCTTTCCTGTGGTGAACAGCAAGGTTCTCCCTCTTTAATTTCCACAGTTGGACCTGTCTCCCTTCTTGACAATCATCATGATTATGGCATCCCTAAGGTCATCTGTCATTTCCTCATAATTACAGATCCTTAAGATGAGGGCATGGACCTGTGATGTGAGCTCCTTTCCCTGCCTGCTTGGAGATTTCAGCAGGGATTCCATCAGCTCCAGATGCCTTATCATTTTTTATGTGGTTGATGGCTTTCCTCACCTTATAGTTTCATAGTTGTTAGGGTTAGAAGGGACCTCAATAGATCATTGAGTCTGACCCCCTGCCATGGGCAGGAAAGAGCACTGGAGTCATATGACCCCAGCCAGGTGCTTGTCCAGTCTTCTTTTAAAGACCCCTGGTGTAAGGGAGAACACCACCTCCCTTGGAAACCCATTCCAGCTTCTGGCAACCCTTACTGTAAATAAGTTTTTCCTGATGTCCAACCTAAATCTGCTTTCTGTCAGTTTGTGGCTGTTGTTCCTGGTTATTCCAAGGGGTGCCCTGGCAAACAGAGCATCTCCTATTTCTTGCTGCCCCCCACCCACCCTCAATGAATTTGTAAATGGCCACAAGATCCCCTCTCAGCCTTCTCTTGTGGAGGCTGAAGAGATCCAAGTCCCTCAGTCTCTCCTTGTAGGGCCTTACCTGCAGGCCCCTACCAATATGAGTGGCCCACCTCAGGACCCTCTCAAGGTTATCCACATCCCTCTTGAAATGTGGTGCCCAGAACAGGATGCAGTATTTCAACTGCAGCCTGACCAGTGCCTCATAGATGGGAAGTATCACCTCCCTGGACCTGTTTGTGATGCACCTGCTAATACACAATAGAGTGCAGTTATCTTTACTGGTTACTTTGTCACATTGGTGACTTATATTCATCTTGGAGTCAGCTATAACTCTGAGATCCCTTTCTGCCTCTGTGCTGATGAGAAGGTCATCCCCTAGCCTATAGGTGTGTTGGTGATTCCTTCTTCCTAGATGCACCACTTTGACTTGTCTTTGTTTAACTGCATCCTATTCTTTTCTGCCCACTTCTCCAACCTGTCTAGGTCCACCTGGATTCAATCCCTTCCCACTAGTGTGTTTAATGTACTCCATAATTTTGTGTCATCTGCATATTTGGGTAGAGTCCTCTCCACACCCTGATCCAAGTCACTGATGAAGACATTGGATAGCACAAGACCAAGGATCGAGTCTTGGGGGACCCCGTTGCCCACATCTTTCCAGGTCAATACTGAGCCATCCACCACCACTCTCTGTGACCCTTAAGCCAATTTGCCACTCACCTGACCGCGTAATCATCTATGTCACAGCCACTCAGTTTGTTTATGAGAATAGGATGAGATACCATATCGAAGGCCTTCTTAAAATCTAAGTAGATGACATCTACCTCAACTCCTGCATCTAAGCATTTTGTGACCTGGTTATAAGAACAAACAAGGTTAGGCAGGAAGGATCTACCTGCTATGAACCCATGCTGGTTGCCCTTCAGCATTATTTTTTGTGCCGGGCTCCCACAAATATGATCCTTGATCATTTTTTTTCAAAGGCTTTCCCAAGGACAGAGGTGAGACTAAACAGCTTATAATGACCTGGATCCTCCTCCTTCCCCTTCTTGAAAATAGGAACCACATTGTCCCTTTTCCAGTTCTCTGGCACCTGATGTGAGCACCAAGAGTGCTCAAACAGCTGTGCCAGTGGCTCTGCTATAACAATGACCAATTCCTTCAGCACCCTTGGATGAAGATCATCTGGGCCTGCTGACTTAAACATATCCATCCCCTCCAAGTGTCCCTTTACAAGGTCAGTGCTGATGGTTGGTGGGATGGTGTTCCTCCTGTGCCTATCTATAATGGAACTGGGAGATTTGTCTTGATCCGTGTTCAAGAATACAGAGGCAAAGAACTCATTGAAGAGTTCACCCTTGTCCCTCCTATCTGTCGCCAATTGCCCTAGCCTGTCCTTTAGGGGTCCTACGTTACCCTGCGCCTTCTTTTTGCTCCCTATATACCTGAGGAAGGACTTTTTGTTGTCTTCAATTTTTGTTGCCAACCTGAATTTCATTGCTGCTTTGTCCTTTCTGACTCCCTGCAAGTGCAAACCAAGAAGGTATACTCTTCCTTGGTAGCTACCCCCTGCTTCCACAGCCTGTATGCCTCTTTCTTTGCTCCTAGGCTTTCCTGCATTTCCCTGTTCACTCAAGAGGGTTTCTTGGCCCCTTTGTCCCCTTTTATGTGCAATGGGATTGTCTCCTTCTGTGCCTGAAGGATTGGTCCCTTGAGGAATGACCACCCTTCCTGGATTCCCATCTCATCAATGCTCTTGATCTTCAGTGCCTCACTAACTAATTTTATGAGCACATTGAAGTTATCCTTTCTGAAGTCTAGCACTTCTGCTCTGCTGGTTACCTTTCCCACCCTATGCCAGATAGTGCATTCAATCAATTGATGGTCATTTCCCCTAGATTACCTTGTACCAGCAGATCCCCCACCAGGTCATCCCCTGTGGCAGCAAGGCATTTCCCCTAGTGGGATTGTATACCTCCTATGTTAGGTGGAGGTCCTGTATGCAGGTTAAGAACCTACACAAGGAGTTAGATCTGGCTGACTGCTCCTCCCAGCAGATGTCAGGGTAGTTTACATCACCCATGATGACAAGTCAACCATGTCCCTTGACTGTATGGCCTCTGAGAGCTGTGCAGTCTTGAGAATTCCAGGTCTAGCTCATCCTTCTGGTGTGGTGGTCTATAGTGGACACCCACCACCAAGTCCCTTTGCCCCTGGCCCCCTTATATTCTTACCCACAATACCTCAATTTGCCCTTCCTCTGATTCCATCTTGATTATAGAAGATGTGTATTGCTCCTTAACATAGAGATCAACACCCCCCCACACACACATGCACTCTTTTTTCCCCACTGTATCACATTTGTACAACCTATAGCCCTCAATGCTTACTGCCCAGTTGTGAGTAGGGTCCCACCAGGTTTCAGTTAACCCAACCAGGTCAAAGATATTGCTTGCAAACAGGAATGCGAATTCCTTCTGCTTGTTCCCCATGCTCCTAGCATTAGTGTAGCGACATTAAAGGCCTCCACAATGAGTGCCTTTGGTACCCACCCTGTCCTGATGCCTATTGGGCCCCTTAGTACTTACTAAATCCAGTGCATGGTTTATGGCTCACCAATCCTAGCTTCTCTTTTTCCTCTTCATCCCTGTCCCCCAACAAACATAGTTTAAAGTCCTACATAGGAGATCAGCCAACCTGTAAGAGAACAGACTTATCTTTCAAAGAGAGATGAAGACATCCCAGGATGCTTCTTTCATGGAAGTGTGGATTGTCAAGGGTTGGAGGGATTCTGAGGTTGTCTCTGACTGGATATTGTGGGATAGAGTTGATAGTACTTTCATCAGCAACAGAGTCTTGATTGAAAAGGTCTTCAAAGTGCTCCTTCCAACAGGTATAGATGGATCCGCTTTCCTTGATCAGGTCTTCTCCATCCTTAGGTCTCAAGCAGGTTGGTCCCTGAATGCTTAAACCATAAGTGGCTTTGGTAGTGCTGAAAAAAACACACTTACTGTGGATGTCAGTGAGTTGTTGATTGTCCTTTGCCTTGTCTTCCCATCATCTGTTCTTCATATCATGGATCCTCCTTTGGACCTCTGCCTTGACTTGTTGGTGATTTAGTTTCTTTTGCTTGGAGTTGATATCATTCTGCCAAGCACAAAGGGCCTTGCGCTTGCAGTTGATCAGCTCTTGGATTTCTTGGTCATTCTTCCTCAAACCAATCTTGATGTTTCCTGATAGAGAATCCAAGTGTCTCTTCATAGGCACTGATGATGATGGGCTGGAAGGCATCAACATTCTCCCATTAGTTGGGAACTCCCAAGTGCTGCTGACAGTCTCCTATTGCTGTTGGTTGGAGTTCACCAGATTTTTTATGGAGGCACTGGTGAAAGAGGTAGCACATGACTGGGTCCTTTAGTCCTTCAACACTGATCTTTCATCAGCATTGCTTCTGATACAGCTGTTGTTTTGTAGCCAGTTTGATGACATAACTGAGCAGATGATTTGGTGATCGGTCCAGCAGTCATCTGCTCCTAGCATAGCTCAGGTGATGTGGACATCTTTGCAATCTCACTCATTAACAATGCTGTAGTCAATCAAGTGCCATTGCTTAGTTTGTGGGCATTGCCATTACGTCCTGTGCCTGTTTTTCTGTTGGAACAGTGTGTTTGTGATGGCAAGTCCATGTTCTGTGCATTTGGTCAAGAGGAGGAGGCCATTAGAGTTGACCTTCCAACTCCTTCCTCGCCTATAGTTCCATTCCAGAGTTTCAAGTCCCTTCTGACTCTGACATTGAAATCACTGAGCAGAATAAGTCTGTCTCCCTCCAGAACATCATAAAGGACTTGGTCAAGACTGGCCTAGAATTCTTTCTTGGTTTCATCAGCTGCATCAAGAGTCAGGGCATACTGCTGATGACAGCGGCATATTGGTTCCCTGCCAATTTAAGATGGAGAGTCATGAGGCACTCATTAATTATGATACAAAACTAATTGAGTTGGTTTATGAGTTCATTCTTGGGTTCCTTTCCAGAAGAAGGCATAGCCACCTCCTTATTTTTGAGCTGGTCATCTGCTGCTCACTGGGTCTCATTCAGTGCAGTGACATCAGTATTGTGTCACCTGAGTTCTCAAGCCACAACTGTGATGCAGAGCTCTGGGTATTCACTGTTAGGACTATCCATGAAGGTACTGATTGTGTGTCTTTGTTGACTTCAGCTGCCGTAAAGGTGATCCCACTGGACATGGTTATCCAGTCAGCCAAAAGGTTAGGCAGACTATGTTTAGGACACCTTTCTAGCTCCCTCCCTATGTGGGGGTGAGCAAAATGGATTCTGAAGAGGGCTGCTCAGTTGCAGTTACCGTCACTGAATCACATGCCTGCCTTGTCCAAATGCATAAGTAAGCTGGAAGGAAAAATAAACTGCTGATGGAGAAATAAATTTAAAATTAATTTCTTCTCATGACATTTACTCAGAAAGAATGATTTTGACATATGCATACATAATTCCAAGCACAAAGTGTGTCTGGTATATGTAAGTGCTTCTGGACTGGATGTATGGTCACAGACTTTATTCTTAACAATGAAAGGTACAACTATATTATTTTGTCAAGCTCATTTACCTGCATTAATGCAGAGGCTCTAGTCTGGTTTTAGAGATTCATAGTGTTTTGTTGGGATTGTTACCAATCTGTTTGTCCATTGTTATATTATAAGAGTTTCTCATACATCCCTCTACCACAGGGGTGGGCAGTTATTTTGGGCGGAGGGCCACTTACTGAGTTTTGGAAAGCCTTTGAGGGCCGTATGACAGGCAGCCATTGGCAGATAAATATTAATTTCTACATTTTTTAGGGATCCTGAGGGCTGGATAGAATCGGCTGGCAGGCCACATCCAGCCTGCGGGCTGTATTTTGCCCACCCCTGCTCTAATAACTCCATTTGTTCAGTGTATTCATGTCTAACTTTCTGTTACTTCTCATCAGGGATCCTGGTTTTCTCTGGTAAAAAATCCAAAATTCTCTGACTAAAACCCCCAAATCTGTGTTTTTGCAGGATTAAAAAGAAACACCTCTCTCTCTCTCTCTGTGCATATATATGTGTGTGTGTGTCAGTTGAACACAATGTTTTATTGATATATTTACAATTTTACAGCAGTTTGGAAACCTACCAGTGCCTCAATCATTATAATAAAATCAATTCTAAATACCTATATATTTTGGCATTTGATTTTTGGTTTTTTTGTCATGCAGAATTAGAGTTTCCCCTGCTCCCATCACTCACCAGGATGTGGGTCCAGCTGCAGCTTCCCCCCACTGTTTTGTGGTGATGAGCACCTCTAATATGCCAGTGTTGCCCCTGTCCGTGCTTTTGCCCTTCACTCTCAAGCTCCCCCCGCAGTCCTGCCAGTGTCCTTCATTCCTGACCTGCAGCCCTCTGGCTCTGCCAGTGCCCCTCACTCCCAACCCACAGCCCCCTGTCCCCACTGGTGCCCCTCACTCCTGCAGCTCCCTGCTCCCCCCAGCCTTTCTGGAGGGGGCCCTAGGCCCCATCCCCACCAGTGAGTGGGGCAGGGTATGAGTTTGTGGGAAAGACTGTGTGGGGAAGGAGGTACATGGGCATAGTGGGGGGCATGGGGTCATGTGCCCCTCCAAATTTCTGCACCAACAGGGGGCATGGGGCTGCAGCCTGGCTGGACCAGCACTGGGCAGGAGGCCAGTGGGTGGGACCTGGCACTGGAGGGTAGAGCTGGGCATAGAGACTTGGTGCTGCCATTTCTGGGAGTCCTGCACCAGCTGCACTGCCATGGCCACCAAGGTGAGGCACCACTGCCTGCCAAGCAGCAGCAGAGGCAGCAGCAGCTGTGGTGGCTCAGGCTCATGGAGGCAGCAGAGAAATAAATCCAGTCACCTCATGGGCTGGAGAGAGGAGGGAGGGGATGCCTGTACTACTACCCTGCCCTGGGCTGGGTCTCCTGTGCTGCGCCATATGACCTGGCCACATCTCTCCCTCTCCCCCTCAGGCAGTGTATCCTGGACATCCCACCCCTGCCCCTCAGAGCACAGGCACTGCCGCCTGGCCCAGCTGGCACAGCCACACAGCTTCCTGCCACCCCTGATGGACACCCTCCCTCTTCTCCCGCTGGAGGGGCAGGAACATCAGGGTGGGCTTTGCTGGTAACAATGTGGAACTGGGCTTGCCACTGGCACCAAACATTGCCTCAGACCTCCCTGGCCCGTTGCAGCCCTGGTGCCTGGACATCTACCCCCAGCACTAGCAGGCACCCATGCTGTGTCACAGGCACAAATTTATAGACTCCCACACACACACGGCTTACACACACACTTCTCACATCCCTGCCACACACACACACACACACACACACACACACACACACACACACACAACCCTCTGGACAGTTCCCAATTCCTGGCCCTCCAACCCCACCTCCCACCCCCAGTCCTATAGACTGGCTTTTATCCAGCTTCCTGAGCTCCTCCCACCACCGTGCCTGGCTGTATGGCCAGCCACTTGTGTGCACACGTGCACATGGTGCCCCCTGCCTCCAGTTGCCCTCCCCCCAGCTTCAATCAGCTTCTTGCAGGCTTGAAACTCTGCCAGCCTACAAAGGGAAACCTGTGACTTCCCACTTCAAAAGGAAAATCCGTGTTTTTCTCTTTTAAAGGGGAAAATCTGTCTCTGCTTCTTACACATTCAAATATACAAAATCTTGTGCAAAAGTGCTGATAACTGTTGCAGAGGTGCAGTTTAAGTAATAAATATTAGGGGTGAATTTTTCAATAACTTAGTATCAGTCAGACTGGAAGAGTCTTAAAGGAGCAAGATAAATCTGAATGCTCTACAAATAAAAGAAATCTTTACAGTCTGGTCCCTTTACCCAAATAGTAGAGGAATTCATAAGCGAAGGTTAAAAGAAGTAAAAGGAAAAAATGAAGCTTAATGTATTATCTGGATGTTCATGTAGGAGACTAACAAACCAATCACATTAGTTCCAGAATAAACCATTTCTCCCGGGGCAAGTGAAGTAGTTCAGACATCCATGTTCATTGGGATAAATCCTAAAAAGATTCATGGGATTAGAAGCACTAACAGTTTATCCCAGGACATCCAAAGTGCATGTGAATATTTATTCCAGGATTGCATCATTCAATCAATGGCCTAAAAAGTGAAAGTGCATTACTAAACCTTGGTTAAAAGAGTGATGTGTGTATGTGTCAATCCCAAGATAGTTCTGTTCCAGGACAAACACAGACACAACTTGTCCAGAGACAAATACAGTGTCTGTACCTAGTCCAAGACTGGCTTCCAATGTTTAGTATGTATTTGGAATATGAGAGAAGTAATAATCGCATGCATTATAGTGAGTCTGGGAAACCTAATTATCTTTGGGTTGTGCACGTGGGTTAAGCAGAGCATTGAATGCTTGCTGTTTGGGAATAGATGAAAATGTTAGTGTTTCAGACCACTCTGGATTTTCCACCTGTCATATTGAGTCTGAAGAGAGAGAGCTTTTTAGGTGAAATTGGAGTTGTCAAAAAGAATGTTTCTGAAGAGGTGTGATGATTTCTAGCTCTCTGATTTGATGTCTGTCCCCAGTTCTGGCTAAGCAGTTTGTTAAGGGTACCCAAGTGGGTAACTTAGAATTTTTCAATTTATGCCAGAAAACATGGTCACATCTGGGTTGAGGAGAAATGAGTCCCCAACTCCCTAGAAGAGACCTCTCTGAAACAGTGCTTGAGTATTGCCAACCCTAAACATTCCAAAATCATGGGCCAGACCTAAAAAAATAATAAACATAGATAAACAATAATCAATTGTTAAAATATTGAGGTTTCCTCTTTTAATGCTAATTTTGAGACCCACTTCAGCTTCATTTGTGTGTTGGTTTCTGAGACTTTAGGATGTCTCTTGGTTATATCTTTCAAGGTTTTCCTAGTGTAACCACAAAGGCTAGAAATTTATTTTTAAAATCTGTGAAAGCTGAGATTCTTATCTAATCACATGAATCCAAGACTTAGGAGGTTTGAGAGAAAACATCAAATATCACAAGACTTGCAATAAAATTGCTGCAGCCAGCAAAACTCAGTAAAAAGAATTTATCTCAGTGCATGTAGGGAAGGATTTTTTTTGATCCTTTAAAAGGGATCAGTCACAGATTTATACCATTTTCCTTTCTGCTGTTGCCTCACAAACTTCTCTGAGCAAAAAAGCATGTCATGTTTGTATTGAGAATTATCAGTCTGTCTAACCTAAGATAACTCCACATCAGCTAGTTTTACTGGATTCTACAGATCATGAGCAGCAGTGTCCTTGCTGTGATTTGAAAGGTGTGACCTTTTATGCTTCCAGGGAAGAAAGGCAACATATTTATAAGGAGGCTGAATTTTACATGCTGTTGGCATTTCACGTTTTGTTTTAAAATAATCTGACCACATGCTTGGTCAGTATGCGAGATGAGCGTTAGGTTTACAAAATCAATTTATCCACATCTCTTTCAAAAATCCAGTGTTTGGCAGAAAAATTATTGTTAAGGATCCTCTCTCATATTTAATAGTAGACAGTATTTGTTTTTTTCTCCCTTTGTTTTCATCTCTTTAAATGCATCTAAAATTAAATCATTTTCCTTTCCCCTGGAATAATTCTTCTATCAGAGAGAGAGAGAGAGAGTTCAATTTTATTTTAATATCACTTTCAAAAGTTTTGCTAGTATTTGGACAGATCTCACACAACAGGGAATGATCAAAACTCAAAGTCATTCCATGAGAAATAGCACAACAAAGTAGAAATGTGCCAAATTACCCAGAAACAATTTGGACGGCTGGCAAACAGGGCTGCCTGCTGGTTTGTGAACAGTGTAGGTAATTTGCCACTCAACTCTCTCCTATTTGCTTCAATAAATTGTAGGGTACTTAGTACCCTACTATCTGTTATCCATCTGTCTATATTTCTCTGCGCTGTCAGTGTCTGACACTAGCTTTGCTTGATTCTGTCAGTGTCCATCTTTCACAGCCTTTTGGGAAAACTTTAAAAAGAGGTGTGCACTGTTGTGCGGCCTGGGATTTGCAGTTTATATACAAAACAATGGGTCTACATGGCCTAACCAAAAAGCTGTGGGTGATGATGAATAAAATATAGGGAATCTAATATGTATAAAATATCGTTCAGCAACACTGTGCGGAAATAAATCAGTTAAAAGGTCTTATAATGGGACTAGAAAGAGTACTCAAGTCATGTAATTTTCAATCAACAGCCTCATAAATAGGGTGTTAAAATGCCATCGAAATCTGTGCAGTTCAAATACTGGTGGTGCAATGCTACTCAATCTCTCTCCTTAGAATGGAATTCTAACTCTGTTCAAACAGGAGTGCAGTCATGGAATTTGTGAGGTGGTGAAGACCTTCATGAGAAATAGCAATGTGGGCAAATGTTAAAGCAGGACATTAAAAGCCATGCTATGCTTTCATATTAAAGATATGACTTGGGGACCCTAGAGAAAGGAAACAGAAAAACCCTCACGTTGTCGTTTAACACTGTTTGTTTTGGATTCTGGGATTATATTCTGGTCACCCAGTCCTACACTGGTATTAAATCCCCAGATAAAGAATAATAGTATGATCCTGTGATTCAGTGAAGTGATCTTACCAGAAGTATTTTTGATTAAATATTTAAAAAATATGAATGCAGTCATGGAAGGGAGCAGGTGTTTCTTTCTTTTTAACAACTTTTTGAGCATTTTTTCTGTTTTCTTTTATTTTTAATGTTACATGTCAGATGCTAGGGTACATCCTTAGTTGTGGATGAGTAAAAGTATTCAAGGACCTACTTACGCCAGCACTTTGCAGATGCTGGCTTTTGAACGCCTGCTTTACTTTTACTAGTTAGGCATATACAGCTTACAATTTCTGTGATGTACAAGTGCTACAATTTGTACAAGAAAACGACAGAACTGACAGAGTTTGTGGATGAACATTTTAGCTCTTGATCTGCAGGGGTAGTGGCATTTTTTGGCATCGGTGCTCATGTTTACATCTGCAAAGAACTATACAGTCATTTGCATTAGCCACACTGTGTGCGCACAGATGTAATGGTTACCTAAAATCCTCCCTGGTTAGGTATTTCATTTAATCAAAGAAGAGTTAATTCATAAATAAAAGTGTAACTGTTTTAAGTTATATATTTTACAATCTGTCTTTTCTTTTGCTAAAATGTAGAACAGATGGACTAAATGAATTTATAGTGCCAAAAGCAGATCATACTCATTATGCCCTATCCTTCAATTTTAAAAAGAATGTCCTTGCCTTCTCTAGTTTATTTCCATATAAATTTGTATAACCAAGGCATTTGGGCTCAAGGGGCATTTACACACATACTTTTTTTCCAGCGATGTGCCAGAGTCTGCTCCGTATGCGAGCTGAGGTGAGCTGCGTTGCACCATGTGCAGTTGTATAAGCAGCGAAATGCATGTCAGTGTGCAGAAAATGGTGGCGGTCCGCTTTTGAGCTAAAGGACCTCCGAGGTGTTTTAGTTTAAAAGTGCACCACTGCCATTTTCTCAAATGGCCACAGGTTTATTAGAGACTGCGTTTCTATTCAAGTGATGCTTCTCCTTCTCTTCAGCATCTCTAGGAGCAGGAAGTCATTATTCCATGGCAACGTTCAATTTAATCAATGTCCTCCTCTAATTGGAGCTTATACAGGAGCCCACAAAAAGATTGACAAAAAGTTCACTAAAAAATAAGATCCGCAACTTCTTTGTTTCTGGTTACTTCTTCAAGGAGTCTCTTGACAACTGCAAGTCTCTTTTAAATAAATACTGACATGACAGTTTGAAAAGTAATAAAGCATCCTGACTTTCTACAGTATGTAGTAATAAAAATGAAGTGTGTATTTTTCACTATTACTTTAATGGCTAGAATTGAAGCTAAAAACAGAAGTAGTTAGATTTTACAAGCATTTTAAATTATATTACTCAGCAATTATTGGCAACTTGGAGTCTAGGCTTGCAATTATCTAGTGCTTTAAATTATCTAAAATCAATGTATAGATACTTTAAGCCTTAAAATAGTATGTAGTTATATAGACCTACAGATTTCAATCTGATGACACATTATTATTTGTCTGGTAAATGCAGCTATTTAGGAGATATTTACAGATGATCACATAATCTTGATAACATATCAAAAGCTGTAGGTGACAGTATCCCAGTACTCTTAAATGTTTCTTAAATATTCTACACATGTATTTTGCTGTGAATGAATTTACAGCCTTAAGTACCACCTAAAAGCCATTTGCTGGGCAATCTATTGTAGAAAATTAGAGAAATCCTAGTATTGGCTCTTGTTGGAAATGTTGACACCTGAGGTGGCTGTTGATGGACAAAAATCTTGTAGACAGAAATATAAGGATTCTCTTCCTCGTGAACAGCCAAATGGATTTCCCTGACCCACTCCCAGGGAATCTGTGCCCCTTACATGATGTAACCAACAGTTTTTACTACTACAGTTGATTAAAATGCTTTTGTTTTCTTTAAATAAGTATATTTTTAGAAGTAAAAATCTTTTTTAAAAAGTTTTCAGGAAAAATGTTTAGTTTTGACCAAAAAGTTTTGAAAACTTTAAAGTTCTCCTTGGAAAGCTTTTAGCCAAGCAAAAACAACTTAATTTAGTTGAAAACTCAATTTCCCATTGAACAATAGAAGTGGTGCTAAATGTTTTAACTAACCCTAGCTTTTTTATTCTTGCAAAAATATTTAGGATTGTAATGCAATAATGATATTGGCCCATGGCAGGAATAGTCATTAAGATCACCTTGAACATTTAGGGGGAAAAAAAATAGTAAGGTGAAACAGATTGAAGAGATTATTTCTGAGTTATTTTTTATTTATAAATTGATACAACTCATCCTACTGATATTCAGCTTGTGAGTTTCATACATTTAGATCTCCTGTCCCAGTATAATAACCCATACACCCATAAGACTAGGATACTGCAAAAGCAGTACTGCAAAAGCAATTTTAGGATTTCTGATCTTGCATATATTCCTTGATCTGTTTTAAGTAGAAGAACTAAGTAAAGATTTCTTCATTGCCATAATCTGACAGCACTGTGCCAAAGTCTGACAGCCATAGTCTGACAGCAAGTTCCACTGTTAAATGCTTTTATGGGGTTTTTCTTTCTTTCTTCCTTTGGATGGAGTTTTTCTAATCTGTTTGGGTTTTCTTAGGATATATGGAAATCACTAGTAACATCAATTACTTAAAAAAAACCAAAAACCCATCATATTTCCCTTCTCGTTTTCATCTCCTTTTTTAGAACAAATAAACAAACAAAACCCCTAGTTACTAAATGTTGTTTATTATTATTTTTTATTTATTTAAAATGTCAGAAAATATAGACCTGGGGATACTCAACAGTAGTCATACTTATTTAAGCAACGAACATCATTTTCAAGAGAGCTAGTGAATTATATTCTATGAGGGTCTTTGGTACTCCCACTGATATTTAGGAATTCATCTTTGATTCCAGTGAGAGCAGGATCTCATCCTTAATGATTTATTTCTCTACTTATTCTGGAAAATAGAAGCATAGCATGGGCCTAGTTAGTGAGGTGGGGACAAACTTTATTAACTGTGCATGTTTCTCATTTTTTTTAAAGTGACTGGAAAAAAGGGGAATTAAAAAGTAATAAATAAAAAGTAAATAAAATAAAAAGTAACAAATTCTTACTTGTTTATTTTTGTCATTTCATATATTCTCTTAAGATATGGAAATATATGAGAGGGATACTAAGAAAAAGCCCCCTTTTTATCTTTAGTGTATTCATTTTTATGCATTAAAATTTTCTTGAGGTAAGTGTATTGTTATGATATTGGCAGACAAGGTTCCTTGGGTGAATCTGATATCTTTTATTAGACCAACCCAAATAGTTGGAGAATAGTTATTAAACAAGCTTTCAGGTTCAAAAACCCTTCGTCAGGCTAAGGAAGTGTCAGCAGTTGGTGTGTGTTCTTCCTGGATGGAATGAAAAGTAAAGAAGCCAGAGGCTGGGCTGGCATGCATACAAGACAGGTAGTCAGTGAAGATGTAGATTCAGGAGTCAATGGGTGAGAGACAGGCTGGGGGTGGGGGGGAGGGGAGGGGGGAAGAGAGAGAAGGGGGATGAAAGTGGAGAGCTACCTGGGGAGTCAGATGTCAGGCAGGTTATAATGTGTCATAAATCCAATGTCTATATTTAGTCCATGATTTTTAGTATCCAGGAGGTTGATGAAGTGGAGTTCATAGGCTCATCTCTGGGAAGTGTTGTGTAAGTTTCCTTTGAGGATCAGGACTGAGAGATTGGAGAGAGAGTGGTTTTCTTGTGAGAAATGTGCCCCTACAGGTAATTGGGTATTTCTGTCTTTGATAGATTTCCGGTGTGCATTCATTCTGGTGCGCAGTTGTTGTTTGGTCTCTCCTACGTATTTTCCATCAGGGCATTTGGTGCATTGGATGAGGTATATTACATTTCTGGAGGTGCAGCTGGTAAGATCCAGGGATGCTGATGACTCTGTTGTGGGGTGTAGTAATAGTGGGGGTGATGGAGATGTGTTGGCAGGTTTTGCATTTCTTGTCATGGCACGGTCTGGATCCTTTTAGTGTGTTCTGGGCTTGAGGAAGTTTGCTTCTGGTGATGAGGTTAGCAAGGTTTGGTGCGTGTTTGAAGGCTAGGATGGCTTTGGGAAGATCTTTTTAAAGAATTGGGTCTCTTTCTAGTATGGGTTGCAATTGTTTGAGGATTTTCCGTACAGGTGAATTCAAATCTCAATATTCTAGTGCCTTTTGTCCATAGAAGGCCCTCCTGAAATAAAATAAAATCTTTTCAAAATGTTGCATCTATCAAAATATCTATCTTTTGACACATACTTCTGTTCTTTCTAGTCTTTAGCTAAATTCCAGTGTTATCTGTGGATCCCCAGATAGTATATCCATGGCCTTGATCCACTAGCTGCCAGGCCACCTCTTCTCTAATAACAGGCAGTACACAAAAGGCTTTGTATGCACCTTCCAGCATGTTGGCATTCTCCTTCCTTCTCTCTTTCCCTTTTCTTTGGTTCCTTAACCAGATTTAGTAATGGGTATTTGAGGGCTCTTCTAATCCTATGATTTCATGTTCACTATGTATATTTTATATTTTTCTCTCTAGGATTTGAAGCAGTGGCTCAAAACATGGTGTTCTATCCAGTCAGTTAATCCATCCCTGCAGAACCAATCATTTAAGGATAAATGTTTGCAATAAGCACACTGGCGGTGTCAGGAGAAAGAGAGCAAAATCCAAACTGGAGCTGTTAATGCCTGGAGAGGTAGTAGAGAGCTGAACCTCTAGGCACTCTCATTGGCCTTCCCCCCTGCCCCTTACACACATGTATTGTTGCCCTTCTAGTACCAATACTTTCTACCCAGTACCATTATTTGTGGGTAGAAAGAGGAAGTACAGTGTCAGCTATACTTCTGCTCACCTGGGAACATGAGGGGTATGAAAGAGCTTAGGCCTGTCACAGAGGGAAAGAGGACTAGCAGAGATCTCACAAGTGGAATGGTTATTCCCCAAACATTAGCTAAAGGTCAGAGTGCTGGAGTGCTTAGGTATGCAAAGAGGGTTTGAGAAGATTGAGAGTAGCTTTCTAATCAGAGAAAAATCAATTGTCTGTTCAGTCTTGTAGTCTGCTATTGTAGGCCAGCAAGTAGCCAGAACTGTCACACGTGAGCAACTTTGTTTCTATAGAGGGCAGTGCTATGCTTACAGGAGCAATAGATTTCACTACAATTAAGGAAGGATAATGCAACAGTCTTTTCCCAACTTCCTTACCTATGTGTACAGGTCTACAAATAAAATAGGTGAATTTTAAAAATGTATCAATATTTCTAAATTCAACTTTACACTTATTTTAAGTTCTTTCTGAAGTGTTTAATACTTCAGATGCATTTGAAAGTTGACAGTTCCATGCTTGGTTTATTTGGAATATGATAATGTAATGAGAGGCTGAACTGCTTAGAGATAATACGGTAGCTGAGAAGCAGAAGGTTAATTTTACTGTTGGCCTAAAACTGAACTCCTGTCTCCTCAATAGTTATCCTAAAGCTGTCCTGTAATTCTAAAATGCTGCAAAATTAGGATGCATCAATATTCAGTTCATAACATACTGGTGTATATAGCTTCTTCATTAAATTGAATTTTCCTGCTAAAAGACAGCACAGTCCATTTCACTTTAGCTTCCCTCCAAGTAGAACATACAATACATAGCTTGATATAGGTTTATGACCAGCAAGTTGAGAGCAGTTAACACTGGAATTGAAGTTACATGCAGATAACAGGCGATTGTAGAATTTAACAACTGTTAAGTGGTGTTAATGGGCACAAATAGGCCATAAGCGTAATACATTAGGCACCTACCAGTAGAATTCACTATGCATACAAATTGAACAAAATGAAATGGATAATTTAGAAATTACTTGACACTGAATATCTGTGTTGGCTTCTAATATGCAAGATGCATTCTTAGGGTGATATTTTTTATTGAACCAACCGCATAGATGGGATAGAGTTAGAAAAGCTTTTGTATGCAAGGTATTCGTCAAGTGGTTTAGAATAGGCATATACAACATTAAAAGAACATCTAGTGCTAAATATACCATAGAATACTGATTACTTACATTTTACTTTGCTGAAAACATTAGTGTCTGAGGAAGGAACATGTGCACTGGGCGTGTGAACAAGCACTCTTTTGACGTGGCTTAAGTTTAGTGGCCTATTCTAAGCCACCTAAACCTGAGTTGGGATCTATGTGTACAAGCAATTGCTATTGGCTGAGATGATGTCCAGGCAGCCAGAGGCAAGTAAGTTGGAGGTGGGGAGTGGGGACAGAAAGCCTGGTAGGTCCATCAGGGGGGAGGGGATCAGCAGATCTAGGGGGGAAGACTGCCTGGTCAGGGAAAGAGGAGGGGTAAAAACAGAATAGCCCAGGTTTAGGCTAGGTTATAACTCACTCCATGCTGATATTAAGTTAGTTCATGTTGGATAAAAACTAGCTTTTTAGGGTGATCTAAGTCCTGCAAACACTTTCATACATGGACATTTAGATCACCCCAACCTTGGTTAGGGCAATCTAAATGTAACACTTGTACATACCCTGGAAATATTTTGTAAAATACACCTGACTAGTCAGCCAGCTGGATCCCCCATTCATTGCTACCTGATTGAGGAGCTTGAGTCCTGCTCCTTGGTTTTCCTCCTGCTTCCACTAAATTAGACATATAATGACAGCCAAGTTCAAATAAGAATTTCTGTCCCTCTGCAGATTCTGGTGGTTAGACTTCTTATTTCTTCTACAAGGGGGATAGAAACTAAACAATGATTAAAAAAAAAAGAAAAAGACATTTTGTTCAAAATATCAAAGCTCCAGAGCCTCCCCTGCCCTGCTCCAGCTGGCAGGGAACACCCAGGGGGACTGAGCAGGGAGGAGGGACCTTCATGCCTCTGCTGTTTTCCCTGGCTGGCTAAGCCCATCTTGCCCTGGAACCCTGCTGAGGTAAGACAGGAGTGGTTGTGGAGCCTCCCCATCCCTGGGTCAGCAGGGAAACTGGCAGTAATGGGCAAGGGAGGGGGAATGGGGGGGAAAGGACATGGTGGTAGGGGTTGTAAGCAGAGGGGAATTCTTACTCCCTTCAGACATTTAAAAAAACATCCTGCACTACTGCTCCTGTGCCATTGACTCAAAGCGTGGGGTGTATCTATGCCACTGGGTCCCCTCTGGAACTTCCCCTGTGTGAGACAACACTCAAAAAGTACATTTACACTCTTCAGCAGTTCCTTGTCTCACACTGAATTTAATTAAGATGCAAGGAGAAACAAAGTTAAGTATTATTGTTATCCTGTTAGTTCTTTGTCATAAATGCAAAGGCAGGGTAGAGATGCACTTTATGAACTGAACTGGAGATGCATAAGGATGGATTACAAGGATCAATCAAGAATTTATACATCTCTGATTCAGTTAGTCTGTAAGGAACAGCCTTACTGCCTTCTGCCTGACTTCAGAATCACATGGCTAGCTACCTCTTTCTGCTCATAAATGCAGAGCAACATTTTCTTCTTTAATGTGCTACAGTTAAGTGAGAATGCACAGGGCATAAGTACAGAATTTGACTCAGAAGAATAAACTTAATCTCCTATATTCTTAGAGGTATTGTAAATGATTGTGTTGTAAATGTTTCCAGGACAATTAGCTAGCAAAAAGTAGTGTGTCCGCAATGAGAGCTGTAATTGTACTGTCTGCAAACCAGTTCATAAATGGCTGTAAAGAGTCTGCAATCTCTAAAGCTGCTCTAATTGTCTTCACCAACATCCAGGGAAGACCAATCATCTCTGTCTTAAAGCCACTTGTGCTACCCTCTTCTCTGTGGTGCATCACAGAACCTAGCTTTAACATCACAAAATCTCGCATTAAACTGCATGACTAGAAGAGCCTGTTCCCAGTCTATCAGCTGACACCCTATGCACTAAATGACATATCAGATGAGGCAAGTGAACCTGATAATTAACAAGCACTCTGCAAGTAGTCTGCACCTCAAACAAGGTTTAATACTGCCATATCTTTCCTTGCCTAACCCCAGCCAAAGGTTTGTTGTGTGCCTGAAACAAAGGCAAGTCCTTCCAACTATATTATTCCTTCCTGCTCATCCAACCTATAGAATTTAATAGCCCTACTTTGTTCAACTTATATGCTCAAGCATATCATGGAATGATTGATGAATATGGAGGAAGACAGACAAGTATTTTATAGCATGGATTTCCTGCGAACTTCTTCTCAAGATGCTGTCAGATTTTATGATAAGTCACTGGAAGTAGTGTCAAAAGCTGCTGGGACTTTTTTGTTGGGCTGCTTAATGTTCTTTTTCTCATTGTTCATACTCTTTGGATGACTTTTTTTATTTAATGAATAATGAATTTTAGGAGCTCTTAACATAAAATTTAAGAGATAACGGGTTTGTCTTTAATTTAATTCAGAGATAATGTTTCTTCTCACAATAGCTCACTGTTATGGTAAAAAGAGATGGGCAAATTATATATATGCAGTTATAGTTATATATTTTCCTGCTGTAGTAATCTCAGTTGAATAGTTAGCTAGCTATGCAGCACGAGCAATGCCCTAAGAGATTCTCATATGCCTTTTATTTAGTGGTGGTTCTCAGAAGAGGAAAGCCAATGTTGATGGGAGAGCAGTCTGGATAGGTGGTTTAGAACAATAGAGATAGTGAATGATCCAGTAAAATTTCATTTTTATAGTAACTCTAAGGATACAATAACCCTGTACAGAGTTCAGGTCACAGTGCTTTCCATCTGTTATTTCCATGTTATTAAGGTTTGGATTTCTAATAGGTGTTCACAGTGCAGTTTCTTAACTTTAAATGATGAACAGGTACAACTTGAAGTTTGGTGTGGTGGAAAGGGAATTATTACTTTAAAGGATGTGCGATGGAGAATAGTTTTAAGTTTTGAGTAATTCATAGAAATTTCAATTATATGCAGTTTTCTGTGGACCTTTGACATTTTGCAGTGCAATGAGAGATGCTACAAGAAAAATTTAAAAGAACACGGTTTCTTTTTAAATACTGTACTGGATAGCTTGTTGATTCATATGCACAAGAACCTGGTCTGAATGGGTAGCAAATGGGGAAATATCAATGGTTTGGTGACTCTTTGAATTGTTTCTGCATAGGTCAGCACATTGATGTTGCTTTAGGGTAAAAAGCAGGAAAATATGAGTTTCTTCTCTGTGCAACTTAAGTTGTACTTTGTAAATACATTGCCAGTGTGAAAAGTAGTAGTAGTTATTAGTAGTAACTAATAATATGAAAAGCAATTTTGGATGGCTAAGTGATGGTTAATACAATTTGATTATAAAATAACTCAGGTCTACTATGTCCTTGTATATTTGATTTTTTTTTTTTAATTACCATTGGTCTGATTCAATCATTGAAAAGTTTTGGTATAAAAATGCTAGTTAATGAGGCCATAGAATCAAGCTAATTCCCACATAACACAAAGAGTAATATCTTTGATTCTCGTTAGAGTTTCCAGAAAACTGTGCTTTAATAAGATCTTATTGTTCAGAGGCCACATACATACGTTGTTTCTTGCTGGTCTCCAGGGAGAAGCCACAAGTGTACAGATGTTCAAGATTTTTCTCCCAGAGCAAAAATGGCCATTCCAGGAAAACAACCAGGGTCATTCCCAGGAGAGTTTATCCTAAGAGAGCAAATGTCTGTACATATTATTCTCTAAAAGAAGTCACATCAGTTCCCCACAGTGCTTTGCTTCTGCTCGCTCTCCCCTCCTCCCCTGGGAGACAGTGTGTCCTATTTGCTGGACCCTGCCAGAATATGCCCCTTCATAATGCCACATTGTGCTACATGGATACACAGGCTGACTCTAAGGGCCTTGTTACACCTTACACTGCAATTTGCACAAACGTTGATGGGTGTTAGTGCTAGCTTGAATTTGGAGCAGTCACATTTCAGGCTATCAGGGACCTGGAGGATTGAAAGTAAGAGTCCCCCCATCCCATTTGGGGCTTCCCTCTGCCTCTGGAGTTTCCTAGGTCCCCTGGCCTGCCCCCCCCAACCCCCAGGCTCTCCCACTGCCCCTTGGGTTCTGCCTTGCCTCCCCCCACCCCTGGGTCATTACTTACTTAGGTCTGCCTGTGCTTTCTGTCCCAGGGGAGCAGACAGGGAAGGGTTGACTGCCTGGCCTGGTAGTTTAACCCTGCCCCGCTGGCTCCCCTGGGATAGGCAGTATAGGCAGCCATAAATAAGTGGAGGAGGGGATGGGGGAAGTGGGGCAGTGAGCAAGGATCTGGGGTAGTAAGGAAGAGGGGAACCAACTTCCCAGGGAAGTGGTCCTCACCCCTACCTTGAGTAAATTCAAGAGGAGGTTGGACGATCACCTGTCTGGGGTCTTGTGAACCCAGCATTCATTCCTGCCTGTGGCAGGGGGTCAGGCTAGATGATCTGTTCAGGTCCCTCCTGACCCTACCTACTATGAAACTATGGATGGGGGTGGGGTGGGGGGGAGTGGGCCTGATCCAGGCCAGCTGGGGAGAATGGGGTGGGTGGTAGGGTGTAGCCTAGAGTGGCTACGCAAAGAAAAACACAAAAACTTGTGGCAGTATATTTTAATCTCTCTCAGACCTCAGGGTAACTGTTGTAAAACAACAACATTTTCAAACTCACTTGAACACACAATTGCAGAACAAGAAATCATCTGCAGACTGGATTGTATTAAATATGGTCTCACCAGGGACTCTGGATTCTTATCCGAAGACCTGAACTAGCTTTTATAGTCCAATGTCCCTCAGTGGGTGAACTGTTTTATCCCTTTTGATTTCTTCAACAAACCTTTGCCTCTCTCAGCACTGCACCCCACTTCTATGCTTTCCTCTCCCTTTACTTATCCATTCTATTTAAGTTACTCTATTGCCTTCTATTTAGTGCCCTTGCCTTCTGCAAGTCCATTCATAGCGTCTGTTGAACTAGGCTGTAGCCTATGAAAGGTTCTGCCTGTCTGAACAAGTTAGTCTCTAATGACCTGCCCTGTCCTGCCTTCTATATGAGACAGTAGTGTTGGAGTGATGTTGTAGCTGTGATGGTCCAGGAAATATGTGAGAAGCAAGGATTCTCTGAGTATTATCTGCTATCAGTTGGAAGAGATTTTAGACAATCTCTCCCAACCAAGCACAAAGAAAGAAGTAGACGCCATGGGCACATCCAGACGAGCATGGTTGTGTGGTACGTGGTGCTGCAAACATGCTTCCAGCCCCAGCTAGATTCCCCTCTCCCCTGGAACCAACACTGAACTTCTGTTTGTTCTGTGGTAACAGTATAACTCTGAACACTTTGTAAAAACACTCTAAATTATAGCTGCGAGCTGCATTGCTGTCTGCACCCTAAGTGATTGTTCTGTGAAAAGCATTTTCTTACCCATGTTTGAGTTTAGTCATTTATCTTTTTCCTGTTTTCATTCATTCTGGACTGTAATTTTTGTCACATTTTTGCTATATAATTTCCATGAGGGTACTAGGTGTGCTGCATGAGATGCACCATATTGTGTGGTAGCCAGGTGTAGGATCCATGGGTTTGGATGGTTTCATTGTGTGTGGGGTGGCAGGTATGTGTTGATTGTGGTAGAAGAGGAGATGAGTTGACAGGTTTTGCATTTTTTTTAAGGCAGGGTTATGTACCATTTGGTGTCTCTGATGATGAGTTGGGCAAGGTTATGAGGTCATTTGCTAGCCAGAAGTGGAAAAATTGCTCTCAAAGCTTGATCCTTTTCAAGTATAGGTTGTAGTTGTTTTATGATTCTTTTTATCAATTCAGTTGTGGGATGGTAGACCTGAAGAAGGGTAATTTGTATCTGAAAGCTTGCCTAAATCTTTCCCTATTATTCAGTCAGTACAATAAAAGATAGCACCTAGAAAAATCCTTACCTAAAACATATCAGAGATTTTTTATGGACTGTGTTTTCTCACCTGGGAAGCTCAGTCTTAGTGTCTGGCTAGGTGGTCTGAAGCTCTTCTTGCAAAGCACAGCTTGTTGAAATCAGGCACCGAATGAAACAGATTGTTCTGAACACATTATCCACTGAGTAATTGGGGAATGCTACATGGGCTACCCCTTAGCCAAAAGGCAGATTGTTAAATTGAAGTTTATGCTGAAGTGCTACCATATTTACTTGAAACAATGCCCCTTGTCTTGGATTCAAGTACAAGGTGGTAGGGACAGGAACAGGCAGCTGCTGTAGCTGTGATTCTGGCCCTGACCCAGGGCTGGGGTCTGAGCTGCAGGTGCTGCCTGCTCCCCTTGCTGCCTCTGCCTCCTATCTGTGTCTACCACCATTTCTACCACCCCTGCTCCCAGCGCCTCTGCCCCCTGGACATCCTCCCTGTGCTGCTTGTCTTGTAGCTCCAGCTCTGGCTTGGCTCTGGTTCCACTTCAGGCTGAGGCACAAAGCAAGTGGTTGCTCTAGGTCCAGTGCAGCCTGGTAGCAACAGCTGTGGTGCCAGCAGCTCCAGGCCTGGGGCCTGACCGGAGCTGCCACTGCTATAACAGCTGCTGTATGGCTTGGCTTGGGCTGAAGCAACCACATGCTCTGGGCCCTGAACTGGAGGGTAAACAGAGGGCAGAGGTGGCAGGAAAGTAGGCAGTGGAGGAGCTCAGGCAGAGGGACAGGCACTGAAAGGGTAAAGATGCTGGGGTTCAGAAATGGGCAGACAAATAGCAGGGAGGCAGGTGCTGGGTTGTGCAGGCACTGAGAGAAACAGATAGCAAGGGGTCAACTAGTGAGGAGGGGGCATGGGCCAGGGGTCAGGGTGCTCAACTTCCCCCCTGTCTACCCCACCACTTGCCCCACTGCCTGCCCTCTCTACCACTTCCCCTCTCTTACGTTTCCCACCACCATGGGAGGATGAATTTAAGATGACCATCCAATAATTAGATTGCATAAATGCAAAATTATAATATTGATCAATTTTCCATGTATAGAATCTAATAATGGGGGGAGGAGGGGGGCAGGTTGTCTTAAATTGAGTTGTCTGAATATCAGTATTTAAGGGAAAATATCAACCAAAGTGTATAAACAGTAAGATAAAAATCTTTAAAAAAAATTAAAGTCAATTTCCCATCTTTATATGTAAACCAGATAAGCAATTAACAACAGCTGGTGTGGCATAAAGGTTTTATGGAATTAGCTGCATTACTCATAAGAAGCAAAGCCATAGTGGGTTTTGTAGGTCATCCCAAACAAGAACCAATAAAACATTAATACCATTTAAAACTAGTAGGCATGCTGTATATGCAGCACATATTAAAAAATATATATTTTGAGAGGTTTGGGCTTTTTTTAAAATAGATTTTTTAAAATTCTTTCCCCACAGTTATAAATACAATTCAAGTTCAAATTAAGTTCAAATGTATGTGGATAAGAGAGAGAGAAATTATAAGCAAGTGTTACCCATCTCATTGAAAAGGCAGCAGTATGTAGCATCCCAGTGGTATAATTCTCCCATTCCTGGCTCTTTGCATCATGCAATAACTGGCCTTAAACCTGTCAGTATTCCAAGACTGAATACTGCTCATTGTAAGTCTTGTGTCTCTGTATTTTGCTTCATATTTGTCAGTAAGAAGGAAACATTTCTATGACAAGTTGATTTTTGAAAAATGCCCGTTGCTTGAGGCTATTGAAAAGGATTGTTGAGTTAGAATTATTTGCAATCATAGGATTAGATTAGTGAGAAGAGGGCAGGTGAGGTGGTCCAAGATACAATTGCTCACAAGATTCAGCAGTTTATCCCCTGGAATTTATAATTTGTCCTGTTGATTTCAACGCAGTGAATATACATGGTTCTGTATGATTATTTCTCATTTAACAGAATGCATTTAGGAAAAAAAATCCTTTTTTGCAAGAATATTATATACTTTGTTGTAATGAAAACTTTAACGCTTAAAGAAGACAAGGATTTCCCTGAAAGTCTGCTCTACTTATTTTCTAAAAGAATTGTTTTCTTGCTGGGCTACCTGAACAGTTAGATAACAGGGGACCAACACAAAAGAAATCTCTTGTTTCCCTCTTGTCAGCTGAACAATAGGATTATGTACATGGGAACAAATACCTTTAAACTGTTGATCCTTGCAGGTGATGACAACTATTAGGAACAAGAGAGAGCCAGCCTATGGAACTGATGTCAATTATAGGTCAAATAATGCTTTGTACAGTAGAACCAAAGCCAAATCTATTTTAAAGGACTTGCAGTTTTGTACCAAGGTAAATTTTCATTGCAATGAACCAAGAATTACCATCTCTGCTGACCAACAATAGAAGTAATATACCTTATTCAACACATGCTGTGCCAGGTCCTGTGTTGGTATAAATCAACATGGCTGTACTGACATACACAGCATTATACTGATTTACGCATGCTGAGGATCTGTCCCACTGTGCTGAAAAGGACACTTTCTGTGTGCCATCATTGTAATTCTGCTGTACTAATAGAGTCATTTTAAACAAATGTCATACGAGCTCTTAATCTGCTGTGGCAGCAGAAGATGAGGGAAAGAGAGAGAGAATTGATCTTTTTTTTTTTTTTTTCACCCTGCAATTTTTCAGTTGTGGAGTCAAACACATATTTATACAGATCACTCAGCTTTTTGATAGCATATTATTTTACCAATGCGCTAATGAGCTCCACAGGGTATGCATTAGTAGGGTACTTGCATAGCATCTATTTCAGGTGCATCCACCAGTGTGCAGCCTGTAGAGGCGGATTGTTCCAAGGGTATAGGAATCAGATTCTCATCTCTGGCTTTTTACACCATATAAAAGAGGCCCTAAGAGCTCTGTAGGAGCAGTTTGAAGGGAATGGGGTTGGGGGGATTTTTCCAAAATCTGGAACTGTAGAAAACTGAAGTAAAGCAGCTTTACAGGGTGCTGTACTATGTGTATATGTGTGCACCGATGTATACGTGTGTGCCCATACCTTTATATGACATCTTATGAGCTACCTGACCAGCCTAGAATTAGGAGGACACAAGTGTGATCTAAAGCAGCCTGGACCTTCTTTCCTCTTACACAGTGAGACTCTAGTCTATGCTTTTTACTTTTACATTTCATTCTTTAAAGAAAAATAAAAGGAAAGGTTTATGCCTAAAATATTATTCTGGGGAGTAATTCCTATTGAAATAATAAGAGAAAAAAGTAGGGAAAACAATGTGGTTTATTTTACCTTTAAATTGTGGAATACTCATCAATGTAGAAGAAATCCAAAGCCTCATAAGATAACACTGGTAGCAGGTAGAGGTAGTTGGGATTTGGAATGAGAAAAACCATTTATTTCCTGTGTTACCTTTTATACTTTTATTGTTCTTTTCCCCTGTTGTATTTGTGGATCCAATTAGTTAATTTTGTTAATTAAAAATCATTATTAGCTTGTTGGATTTCAGGAGATACAACAGTTCTGAACAGTGTTCCTCAAGTAAGTCTTCAAATGGTCTCTGACTCAAATTTACTGAATTTTGTTCTCCCCCCTCCCCCCCCCCTTTTTTTTTTTTGTTTTGACCAACTACTGCAAAAGAAAAAATGATCAGGGCTATCTGGGGGATGGTTTACTTTCTTTTTTTCTTTGTTTCCATTTTTCTTTGTTATTAATCCATAACTTCTGAAAAACTGAAAAATAGCAAAGAAGGGAAAAGAAGCACAAGGAATAAAATAACCTAATCCTGTGGAAAAAAAATGCGAGAGGAAGAAATCTTGAAATTTAAATAACAAAAAAAATGTTTTAGAACTGGCTTTAGTCACATTTGATACTGTTTTATTTTATAACTTTATATTTTGCCTGTCTTTACAATATATTACTGATCCTCTCCTTTCCTATTCTCTATACCCAGCTCTACTCAGAATAAATTAACCAAAATAGAGGTTATTCCTTTATATTAGTAGGTTCCAGATTTTCTGTTTATTAGCATAAAATTATTTCAAATTTGGATCAAACATTCAGAAGGGATAGCCTACATCCATGTCTTTCCTGCTTCCCCAGTAGAATAAAAAAATGTATTTTCAAACCTGGAGACAACTGCCTATAAGAATTTGGAATGGAACTACTGTAAAAGCATGTCTCCTTCACTTAATTTATGCAAGCAGTCTAATGGATGATCATGGGAATTAGTACTTGCCAGCATGTTTTCAGGATCAGGGCTTAAATAAGTTAGTGTAACATACTGTACATTATGAAATGCATTGTTCCTAGGGTGGCGTGCTCTTATGAAGACCTTGATTCTTGTTTGTCCAATAAATAAATAAATAAATAAAATAAAACAGGGATTTAGTTTAGGTGGTAAAAGATAATGAGCTGCTTTAAATAAATTACTTCATGCTAGGGGAAATAGTGGATTGGGGCTCTTACTATAAAAATATAATATAGGTCAATTAATATGAGATTTTTTTTTCCCCTGCTGGACTTGTGTTTCATTTTTAAAGTAGACTTTTAGGAAGGAAATAGTACAATTTTAACTTTAATTGGGCTTATTCCAGTTACCATTACAAGCAACTATATGTTTCCTTTCTTTCTTAGACCCTAGTTTATTACCATTTCCTCCTCCTTATTTTCCTCTTTCCTTGAAACAGCACAGTATGATAATTATGGAACAAGCAAGGAGGATTTTTTTGTCACTTCAAGTTTTAGAACCTCCCTTCTGGTTATGGAAATGAGAGAATGACTGGAAAAGGTGACTAATATGTATGTAATGAATAGAAACTAGAGGATAATAGAAAAGCACTGGGAAATCTCTTTGCCATCAGAGATGCAATGTTTTCATTAGGGACTTTAATTTGGAGATTATAATTACCATTTTTAGCCAACCATATTTTCCTAATGATATCCAAACTATTAATCTCCATTGTCTACAAAATGCATTTATTTTAATCCCTCTAGTTGATTATGTGGTCATTAAAGAATGAAAGTTATTTTAAAAAAAATGCATTTCATCACAGGATCACAATGCCTGACTGTCTACTTCCATATGTCCCACTGTGATCCACAAAGTCAACCAAGAGCTAAAGGTACCATTGATACACCAAGTCCGCTTGGTAAAAAGAAATGGGAGCTTCTTCCTGGTCAGTTCTGGAACTCCCTCTGTCTTGAGGCCTGCCAGAGCCCAAGCCCAAACATCTTTCAGAAGCACCTTAAGACCTTCCTATTTGGGAAGGCATTTAACAAGCAAAGCTAGGTAAGATATGGTGACATTCTCTGTTTTATGTTGATATTCTAGTTCTCCTTTAAGTTTTTCTGTTCTCTTGTGCTTCCATTTTACAAGTATTCTGTCCTCTGTTGAAAGCTGCACTGAGTTTGTGCATTTCTGGTTGAATAATACAGTAAATAACTTGCAAATAATATCACTAAGTTCAATTCACTGATAATTGTGTTTTCATATTATTTATTGTTTGAAGAGTAGGATAACATGAGTATGTCCATAAAGCTTGAAAGCTTAACAATTTTAATGCAAATGACAATACTTACCGGAAAAATCCCATTACTGTGTAATGCAGTAATTTCACTTGCAACTTATTACTTTTCACTTGTTTCATGATTATTAGTTGTTCCTTTCTTAGGTTATTTTTTAAATGCAAGAATGCAGATGTGTTAAGGGACCAAATTTCTTAAATATCAAACAGCAGAAGTAGCCATGTTCAAGTTCTTGTGGGTAACAAATATATCTATAGAAATAGGAATTTCATTGGCAAGGCATCAGAGGGTCATGGGGGGGTGTGGCGGCGAAGTGCCCCCACAGGCGAGTGAGGGGGAGAAGAGGGGACCCACAGACCCCAGACCCCGAGAGCAAGCCCCCAGAAGGGCATACGTACCGTCAGAGGGGCAGTGGGAGGAAGAGCCGCATCTGCGGCTGCAGCCGCGCGAACCGCCATTATGCCGGCTCTGGCAAGAGCTGTTCCCCGCACGGCAAACAGCTGAGCCAATCCCAGCGGCCGGAGCAGCCGCGGCGGGAGGATTTAAAAATGCCGGCAGAACAGGGAAGGAGCGGGAGCCAGGGAGAGAGAGTACGGGTGTGCTGCCCGTGCTGCAGGCTCTCACACGGGGCATCGAGGACCCCGCCCGTGGGTCTCAAGCGGGCAGTGTAGGCAAGAGCTGGAAGCCTTTCTCCAGCAGCCAAGCGAAAGGCAGTCAGGGAATGCACGCCGAGGCACTCTCTCTGCAAGCGGCAAACGCACAGGAGGCAGGGGAGGGCCCTGCGGACGGGAGGAAAGGGGAGACAGCGGAGGCCCCAGGACGGGGCTGGCACCAGGGGAAGCACCCACCAGCTCCCCCTTGTTTGGAGGAGTATTATCTTTAAGGAAGGAGAAAGGAGAAACCCCTCTCAGCAGGAGGGAGGACGACCGGAACCGGGGAACCGGTCAGGGGCCATCATACTGGGCCTGGCAACATCTGGACAACATCGCCCAGCGGTTGGCGTGTGGACGGGGTGTAGGGGAGGCAGAGCCCCGTGGATCACCGCGTCCGATAACCGTGAGTACCACCGTCTATTGGGAGGCCCCACCCAGGATAAAGATCTCCACTGGAGACCCCTCTGAACGTAATCGAGTACATCCAAGTCGTGGTAGGCGAGTTGAGGGGAGGGGCCACACCCCGATAGGCCAGGCGGAGCGAGGCGCAGGCTCCACAGTGGTGCATTGGCCGGGAAAGACATCATTCTCGGACGGTGGTAAAGGGACAGTGTCCTGACCCAGGACCCGATAGCGATGCAGCAGCCAGCCCTCGCGCCCACGGAGCTGCTTACGCAGGCTATCCATGCCATAGGGCAGGTGCTGGCAGTGCAGCAACAACAGGGCGCACACCAGCAGGAGTGGATACAGCGAAATGCTGCTTTATTTAAAATGCCCCGGATGACTAGGGAGGATGACCCAGAAGCTTATATTGAGGCATTCCAGAGGACAGCCATCCAGACAGGGTTAGACCGCGGTCAGTGGGGCCACCACCTGAGGGCGCTGGTGATAGATCAGGCCCAAGCGGCCTACCGAGCGCTATTGAGGGAAGAAGCTCGTGATTACGAGACAGTGAAAGCGGCAATCCTCTACAGGCTTGAGATTTCACCAGAAAGTCATAGCCAGGCCTTTAGGGCCCGAAAGTCAAAGGAGGCCAGGTGACCCCGGGGGTTGTTGCAAGCTTTAAGCGACTCGCTTAACAAATGGTTGCCAGCCGGCAAGTTCGACCGGGCGGGCGTGATGGACCAGATCCTGTTAGAACAATTCCTATGGGATTTGGAAGAGGATGCCCAGAGGTGGGTACGCAGACACCAGCCTCAAACTAGCAAGGAGGCACTTCGCTTGGCGGAGGCCTTTGCGAATTCGGAAAGGGAATGGGGATACGGATGAGGCTCCCGAGGCACGAAAGAGGGACCCACAAGTGAAGGGGAAAGGTGAACGGTCTCCAAACGAGGGCCACCAAAAGGGGTGGTGTGTTACCGCTGTGGGCAAACCGGACACATCTCCCGTGAATGTGGGGAAGGCCTGAGTGAACTGAGTCGCACCCCTACAGGATATCCACCCTCCCAGGATAGAGACAAAGAGGCAGAGAGAGAGGAACCCATGGATTGCAGTTTCGGGTCGGCAACCCTGAACGAGGGATGGAACCGGCCCGTAGTAACCGCATGGGTTGGAGACAGGATGGTTAAGGCCACATTGGACACGGGGTGTTCCCACTCCCTACTTCGGGCAGACCTCGCTCCGCAGAGGGAACGGAATAGTGAGGGGCCCCTGACGATGACCTGCATACTAGGGGGAGAGTTGCGGTTCCAGACTTGCTATGTCCTGCTTAGGGTAATGGAGTTTAGCGGAGAGCTCCGAGTGGGAATTGCCCCGACGCTGGCATGTGAGATGATACTAGGCCGAGAATGGGGCCCATTCTATACAGTCCTTGAGCGAGTGAGGGCTACGCAGGAGGCGAGCAACCGGATCAAGAGGGGCGACGGATGGGCCGGCAAGGGCCCAGCCTGTTGCAACGAAACAATGACAGGCGACATCGACCTGGAACAGTTTGTGAGCGCGGCCAAATTTCGCAGGGTACAACATGAGGACCTGGAACTGCAACGGATGTGGGACGCCGACCCCGGGGAAGGACCCTCACAGGGGCGTCCCGGCTTCGAGGTAACAGGGGGGCTATTATATCGGGTCCAACGGGGTGAGGAGGGTACCATACGGGGAAGACAATTAGTGGTCCCGACCTCACTCCGCCAAGTGGTGTGGAGACTGGCCCATGACTCACCCCTGGGTGGCCATCTGGGACGTAACAAGACCCGGGCGAGGCTGGCCCAAGAATTCTTTTGGCCTCGTCTCCAAGAGGATGTGGAAAGGTGGGGGGCCGCATGCCCAGAGTGTCAGAGGGCCCAGGAATGGAAGCCCCCAAGGGCACCCCTGAAGCCCATGCCAATAGTAGAGACCCCGTTCTCGCGGGTCACCCTGGATATAGTAGGACCCCTCCCCAGGTTGCATAACAGATACCAATATATCCTGGTGATGGTAGATTATGCCACCTGTTTCCCAGACGCCATGCCCCTAAGGTCCATAACTGCCACTCGAGTAGCGGAAGAACTTCTTAAGTGGATAGCACGGGTGGGCATCCCTCACGGACCAGGGAACAAACTTTATGTCTGGGGTAATGAAGGCTTTATGTAAAACCCTCAGCATCACCCAGCTAAAGACCTCGGTCTATCATCCCCAAACTAACGGTTTGGTAGAAAGGTTAAATGGGACCATCAAGCGGATGCTCAGGCGGTGTGCCTAGGAAGACCCGCGGAGGTGGGATACCATCTTGACACCCTTGCTGTTCGCCATAAGGGACGCACCGCAAGAGTCAACCCAGTACTCCCCATTTCAGTTGGTGTATGGCCATAGCCCTCGGGGACTGCTACAAATCATAAGGGAAGAGTGGGAAAAGCCAATAGGCTTGGGGGTATCGGTGGAGAGGTACCGGGAGGAGCTACAAGACCGAATCTCCACGGCCCAAAGGATCGCCAGGCAAAACCTGAGGGACGCCCAAGGCATACAGGAAAGGCGTTACAATCAGAAGACGAAAATGCGGACGTTCCAGTTGGGGGACAAAGTTTTGGTATCGCTGCCAACCTCCTCCAGCAAACAGCTGGCTATGTGGCAGGGGCCATTTACCGTGGTGAGACAAGTAGGGCCTGTGGATTATGAATTGCTTAAACCAGGTCACTGCCGGGAGCGACAGATTTACCATGTAAATCTGCTCAAGGAGTGGAAAACTCCCCAGGGCTGGTTGGCCCTAGACGAGGATACAAAGGAGGACCTGGGACTGATGTGTCCCGAGTTAGGGAGACCCGGGAAGGAGGGGTCAGTACAGACGGGCAAGGAGTTGAGCCACCACCAACAGCAAGAATTGCTAGCTTTGATAGAGGAATTTAGGGCAGTGTTCCAAGAGATCCCGGGGTGAGTAACGGGAGTAGAACATGAAATCAGGACCCCTCAGGGAGCACTGGTGAGGGAGAGATGGAGGCCGATACCGCAGCGGTGGCAACAGGAAATACGGCAAGAGATCATGAGAATGCAAGAACAAGGGATTATACGACCGTCCCGCAGCCCTTGGCGGAGCCCCATAGTCCCCGTCGTCAAACCGGATGGGTCATTGCGCATATGTATAGACTACAGGAAGCTCAATGCCCTGACTACGTTTGATGCCTTTCCGATGCCACATGTCACTCACCTCGTTGAGAGAATCGGGGAAGCACAGTATATAACCACGCTTGATTTGGCAAAGGGATATTGGCAGATCCCGATGCGACCCACAGATTGTGCCAAAACAGCCTTCGGGACCCCATGGGGCCTATTCAAATTCACGCGCATGCCCTTCGGCCTCAACGGAGCAGCTGCGACGTTCCAGAGGTTGATGGACAACCTATTGGCACCCCACGCAGCATACGCGGTGGCATACATTGATGACATCATTATATTTTCCGCCAGCTGGCGACAACACCTCCAAGACCTCAGAGCAGTCCTGGGGGAACTCCGAGCAGCAGGGATGACCGCCAACCCGAAGAAATGTAAACTGGCAGGGAAAGAAACAGCATACCTAGGGTTTCGAGTAGGCCGAGGGACAGTTCGGCCACTCACAGATAAGATTGAGGCTATAAGGCAGTTCCAGGAACCGAGAACCCGCAAACAACTGCGTTCCTTCTTGGGACTCGTTAACTATTATCAACGATTTATACCCTGCTTCGCGACGCTCGCCACACCACTTACGGACGCGTTAGCTGGGAAATCCGTGACACCACTGAAATGGACACCGGTGATGCGAAAAAGCTTCCAGAATTTGAAAGAAGCAATGCGCCATGACGTTGTTGTGCAGACGCCTAACTTTAACGCCCCTTTCGTTTTACAGACGGATGCATCAGGACAGGCTCTGGGAGCAGTGTTACTGCAGAAACACAGGCAGGAGGAGCGCCCAATTGCCTTTGCCAGCAGGAAACTCAGTCATGCAGAAACCAGGTATGCCACCATCGAAAGGGAGTGCCTGGCAATATGCTGGGCAATAGAATATTTTAAGTACTACCTGATGGGGAGGGAATTCGTGGTAGTAACAGACCACGCACCACTACAGTGGTTAACACAGAAACAGAGCATGAACACCAGGATCACCCGCTGGGCTTTGGCTTTACAGCCATTCAAATTCATGGTGATACACCGTCCGGGCCGAGATAACTTTGTGGCTGACTTCTTGTCCAGGTGGGGAGGCGCAGATGACGCAGAGGAAGGTACGGGCCACATCCATAGGGAGGAGCCGCAGGTGACACATGCTGTCATGAGAGAAAATCAGCCGCCACAAGGCAAATTAAGGGGGGAGGTCTGTGGCGGCGAAGCGCCCCCACAGGTGAGTGAGGGGAAGAAGAGGGGACCCACAGACCCCAGACCCCGAGAACAAGCCCCCAGAAGGGCATACGTACTGTCAGAGGGGCAGCGGGAGGAAGAGCCGCATCTGTGGCTGCAGCCGCGTGAGCCGCCATTACGCCGGCTCTGGCAAGAGCTGTTCCCCGCGCGGCGAACAGCTGAGCCAATCCCAGCGGCTGGAGCGGCCGCGGCAGGAGGATTTAAAAACGTCGGCAGAACAGGGAAGGAGCGGGAGCCAGGGAGAGAGAGTACGGGTGTGCTGCCCGTGCTGCAGGCTCTCACACGGGGCATCGAGGACCCCGCCTGCGGGTCTCAAGCGGGCAGTGTAGGCAAGAGCTGGAAGCCTTTCTCCAGCAGCCAAGTGAAAGGCAGTCAGGGAGTGCACGCCGAGGCACTCTCTCTGCAAATGGCAAACGCACAGGAGGCAGGGGAGGGCCCTGCGGACGGGAGGAAAGGGGAGACAGCGGAGGCCCCAGGAGGGGGCTGGCACCAGGGGAAGCACCCACCAGCTCCCCCTTGTTCGGAGGAGTATTATCTTTAAGGAAGGAGAAAGGAGAAACCCCTCTCAGCAGGAGGGAGGACGACCGGAACCGGGGAACCGGTCAGGGGCCATCATACTGGGCCTGGCAACATCTGGACAACATCGCCCAGCAGTTGGCGTGTGGACAGGGTGTAAGGGAGGCGGAGCCCTGTGGATCACCGCGTCCGATAACCGTGAGTACCACCGTCTATTGGGAGGCCCCACCCAGGATAAAGATCTCCACTGGAGACCCCTCTGAAGGTAATCGAGTACATCCAAGTCGTGGCAGGCGAGTTGAGGGGAGGGGCCACACCCCGATAGGCCAGGCGGAGCGAGGCGCAGGCTCCACAGGGGGGCACTTGCCCCCCCCATTTAACGTTCATTGATTTTATTGATCAACATTGATGAACATTGACATATTTTAAAAAAGGGAGGAAGGGAGGTAAAGGTAAAAACCTATCTGGGGCTGCAGGGCAGAGGCTGCCACACAAGTGCACGCACACACGCAGCCAGCAGTACAGGCAGAGTGGTGAGAGCAGCTCTGAAAGCTGCACCTTCCATTCCACTTCAGGCAGGACCCAGGAGCTGCTTCTACAGATAAATCTGTGGGATGGTGGTGGAGGTGGTTGAAGGGTCAGGGCTTGGGAACTATCCCTGCACCATCGAAGCTGGGTGCCAAACTCTGGTGAGTCTGAACCAGCCCTGCACCATTGGGGGACCTCTATGACACTAGGATAGTCTGGGCTCAGGTCCACTTTAGGCACTCCAGAAACTGGTGCATGGCCCTGATGGTGCAGGGCTGAACCTGGCACTCCAGAGTACCTGTTCTGAGCCCTGCTGCATACCACCAGAACCTTTAAATTGTGCGCCCCCACTATCAACAGTCACCAGTCGCCTATGAGGAATTTGCCTTCCACTTAACAAAAAAGGAAGCTCATTTTGGTGGCCTGAAAAATGTTTCAAGCTCTCTTTCTGGAAGTGGAAATTTTGCAAACTGGTCATTAAAGCTGAAATGGAATATAGGAGACTAATTCTCACTATAAAGCACTGGTTACTGTAGCAAATGGAAAGACAATGTTTATGATATGTCAGGATACATGCCCTTTTTCACAGGTGGCATAAGGCCATTGATGGAGAAAGAGATGGAAAGCATAGATATATGATTGATTCTGTGTGTGTGTTTAATAATAAGTTTTTTCTTTGGTAACAAAGCTAGTTTAAGAAAGGAGCTTAAAGAGGACTGATGCTTGGACGTTTTAGGTCTTGACACTTAGCTGGACACTAGTGCTTTACTTGGCAGGATCACATAGCTACATTAATATTCTTATAATATTGTAATATAATATAAGTGTATGTGCCGCACACACATACACTTGCACATACTCTGGTTTCTCTTCAGATCGTATAAATCTTTCACCTTTTACTAAAGATTTCCATGGAGAGGAACAGTTATATATTAAACCTAGGCATTTAATTGAAAATCTTTCAATAACATTAATGTTATACATTAGAACGTCTTATCTAAGCTGAATATCAGAATGGTTCCAAAAATATTGGGTTGAAATCATGGCAAGTTAAAGTGTGTTGCAGGCAGGGTGTGGGGAGGGGAGAGGGAAATGAATATCAGAGAACAGTAAAAGGGTTATACAAGTTTATCAGCACATGATGGTGAAGGATATAAGAAGCCAGTTGCATAACAAGTAGAGTTTGCACTTGAGGCATCACAATGTGGGGCGCGGGGTGGGGCAAAGGGCATACTTGGTCTGGGAGTGGGATGGAGTGGGCAGAGCCAGCCTTAGGGGTAGGCAGCATGAATGACCACCCAGGGCACTGTATTCACAGGGGTGCTGCACACACATACACCTGCACCCTGCCCTGCTGCTTGTGCTGGGTGGGAGTCATCTGGAAACTTTGGTGGCAAGTAATCCTGAGGGTTGGGCAGTGGGATCTGGCCTGCCCCCCACCTCCCAGCTGTGCTCGGGGCTGATTGGAGCCAGCTGGCTGGGACAGTAGGGTAAATAGCACCCTCAGTGTCTGTAGTGGGTGCTGTCAGGCAGCATGATGGGCTGGGAGGAGAGTGCAAAGGGCTGAACCAAGAGCAAGGTGGCGGTGCCCAGTGAGAAGGTAGTGTGCAGCTTGCATGTCAAGGGTTTCACCACCACTGGCCTGCTGGGGCTGGAGACTAAGCTGCAGCCTTCCCTGGCCACCACCACTGCCAATGGGGAGGGCAAAAGCAGCCACGTGGCACTGGGCAATGGTGACCTACTGCTGGGGATGGGCTTTCTGTGTAGGCCACGCTGTCTACTGCCCACCCACCTGCCTGCCCTTCCTGTCACCCCATGCTGAGTCCCTGCCACCCACTGGCCTTGCTGCCCAGCACCAGGCTAGCATCTCAGTGCTGCCCCGTGATAGCCTATGGGGTCCCTTGCCTTCCACAGCTGCCCCTCATGTACCCACCACTCCCACGTGCACCCTCACATATACCTCCACACCCCACCCCATACCCATACCCTGCAAACTCCTTCATACACCCACCATGCACACACCCCACCCCACACACACAGCATCAGTGACTTGGGGGAGGGTGCCAGGAGTGGTGCTAGGGGCAGAGGGGGTGCCAAAATACAAGTTTTCCCAGGGCATCATTTCCCTAAGACTAGGGACAGAAGGAATGTGGGTTTTGAGAGTGGCAGGACATAGAGTTCTAAGAGTAGGTGGGACATGAGGTTCTGAGAGTGGGGCTGGAGAGGGTGACATCAGTTTTACCTATGCCAGGAATTTCTAAACAGTCCTCAGCTGAGGTGCCACTGTGTGGTTTGCCTGCCCTGGCTGTTGCTTTTAAAGCAGCAGCAACCAGATTTGGTTTTGGAATTCCTGGCATGGGTATGCTGCTGGGGCATGGAATCTGCATCAGTGGAGGGTGATTTTGGTGCCTGCCTTAACTGGGAGTTGTGCTCCTCTCACCCACCCATAATTACACTACTGCAGGAAGCAAAGTGCTTTTTGGTAATGCAGGAAGATTCTGGACATACTAATTCTAGTCTCTTTTTATGACTCTAGTCTCTTTTTATGACCAGGTTATGAAACGCCTGGACACAGGAGGAGGGGTGGATGTCGTATACTTAGACTTCAGGAAGGCCTTTGATACGGTATCCCACCCCATACTGGTGAACAAGTTAAGAGGCTGTGACTTGGATGACTACGCAGTCCAGTGGGTGGCGAATTGGCTGGAGGGTCGCACCCAGAGAGTCGTGGTAGATGGGTCGGTTTCGACCTGGAAGGGTGTGGGCAGTGGGGTCCCGCAGGGCTCGGTCCTTGGACCGATACTCTTTAATGTCTTCATCGGTGACTTGGACGAGGGAGTGAAATGTACTCTGTCCAAGTTTGCAGATAACACAAAGCTATGGGGAGATGTGGACATGCTGGAGGGCAGGGAACAGCTGCAGGCAGACCTGGACAGGTTGGACAAGTGGTCAGAAAACAACAGAATGCAGTTCAACAAGGAGAAATGCAAAGTGCTGCACCTAGGGAGGAAAAATGTCCAGCACACCTACAGCCTAGGAAATGACCTGCTGGGTGGCACAGAGGTGGAAAGGGATCTTGGAGTCCTAGTGGACTCCAAGATGAACATGAGTCGGCAGTGTGACAAAGCCATCAAAAAAGCCAATGGCACTTTATCGTGCATCAGCAGATGCACGATGAATAGGTCCAAGGAGGTGATACTTTCCCTCTACCGGGCGCTGGTCAGACCGCAGTTGGAGTACTGCGTGCAATTCTGGGCGCCACACTTCAAGAAGGATGCGGATAACCTGGAGAGGGTACAGCGAAGGGCCCCTCGTATGGTTAAGGGCTTGCAGACCAAGTCCTACGAGGAGAGACTAGAGAAACTGGACCTTCTCAGCCTCCGCAAGAGAAGGTTGAGAGGCGACCTTGTGGCGGCCTGTAAGTTCATCACGGGGGCACAGAAGGGAATTGGTGAGTATTTATTCACCAAGGCGCCCCTGGGGGTTACAAGAAATAATGGCCACAAACTAGCAGAGAGCAGATTTAGATTGGACATTAGGAAGAACTTCTTCACAGTTCGAGTGGCCAAGGTCTGGAACTGGCTCCCAAGGGAGGTGGTGCTCTCCCCTACCCTGGGGGTCTTCAAGAGGAGGTTAGATGAGTATCTAGCTGGGGTCATCTAGACCCAGCACTCTTTCCTGCTTATGCAGGGGGTCAGACTCGATGATCTATTGAGGTCCCTTCCCACCCTAACATCTATGAATCTATGAATTCATTCACTATTATATGAAGAGGTAACTTGTATTGCTGTTTATGGAGAATGACAAGCTTGATTACTGAAATCCAACAATAAAATGGCATGTACATTTTTTGCATTTATGTCACAGATAGCTGTTCAGATTCTGATACCATTCAGCAAAAGTCATTGGGTTTACTCAGGACACAATACACAACACAACATGAATAAGATGATCAGATTCTGCCTCTAACTTGATTTCCATTTTAAAAATAGGCAGAAAATTACTTGGTGTTTATATAAAGTAAACCATTTTTCAGGTCTTACTTCAGTGCTAGGGAAATTTTTTGCAATACAAATTTGAAAATAAGATGATAAAACACCTATGGAAACATAATATAATAGGGCAAAGGATATTTTATCATTTTCAGGTGGGCTTATATTAAAATATTTTTCTGCAACTAATAGGGTGACCCAGGGTTCCTTCCTAGCTATTTCTTTGTAAGATTGGATATTAAAGGTATCACTGTTCCCTAGCTACTTCTGAAACCTCACAAAACATGGGAATTAGCATTTCATTAAATATTCTTATTCAATAATATGCATTTAGCTTTAACATGTAACTCCATTTCTAAGCTTTTCAGTATGACATACATCTCTTACATTATTTGCTTAGGATCAAAACATGAAACCAAGTGCAAATGTTGAAGGAGTTGCTTCTTTAAGAGTCAAATCACTGAACTGATTGTGGAAAAACTCTAAACTGTACCTACTGTGAAATGTAACCTTGATACAAATAGAGATATACTTATTTCAGCTTTTACACTTGCGCACACACACCCTGTTAAACACACACACATATACACTTTTTATTTTTATAAATATATATGTGTGTTTAAATTGAACACAAGCAAATACTTCTTATTGTTCTTATTGTAATCCATCTAGTTTTCGTCCACTTGGTTATATTAATACACAGGATAGAAACCAATATGAATTAATCTAAGTAACATTTCGTAAAATACTATGTAATAATACAGTATGTATAACAAACCAAGTTAGAACATTCCCATGCATACATTTCTTACGTTTTTCCTGTTAAAAAGTCCAGGAGATCTTTAGTGATTTCAACTTAGGCATTTTTTATTCTAATTTTAATTTTTAAGAGACTCATCTTTTTAGCAGCATTCTTTTGGCTGGTCTTTCTTCAGTATGATATTTTAGAAGGGAATCTGGTGCATGCATTATGATCTACAGATATGTACTTAAAAAGATTTCAGCGAGTAGGCAGCTCTTTAAAAGAAGAAAGTGTAACATGATTCAGGGGCTGGAAGCTCAGGCTATGTAAATTCAGATTTAAAGTCAAGCTGAAGGGTGAACAATATTGAAGGGTGATGGTAATTAACCATTAAAACAGCTTACCTATAGGCATTGGGGATTGTCCAATACCTGCAGGTTTTTAAATGAAAGGTAATTGTCTTTCTAAAAAAAATATGCAATAGTTTAAATGGAAGACTCACAGCAAAAACTTCTTGAGGTTCTATGTTCTTTGTTACACAAGAGGTCAAATTAGTTTTTGGTATTACTGTTTCCTTTTTGTCTTAATTTTAATATTAAGTGTATTCGTGTATATTAAGTTATTAGTGTAAGTACTAAAGGAGCTTTATTCTACATATTGCATAATATAGAAGACCTCTGTTCAAGAATGATGACTATTAAGGAGATTGCTTTGACAAGGGAGTGAAAACAAACGTGTCTTTTTTTCTCCCTTACATGAGTTGGCAATATGTAAATCTGAGATCCCAGTATCCTAGGTAGAGGTGTGATATTTCTTCCTTGAAACTTACTTCTTCATCTCTTGGTTTTGTCTGTATGAAGGATTCAAAGAGAGAGGAACAAGCTGAGAATTCTTCCTCACAGGAAATAAGCTTGATATATTATTTTTGTTTAATCAGACCTTGTTTAATGGGCATCTCATAGTTACTGGCACGGTAAATATACAAAAACAGGAAACCAACTCCTTGCCTTTTCTAAAGAAAATGAACATTAGTTGTTGTTAAAATGACAGATGAATGAGAAAAAAGTTCTAGCAGAATTCATTCAGGATGGTAAATGTTTTCCCTCATCACCCTTTGCAGTAGAATTGCTTTGTGATTCTCTAATAGCATAATGCAGCCCTAAAGGCTAGGAAGAGAGGGCGCTCCATGTGCTCCAGGAGTAGGGGAGGGGGGAGCTTTAATTAGAACCTCTCCAAGAGCCACTCTAATTAAAGTGCCTGGAGCATCATGTGTATCACCATCCCTGCACTGAAAAGTGGCTTACACCAGTTTGTGTAACTTTTGGGTGTTTATACATGTGCAGCGAAGCTGCTCTGACATCCTGTAATTCCAGTGTGTTGGAGCAAACTTAATTAATTGAGTCTGCTGGAGTATGGTAATTACTATGCTCCAGCAGACTTTAGTGATGTGTATCAGCGTTCCCACGCTGAAAAATAGTGGCAGAGGTGGTTTAAGCAAAGCTTGTTTGATGAGCTTAAGTTAAAATGCCCTTGCTGCCATTTTCCAGCATGGGTATGATGATACATGAAATGCTGGAGTCTGCTGGAGTGCGGTAATTACCACGCTTCAGCAGACTTGATTAACTGAGTCTATTCCTACGTGCTGTAATTACAGTGCATCAGAGCAGCCTTGCTGCACATGTACAGGCACCCAAAAGTTACACATCTACCACTATAAGTGATGGGAAACTGATTAAAACTTTTAACATAACAGAAATTCAGAGTACATAAACTGCTTTCAAAATGACTGAATCAGGTTTAAGATAAAGTGCAAGTTTAAGATAAACCTGGTTGGACGTAGTACCATACTTAACTGATTTAGGTTAAACTATTGAACTTGTGTCCCTGATCCCCTCCCAACTCAATTTCCCTTGCAGTCCCCCAGTATTCCAGGATGCTTTGCAGCCCTGGGCTATGCTATTTGATCTGGTGGAGCAGGGGTGGACCCACCCCTAGCTGTCACAGTCTTGAGACCGTAAAGCCTCTTCTCCCTAGCCTGCATCCTGCCTGTACCTGCTTCCTTCTCCCCCCCACCCCGCCCCGCCCCACCCTCCCAGTGCTGTTCAGACCCATGCTGGGGTGGGCCCATGCTTGGCTGGGGGGGGATGGTGTCCCCCCTCCCCCCACCTCTTAGAAAGGCAGGTGGCTGGCGAGGGGGCAGGGCTGGGGAGAGATTGTCTGCTGGCCCTCCCCTTCTCTGCAGCTGACAGCACGGGGGTGGGGATGGGGAGGGCATTTCTTCTGCAGCCAATAGGGGTGGGCTGCTGATTGGCTGAGTTCAGCACCCTTTGGCAGTGTCTGGCATGTTTAGAAGTGTGTATGAGCACCTCCAGGCTCCTGGCCTGGGCCAGTGCAGGCTTCTGTTTGCTTTGATCACTGGAACACTAAACGTCAGTTCAATTCATTATCTGTCCAATCTGTGTAGCTTAGAAAAACCTGTAAAAGTTGAATCAATTCCACCTCAGGATTTTTGAACCCCTGTACTTAGCCAAAAAAGCTAAGATGGCCAACTGCACTAGGTTGCCATGCTAGCAGGGGGTCCCCTGTTGGCCAAGGCCCTTTGTTTAGGGCTCCTAATGCCATCCCCTTCCCAATCACTAGTTATAGGGCTTTACTCAAGTTCTTCTGTGCCGTAATGTATTTGGGAGTGATAGCAGGTGATACAATTTGGAGTTTCCAGTGTACATTGGGAAAATTGGTACTGCATAAATGACTTGGAGCAATGTTTGTACACACACACTTGAATCACAAGAAAAGGCAAGGAAAAGTGTATTCTTTATCTTCTCTCATCCAGAGGAAGTGGAAAGGGTATATAGGAAGGTTTGAAAAAGCAAGGTTAAGAAGGTATGTTTTATAAGGAGAATGACCATACGTTTATAAGAGAATCACACACTGACAAAATATGCATGCTAATTTGCACTATGAGTAATGTCAAAACCAATGTTTTTCAAAAAAAAATGTACATTTTTTTTCAAAATACATGAAACAGCAGTATGACAAAGAAATCTCCTTCTTTAAGAGCCAGTCCCATAACTGCTGTTGTTACAGGTTAGTTTAAATATTTTGCTGCTTAATTCTGTTCTCAGATGAACTATACTCAGACTTAACAGTTTTATAACCTCATTAATATTGGTAATGAATTGATTTTACTGTTAAGATGCTCAATATAGCATACAACTATGATCATAAATATTTAATCAAATATTGATCTCAATCAGTTGCTTCAAATATCCGTGAATCACATTTGATCAATACTGGTAATGCTTTGCATACTGTCAGTTATTCGAGTTTAATTAAAGGCATTTTATCATTTTATTTAAGGAAACCCAAAAGCAGAATTTCAGTGGAATCTGCTCATCTTCTCAGTGCATAGAGCTCTGAGCTCCAGTCTCTCATGCCACCTATACCAACATGCTACGAACCCTTCTGTTGGTAATTAGTTAGTTGGCTCTTTTACCCAGGTACAGGAAAAGGCTATGATTTCTTGTAATGAATACCTTCACAGAGCTAGTAGGTTATTAGACCAACTTATTCAAAACAGTCTTCATGGCTCTATTCATGATGAGCAGCCTGAAGATTTCTTAAAAGAAATACGTACTGGTGCTAAGTGCTTGAAGGAAATAATGCTTAAAAGAAATAATAGTGCTGAACTTTTCACAATCATGGTTCTTAATGATTCTGGATTTAAAATTCATGGTGTGGGGCTGGGATGGGGTGGGGTTGGAGAGAGAAGGACAGAGAGATGCTGTAGTCTGTTGGTTATGTCAAGCAGCAGGAGGGTAGAAGATCTGGATTTTAGTCCTTTATCTAATGATTATACACAGTAACAAATTCTCAATTGGAGAAATTGACAGTCTCTCATGCCAAAATACTCTGTAGCTTTGTGGTTAGGGTATTCTCCCCTAACCATTGAGACATGGTTCAAGTGCCTGCTTCAGATCAGCAGTGTGAAGCTGAACCTAGACCTCTGCTTCCAAGATGAGTATCTAGACCACTAGGTATGGTGGTGAGACCAGGAGACTTATCCCTTTTGTGCCTGTTATTCAAATGCTTGGTGAGTTTAGGGAAGTATTTAATTTTGCTATGTGAAAAGCAAAATAGTTTTAAGTAATCTGATTTTTGTTTGCAATTTTTAGTCAGTCAACTCTTCATCAAATTCAAAGCAAATTTGGAAAAAAAATGGGTTAGTCAAAGCTGCATTATTTGGTGAATAAGTTATTTGCCAATGGTGGAGCTTGAGGGGAATTATTCTGTTTTATCACTACAAAAATAGTGCTCAGCTCCACTTTCAGAGCCTACTGTTAAGTCCAAATTTTAACTCTGACCTTTAAATGAAGTTTGTTTACCATCCTATTCATCATGCATTCAAACACCATGATTTCAAAATGTCAGACATCATGAATTTTAAAAAGAAATGAGCAAAAAAAAATTGGTGAAAATACTTTTAACGAACATTGAACATTGTGCACGACTAGTTTACAAATAGAACCTAATGGATTGGCTGTTTTAGTTTTTAAGAGGCTTTTTAGCCTTTGTGTCAGCTTTTAGATTGTAATTTAGTGTGACTCGAAGATTTCATTTTCTCAGTATTTACAAATTTAAGCTTGGTATGGGAAAGTGTTCTAAAGACCTAATAGCCAAGGTTCATATTGCCCCACTAGGCATATAGCTGGATCTGAAATGGAAGTTGGACAGCTGAGCACAGAAGAATGGTTCAAATAGGTCTAGAACCAGCGCCCTAATACTTCATTACCAGCTTGTATCCACTAAGTGGATACAAGGAGCAATGGTCTCAAGTTACAGCAAGGGAAGTTTAGGTTAGAAATTAGGAAGAATTTTCTCACTAGCAGGGCAGTAAAACACTGGAACAGGTTACCCAAAGAGATGGTGGAAGCTCCATCCTTGGGGGTTTTCAAAACCTGGCTAGACAAAGCTTTGCCTGGGATGATCTAGTTGGGGCTGATCCTTCTTTGAGCAGGGGGTTGGACTAGATGACCTCCTGAGGTCCCTTCCAACCCTAGTTTTCTATGATTCGAAGTGCCTACTTGTCCTATAAAGCTTTTCTCAGCCTTATAGGACAGGTAGTTTTCTTTTAGCTTGTGTTCATTCTGGCCTCATGATATGTGGTTGCCCAATGACTCAGCTTCAACAAAAGGGGTAAAGAACACCCTCACCTAGCCCATTCTAAAGTCTGAGGGTCACTGTCTTGCAATGCTTGCAGCCTCACCTGGTCTCTGAGTGCTCCCGGAGGCCAGCCCACATGTGGCTTCTAGATCAGGGAACAGCCCTGACTCCTTTCCACTCCAACACTCTGCTCTCTGGATCCTGAGGGCACTTTGACATGTGTTCCAGGGTGTGGGGGCTCCCTTGGCTCAGTCCCTGCAGCTTGGTTTCGCTGCACGGACTGAGCCAAGCAGGGGGAGGTGGTTACAAGGAAGCTTTGACTCCAGAGCAAGATAAATCGAGTCTGCTCCAACACATTCTAATTGGAACATGTGGGAGCACGTGTAAAAGTGTCCTCAATCCCCAGCCCCCCAGTTGTTTGTGGCTCTGACTCAAGGAACTAGTTTAGAATTCAGGTCTCAAAAGAGGGACTTGATATCTTCTTGGGGAGAGCAGATACAGCCTGAACTTCCAAGCATCAAAACAGACAGCTCCTTTTGTCCTCTTTACCGGGGCAAAGTCTACAGAGCCAAAGGTTTTCTTCTCCCATCCAAAGGATTAAGTAGTTCTGTCTGTAAGCCAGCTGACACAAGACTCTTTTCTTCACTTAGGTCAACATTCTGTTTCTTTCCTGCTCCATCTGTTGTCAAGCTTATCTCAGCCTCTTTGCTGCCCTGGTGTCTCCTCCAAAGGACAAGTACCAATCCCATCTTGAAGCAACAGCATGGCTGTTCAAGTCCTGATGATGCTGAAGTTCCCTTTAGTCTTGTCCTGCCTGTAGCTCTGAGACTCAACCCTTCATTAGTTTTGTAGATAAATTCAGGCATACAGCATTCTAACAACATGACCACATTTCAAACAGAATTATTACAGGAACCCATATAAAACCCACTCTCCTGAAAAAGGAGATATAAGAATTTAAATCTATTCGGGATAAGAAAGGCCTAGCACTATGGGCCCCCACATCCTGAGTAAATGCTGTATCCTATTAAGCAAAAAGTGGATGGCAGAACTGCACGCTGTGTTGTGTATTGTCTGTCTTCAGAAGCCTGGCTACTACAAAAGGGTGATTAGGCTTTGCATGAATTGGAAGTGAATGGAAATACATAGTATATAGCTGGAGAGGGGCAGGAGTTCAGATACACCCCTGTGTTTTAATGTTTCCCACTGGCTATTTCTAATTATCTCCAGGCTTCCTGAGGCCCCTACAATTCCCCATTCTCTAAATATAGCACCTAGATGCGCAAATCGGAATTCTTTTTAAGTGTCTTTAACATCTTTCCCTTTAGAGCACTGGGAAGTCAGACATTAATCAGGTCATTTTGAACTTCTCTCCTGAGGCAGATGCTCAGAAGTTAGGCACCACCTCACCTAACTTAGGGAACATATTAGAACAATTTGAATCTTGGCCTTAGTCTGAAAGTTTCAATTGTCTAATTATAAAACTTCCTTTTTGAATGTTTTTATACCTTTATTTTCACAGATACTTTGAGATTTAACTGTATGCTCCAGAATGACATTTTTTTTTTTTAATTTTATTTTCCTCACAAATGACCTTTTGAAAGAAAGTTTTACCAGCTTCACCAAGCAGCATAGGAGCCATGTGCATCTAAAAGCATATCCACAGGGAAAAAGAATGACAACATCCTTCTTGTTGTATGGTGTTACAATGGGGGCGCATCTACACAAGATGTTTACTGCAGAGTAGACTAATTAGCTCCACAGTAAACATTGCACATCTACACGTGTGCCCCTATTAGGCTGGACTAAACTAATTTACTCTGTACCAGGATAGTCCAGACAACCATTATCTTGCTGTGGAGTTCTTTTACTCCTCAGCATCGTATGTGTAGACACTGCCCCAGCAGGTTGGGGCACAAGGGTGCTTCAGTGCAGAGGCTGCAGCCTGGCTAGCCCCACACTGGAGTATCCTTGTGCCCCAGCCAGGCCCTCCAGAGCATGTTGAGTTGGGAGGAGGATCCCTGGGCTAGCAGGCTGACCCCCAGGGCCTCCTGCCAGCTGGGGCTGCTCTGACCTCATTCAGCATGCTGCGGTCCTGGGCATATGTTCAAAATGGTGTGCCTGGGAGCAATAAACTCTGGAGTTTACTGCTTCCATTAATTGCACATGTAGGCATGCCCTGGGTTACCCAGCAACACTGGGAATCTTGGTTCTAAAAAAATGAAGACATTTCCTTTATATCCTCTTCAATAACTATTATGCTTGTTATATGGAAGCAGAAATGAAGTTAGAAGACTTGACTGGTTGGTTTTAAATATTAAACTCTCTTCATCTGCATTTGGGAGGAAAAAAACTTTTCCTTCCATAGGTCATGTTTGTGGGTAAGTCTGTAACTAGAAGACTAGGTTCACTTAGCACCAAAATTGTATAAAAGTCTGTAGTAGGTTTACCAGCTTCATGTAAAATGTCTGAGCGCTGTTGTTACAATTTATCCATGCACTGGATTATGCTCTAATTGCAATGAATTTTTTTAAAAAGGAAGTTGAAAGTGGAATAATTTTTCCTATGAAATAAAGTTAAGGTTACAAATATAGATCATTAATTTAAAGTGGCTGTGTGTGGGCTGGAAGGGGTATTATAGAAGTGATATATCCCAGCATTATTTCAGGACTAAGCGTTACTATCCTAGAGAATCTAAAGTTTAAACTTTACTTCAGATTAAATCATGTTAAGTAGTGTTGACTATATAAACTTAACCAAACACATTTTTCTTGTAAATTGCTGTTTTATTGTAATTGACATGATGTGAAATGTTTCAACTTCTACAACACTTTGTTTGGGAGAAAAAAAAGAAAAAAATTATAGCAATGACTAAGCATCCCATTTCCATATCTCTAGGACAAAATCTTTTGATATTTCTTCTTGAAACAACTTGCTTTAAAACTCTTTAGTAGTAGTAGTACTAGTATCATCATTCATTATATACAATTAAGGCAGCTAAAATCAGTGCAAAGCATTTTAATTAGTATTAAACATCATTTTAGACATTTTCTGTCCTGGAGAATGTTGAGATGTTGAGGTTAGTTTACAATTTCAAAGTGAAGTGAAATCTCAAAAACTTTTGTAAGATACACATTTGTCTTCATGTCTTTAATGTTATAGTAGAAAAATACACAGGTGTGCACCTACATCATTCCCTCTCTAGTTGTTTCTACTTACCCCTCCCAAGAAGAGTAGGTGGCCCAGTCCTTTCATACTAATATTAACAATTCAGTAAAAATCTAATTTTTGTAGTAGTACCATGGAATCACCTTATTGTTAAGCCATTTTAGGTTTAGCAGTTTTCTCAGGTTTCAGTAAGCTGATTTTTCTCCCAGAGAAATTGAAGGAAAAGGGAAGCCCGAGGGATGGATTGAAGTGGGAAAGGATTTTGTTTATCCCTCTGGTGACTGTGGCCATCTCAAAATCTTGAACTTTGGTTGATCAAAGGATGTTTAAATCCTAACACTGCTCTGTAGCATGTTTTCCTACTGACTTCTACTGTGATCATAGTGACCCTCTCACCATGACATTCACAAAATGCATATATAAAACATAATAGATTTAAAGTTGTATGTGCACTTCTCAACTTTTGAGTGTTTTATTTGTTCAAACTTTGATATAGGGTTTTTTCCCCTTTTTACCAGGCCAAAAGTATTGCTGAATAGGCAGAATGAATATGCAACTACTTAAGAAAAATGCATTTTTTCCTTGCACTATTGCAATATCAACACAAGATAAATATTTTCTTTTTTTTGCCAATCCTGAGGACCCCATTAAGTTATAAAAAGTATATTTACATATGAACCTTAAGTATTTGGTCAGGAAAGGCTTATACTTTTCCTTTGCGTGGTACCGTGCTCTGCAATTTGTCTGACCTTTTTGTTTTCCATCTGCATACATTAAATGAATGACTCAGTTTTGCAGCTGAGGAAAGCACAACTTTGAATGAAAAATGTTGCCATTAAAAAAGGGGGAACAAATTGCATAAATTATAAATGACCTGCAGAAGAAGCAGTGTACTAGCAAGTTGCCCTGATTATACATGCGTGTTTTCTTTGTCCATTAATCCAGAAAAACAGCACGACAGCCTATGGGATTTGTTCACATACAGGTCTTGCTTTTAAAGAAACATGCTTTCTAAATGGATTGTGATTAAATGGATATCACGAAATATTTTCAAGGGAATTATGCGACTTAATTCCTGAAGTTATCATGGTCATCTAATTTGTGTTATCATACACAAATTTGGCTCTACCTTTCTGCTTTTGTAAAATGTATCGAACCCTTTAAACCAATAGAATGTCATTCAGGTGCTGCCAAAACTGGCACTGAAGTCTGTAGTAGGTTGACCAATTGGAGGACTGCAGGGTCAAGCTTCATTTAAAAAATATGTATATTTTGGCTGCAGCGCACTAAACTGTGTACTTTACTTGAAGCATTTTAGTAGTCTGTGACTTTTGACATTTTTGGAGTTAAGCACTTGCTTAATGCTTACCTGTTTTGCTATCTTAGAATCCAATGCAGCTCTGTCTCATAAGGACAAATTCACCTAAGGTTATTAAATAGCTTTCATCTGTGAGTAGTGTTAGTTCTATTATCTGGTATTTTGGTACAGTGATTGCTCATACAGTCTCATTCAGGGAGTATCATTTAAGTGTTGTCAAACAAAATGGCTATTTTTTTAATTTTTAAGATTTTTTTTTTTAATATGCTAGGCATCTCAAATCAATTAAATGAGAGAAATTCATTATTATTCTAGCTCTTTTAGTCCATATCAAATTATTCTACTAGGGTGTAGGCAACTCTAATATTTTTTTCCCCATGCCGCTTTGAATTAGTTTCTTTTAGGATGTTGCTGGCCAGTTAAATTCCACAAAATCCTCTTGCTTAAAAAAGCTTACTTAATAATTCTTTTCCAACTATTTGGGTTGGTGTAATAAAAGATATCAGATTCACCCAAGGAACCTTGTCTGCCTATGTCCTTAGACCACCACGACTACAACCTACACTCCTACAAAATCCTCTTCACATTCTTAAGCAGTATCACCAACACAGTTAATGTGGATAGATACACACACATTTCCTTGAAATAATGGGTAAGTACTCTATGGCCAAGTTACCCCTTGGAAAGCGGGGAGCAACTATACCCTGTTGTAAGTTACACTTATGTACCTGTCACCTCTCACTTCGCCCTGGAGTAGCTGTTTTCTTTGTGCAGCCCCATTCCCACTCTACCTAATGTCCAGGAGACGTATTAATGCTCGCTGCAGGCAGCTAGCTCTGGTCAAATGTATTCTTTACTACAGAGTAAATTTACTAGAGTAACATCCAAAGCAAATTACTCTGGGAATTGCATTGTATATCCAACCTTAAACTAAGCTTTTCCTCATTCTGGCCTTCTTGATCTTTATCCATGCTGGGGATCATGAAAGGGTTAGGAATTAAGTTTGGTGTGACTTTGTTATAAGGCATGACATACTTTAACTTGTGTTAGAAAGGGGGTTGCACTTTAAGAGAGAGGCAAGCTTCATATCCCCTCTCCCCCTTACCCCACAGTTTCTAAACTTATGGACAAAGGGACTTTCCACAGTGCATTCAAGAGGCATTGGCTTTGTAGCTGATACATCATAGGAAGAGGCTATAAGAAAAAAATACAGGCTTGTAGGTCATGTGTGCAGAGCCATTTAAGCTCTTGGCTTGGATAGCTCTAGGGGTCTGAAAGAGAAACTGTAGTACTCAATTAGGGTGCTGTGAGATCCTTTCAAGGATGCTGTGGGGTGCCATGCAATGTTAGTACTGCTAGGTGTGCAAGCACAATTCACAGGATAAACTCAGGGATTTGAAATTGGAATCCACAGTGTTAAAAACATTCTGACCCGTTGTGGTCATTCTGAGTTCTTGGCAACAGAAGAATTGCTCTATTATTCTTCTGTAATCAGAAATTAAATGAAAACTAAGAGCTGACATTTTCTGAGGGGTGCCTGAGTCTAATAAGGTTGAGAACCATTGTCATAGAAATTAAGGGCTATGGCAACCTTTGTAAAGAGATGAAACAGATTTTTCTTGTCTCCGCTTATACATTTATATTTGACAGTTTGGGTAGTGACTCTTGTGGAATGGGTCAGAAGACAGTTTCAGGACCCTGATGATTTAAGTGAATAACCTAGTCTTCATGGTCACAGAGGAATCTGAGCATGCTTGAAAAACAAATTTTGTTATGAGCCATTTTAAATGCTCACATTAGAGCCTGATAACAGTTAAGTGAAAGTTATAGTTACATTTGGTTACATTTATGACACTTTGAAAGATTTGGCATGTTCACTGCAGACTTTTGAACCATGGATCTACTCCACTGATAGCACCTCAGTTTGTGCTGTTCTTATCTCATGCTCAGATATGCTCCATTTGTGTTCTCAGACTCAACTAGCTATATTTGTATGCATCTATGTCTGCTTATATATTTGCTTTCCTATTACTCCTGCAGAGCCAACACTGCTACAGAGTGATCTCAGTTCTGCTCCTTATTTTTTCACTACGAACAGAATGGTTCATAAGTTTATACTTACTTAAATCAACTGAAGTCAGTGGGGCTAAAGGTACAAGGATCTAAAATGGAGTTAAAGGTACTGTGTAAAAATGGTATAATGTACCCTTCAGAATCATCAGGATTCTGATGATAATAGTCTATGTTAAGTTCTTAGAGTTGAGAAGTAGGAAAGGCATCTTGCAACTTTTATAATAAGCACAGCTGATAAGGACTTTCTGAAAGACAGTGATCATATAACTCCATGATGTTTTTTACTCAATAAGACTAAAGTTTAATTAAGGAAATTAAATATATTTGGAGAAGGGCTAAAGGACACAGCCAGAGAAGCTCCAGGAAGTTTATGTAATGGGTCTGAACATGGTAACTTCTTCAAGTTACCCAAGCTGTAATAATTACTTACTTTTCACCCATTTTTTTCCATGCTCAGAATGATAATACAAATTATGCTTAGTCTGAGTCCACTCATCTTTTTCTCCAATAAGGAAATAGTGGTTTTATGAACATTACATTTCTCTTTGCTAGTCAAAAGCAGAAAAGAGGGTCAGTAATCAACTGAGAATTCCAGTGTGTATAGGACATTTTTAGTTGACCCTTGAAGTGTCTTTGTGGCACTGGCATATTCTATACGTAACCTTGCTGTAGGGCAGGAACTGTACCACAACATGTATAAGCTACTAATATTAATATAGTTTCTTTAAATGAAAGGTTAGAGCTGTGATTCTGGTCACTTTTAATATCTCCATCTAAACTTGCCTAACTGGGACTTCGTGTATTGGTTGATAGCTGAAGTATCTTTCACTTGTTTGGTATCCTGATTTGTACAAGCATGCTCACAAAAAATCTAATAATTTGTATATATTGTATGATTTCTATTAAAAAAACACCCTAATCTTGAATATATTGAATCAAGATGTCCCTTGGAAAATATAACAGCAGGGATAAAATACTGTACTCATCACATAAAAGAGATACTAGAATTGCATTTCTGTCATTTAAAATTTAGCACTGTATCATTACTCTTAAACTTTATTAAAATGATGAATAGAAAGTAAAAATAACATTTATAACATTTTAAATCTCAAATAGGTTCAATGCTGGTAGAATCTAATGAACAGCCTTAATTAAAAGAATCATTAGTTGTGCCTTTGTAATAAATTCATTAAATTATTTCAGATATAAGAAAAAAGTTAATTCATAGCTAAAGGATATAGGAGATACAGGAAATTTGGCATCTGACATGGGTACTGTACACTAATCTATCACTGATTTTGTAAGATTGCATAATTAAAAATGTCCTCAACAATATAAAATATTACAGAAAATAGCCTAGGGAAATAAAATATCCATTGCTAACCATATATGTTTAAAGACTTTTCATTCTAAATCTAGAGCTAAAATTTGCCAGTGTGCCTTGTATTAACCTTCACTTAATAATTTCATTCATATTATTCTTTCTTCTTCCTCATCTTGTTATACGTCAATGTCTCATTTCTAATTTTAACTATATCTTCCTCCTGCTTCGTGAAGAATCTAGTGCTGCTATGGATCTGCAGTAGAAATACGGTAAAATACTTTTGAAATAAAAATGTCAGTGGATCTCTACCAAGAAGGCAGTGGAAATCATATTGCAAGTCTACACAAAACAACCTATCAAACTTTTGTTTTTAAATAAGAAAATAAGTTAACTGGTCTTGGCCATATAAGCTTTAGGAACCTATTTTTGATCCTGTGTATTTATGAAAGTCCTGAGTTAATCAGGGTTTTAGGAGGAGGGGTTTGTTCAAGACTAATACCCCCTAGATTTGTGCTGCCTTATGGAGACATTACAAAATCTTTTATACCTTTAGCACTCGCATATAACTGTTACCATAACGCAGTTAAAACTACTCTGTATCTTTATTCAGGTGTCTGGCATCTGAACAAAGGTTGAATCCACAAAAGAATTTCAAATTCCTATGTTTGGTTGTTTTACAGTATGTTATTGTGAAAAGAGGTACTTAAATCCCTTCACAGTCTGCATATTCGTTTTCATGAGAAAGGTAAGAAGAATACAGTGCAAAAATGTTCACGCACTGTGCTTCTGGAAAGCCCCACATTTGTTAAGGACAACTTCATGAAGATTCTGCTCTATTTTACCAAACTGGACAGAAACAGTTGAACAGGGATTATTTTTTAGTGCAATACTCAAGATCGCAGAGGTCAAGAAATACCATCTAATGTCTGGTGAGACTGTCACCAAGGGTAATCATTCCTATCATTTTTTATCTCATGTGGATGATTTTTCCATGGAAACTGGTTTATAACTTAAAATGTATTACATGGGACTAAATCTGTTCTTCCAACACCATAAGTTCTCCCTCTTTCCTATCATCTTCTGATCATTTTGTGTGCTTACGTAAATTAGACAAAAAACTATTTGGGGTAGAAGTGGTCTCTCTTTAGTTGCTGGAAAGAGAAATGCATGTGAATGCTATCCTAACTGTTTAATAAAAGCAAAGTTATATTATTACACTATTTATAAGCAAATGCTAGTGGGCCTGATCTAATGCCCAGAAAGATCAATGAAGTCTTTTCATTATGTTTGAATTAAAGGCAATTTCAAAATAGTTTAATACATTTTATTGGTGCATTAAGTTTCAAATTGGCCATTTTGGCTAGAATCTCCTTTCAAAGGAGGGGCTTAGATCTGAAATAAAGCTCTGAACTATTGACAATATGAAACTCTTCTGTTTTGAAACTAAGGGTACATATAAACATTCAGGGAAGTTAAGGGGTGTTATCAGATTTACCCATCACATTGGGGCGTGCTCATTTATTAGGGATACGTTTCTAGGGTCTTTGTAATTCTATCAATGTGCTGCTTGTGTACTTGTATTCCTATACTGAGCTGTATATCTCCCTTCTGCAAGTCCTTACCCCCCAATGGAGCTATCTTGCAGGACTCAGTTTCAATGGGGTTGGAGTCCTCCAGTCACCAAATCAGTCATACATACAAACACACAGATTAACGTGACATGCCTGACCCAGTCAGGTTGATCAGCATGGACAGGTTGACACCCTCATATTCCAGGAATCAGTTCATTAAGGTAACAATAAAATGCAGTCAGACACAAGTACACAGGTAAACAGAATAACTCTGAATCAGGCTGGGTGTCCAGCTGACACCCTCATGGGCCAGCATTCAATTCATGAGGGCACGTCTGAGCCAAATGGGTCAATCAGCCTGTACAAGCTGATCCCCATATGTATTTCAAACTCAGCACGTCCCGATCTTTTGTCCTAACTGTCCTAGTAGGGGTAGCCTTTTGATGAGCAGACCCCACAGTATTTCTGGGCTTCACAGGGATCTTTAGCTTAGGTAAAAGAAGCGTTGCTGCAGAGCAAGTGGGGAAGGAGAAGTAGAGAAGGAAAAACATACCCAGTTACTACCAGTTCGACTATAAAAGTTATTTATTGCTGAGTATATGAAATGTATGATGTCACTAGTCATAATAGACATGCAAAAGAAAATAAACACAAACAATTACAATAATACCCTGGTTTCACTAAATATTTGGGGAAACTTAGCTCAAGCTTAACTAATACAATTCAAGTTCAGAAATCTATGCCTAGAGAGAAAACAAAGAAAAGAGTGAGAGAGCGAGAGCTGGGGTCTCACCAGTCCAAAGCACTCAGGTTCCAATGCTGACAGGTAAAGTTCTTAGCACAATCCTTGAAGGGAGATGATCTGTTTCTTCCAGCTTCTTAGGAACAACAGTGGATGGTGTCAGAGAGATTTCTCCTCTTGAAGCACAACTTTGCTGCTTTTTTACAGATTTTTATGCCCTCAGTTCAGCTTCTTCAAAGCATTCTTTTAATAGTGTAAATAATTGTCTTTTCTATTGACAAGGGGTTATCTGGTTTGGAACATCTCAAGAAACTGACTAACAATCAGGAAAAACATAAGTTTTTAAGGAGTAACCAGACACTTAGGAGCCAGCTTGAAATTCTTTTGGATAGCAGATATACTGGATGGGATACCTCATTGTTTCTTCAGAAATAATAAACAGCTTGCAGCATCAGGTTTTTGGATTTTTACCTGTTGTGAACAAGCCTCAGCTTAGCATGACTTTTCCAGATCTTACTGTAGTCTTTTAACAGACTTAAGGGGATTACTTGGAGCATTCATAAACTTTGTGGGGAGGACTTCAACCAGTCATCCTGGGAAAAGTATGACAGCATTTGTGGTCAGGGCTCCAACAGGCTGGATGCTGTGATGAACCCTTTACCATTGTTCAAATGTTGCCCATATCCCTTCTGACTTGGTCTCTTGCCTCATCATTCCCTAACCCAGCAACCGAGTTTTAGTCAATCAGGTTAAATAGGCCTCCCTTAGTGGGACTAGGGAATGTACAGCTCAAGATGCCTATTAAACTTTACTTCTGCTTAGTTCTGGTTAGATGAGGTGTGTGTGGGGGGTGGGAAATGAAAAAGTCCTTTGTAAACCCAGATTAGAATTGGTCTGATAAATGCTGAGCTGGGTGTGTGTAAATGTGGGTTGATTAGCATTTGAAGCGCAGCGTCCCCATCATGCAGTGCTCCCCTGCTTTTCTGATCCCAGAATTCACTGCGGTCTTTGCTTTGGGCTTTCTGTTCTCCATCTCCCATGTAAATTAATTGTCATCCGATTCCATCTCGGATGCAAATGAGAGCAGGGGAGTAGCTCCCTTATCTGGTGGGCTTTAGGTGTGTCTCCTACTGCATCTTCATTGTCTTTAGTAATCAGTTCTTGTTCAGGTAGAAGGGAGGGGGGTGGGAAAATTCTTTGCGATTCAGACAGGCTATGTCTTGTGCCAGGATTTCCCAAGAACAGGGAGCTGAGAGGCAACAGGGGAGGTTAGATATGGTCACCTAATCTAACTTAGTTCACCTAGGTGTAGATCTTACACTCAGGATGCTCATACATGGACCTGGAGGCTATTCTAATTACAGCATGTTGGAGCAGACTTGATTGAGTCTGCTGGACCATGGTAATTACCATGCTCCAGTCAGCTTCCACATCTCATGCATCAGTATCCCTGTGGTTCAAAATGGAGATAGGAGTGCTTATCTAAGACTCATTTGATGAGCTTAGATAAAGCACCCCTGCTGCTATCTTGAAACATGGGGATGCTGATACTCGAGATGCTCTGGGTACTTTAATTAGAGCAAGTCTCAGAGCTACAGTAACTAAAGCGCCCTTTTCCCCTGACTTTCAGAGCATGTGTAAAAATGCTGGCAGCTGGCAAAGCGAACAAAACTCTGGCTTGCATCTACTGATGCATCTCGAGCAAGACCCAGGATGTCATTCTCCCGTTGTATTTGGCCTTGGTGAGCTGGGATACTGCATCCAATTCTGGGCTACACAATTCAGGAAGAACATGGAGAAGCTTGAAAAACTCCAGAGGAGAGCCACATGCATGATCAGAGGGCAAGAGAACATTTTAGGCTGGACATAAAGAAAAACTTTTTACTGTCTGAGTCCCCAAGGCCTGGAATAGACTGCCTCCAGAGCACTTACTCTGAATACTTTTAAGAAACGTTTGCACAATTATCTTGCTGGAATCCTTTGACCCCAGCTGACTTCCTGCCCCTTGGGCAGGGGGATGGACTTGATGATCTTCCGAGGTCCCTTCCAGCCCTAATGTCTATGAAAGCTATGAAATCTATGAAAAATGCCCTTAGATCGCTATTTAGGTTGATCTAAGTGGGAACTATATAGAAGTTCAGGACAGTTAGATCCATCTAAAAATGGCTGACCCAATCTAATTTAATCTTATTTCTGTTGTAGTCTAACTTAGATTAGGCCATTTTTAGACTGATCTAACAGTCCTGAACTTCTGTATAGCTCCTAGAGCAGACACAGGGCTAGGAAAGCCCAGCCACTGGCTCCAGTCCTGGGTCTGTATTTTTCCTACCCCCATCCTGGCACTGGGCTGTTTTTAGCCCACCCAGTCACTCCCCCATTCCCATATGGACAACCCCACCCACTCATGGACCAGCCAGTCCCCTCCTGAGCCTGCCAACCCCCCTGTCCTTCAAGCCACTTCTGGTGCTCATTTTACCAGTGTTTGCCAGTGCTGGGAGCCAAGGAAGTAAGTTCGGGTAGTGGGAGGAGCACGAAGGATGGACGGGTGGGTTCACTAGTGGGGATTTCATTTGAAGGTGGAGGGATTGGGGCCTAAAAATAGCACCTGGTCCCAGGGATGGGGGAGAGAGCCCCAAGCCTCCCACAGAGCCCATGAGTCCTCTGATTCCCTAAACAGCCCCCCAATCCCTCCATAGACCTTGCCTGTCCCCACAAACCACCTGCTCCTCCCTCAGAACATGTTTGCCCCCTGATCCATCCAAGACCCATCCTGTTGCCACTCCCTCCTCCCAATTCCTGATTTGCTTTAGATTGCATGGCCATTTTTAACTTGATCTAATCCCTCTCATTGTCCCAAATGTTTTAACTAAGATAATACTCCTTTGAGATGTTTATCAAAGAGTATCTTAGCAAAATGGATTTTATAGGCAAGTCTTACCATAGGTGAGATTCCAAATTCCTATAGTGGTTCTGCTGTGACAAAAGGGTTTTGTGATGTTAGATATTTATGCAGTAATTTAAAAATAATTTTGACCTTTGCATTTTTGTTAACTGCTTGACTGTACATGATATGGTTACTCTCAATTCAATCTCAGCTATATCAGGTAACAATGGTAATCAACCATCTCAGAGGAAAAATGATTGCCCGAGTACCCATCATGTAAAATTTAATGGCTTTTCCTTTTATAATGTTATATCATTGGCACTAGTAGATTAGGACAACTTTGATGATAGAATTGTGCATAATTAAATTTTCATGTGTGAATCAAAGTGCAAAGAGATTAGCAGACTCTTTAAGAGGTGCTAGAGCTGTCACACCATATCAAGAAAGTCTTTAAAATGGTGAGCAACAAAAAGCACTGATTAAGCAGCACTCTGTCACATTATTGTATTACCTATAGCTAAATGTAAAAAGAAAAAAAAATACATATTTTAACAGCTTACTTAAAACCTCTGCAAACTTTTACTGCTTCATTTTTTTTCTCTCTTTAAATGGCTAATAAAAATGGATCTTAGTTAATGCATCTAGAAATCATCTTTGAAGGAGATGTTGTTATATACAGTTTTTCTCTGCCTAAGTAAACTGTCTGAGATGAACTTTTGAAATCATGGGGAATGTCTTCCACCAGTGTATGTTAGCCCTTCTATGTCATGGAGGCTTTTAAAATTCGAATTCAGATTTTTTTTAAACAGTATACTTGTTTAAATAAAATATGTATGGCGAGGGCTTTGTTTAGGAACCAAACCTCTAATCAAATATTAGCAAAGAATTTTGGCCACTTAGGAAACGTAGGCTGATTTTTGGTGCCTTCCTGCCTAACGCAGCTTCTTGGATATTCTCCGGCAGATCTGTACCAGTGTACTGTTCTATATGTTAACAAAATGGTTATTTAATGGTTATAATATTAACAAAAATGCAAAGGCAAAATTACTTTTACATTAATGCATAACTATCTGTATCTAACATCATGAAACCATTTTGTCACTGCACAGACACTATAGTATGTTAACAAAATATATATTTACATTCAAGTAAAATCTTACCATAGGTGAGGTTCCAAATTCTTATAGTGGCTCTATATCTATGTAATTTTAAGTTCAATTTTTCCACCTCTTAGGCATATGTATATGAATAGACACATTCCATTCAATGGTACAACTCACATGAGTAAAGTTATATGAGGCCTAAGAGGTTGCAGATTTGGCACCTTAGTAGCTCACAAAAGGATGCATTGCATTGACTGCAGCACTTTTCCATGTATGCAATTTATAATTCTCTTTTATAAATAGGTTATTTATAAGACAAATCATATAAGTCTGAAATTAATGGTCAACATTTTATTTCTGAAAATTTCACATTTACAGAATCACAAAATCATAGAAAATTAGGGTTGAAAGGGACCTCAGGAGGTCATCTAGTCCAACCCCCTGCTCAAAACAGGACCAAACCCAACTAGGTCATCCCAGCCAAAGCTTTGTCCAGCTGGGAAGACCTTCCAGCGACAGAGCTCTACAAGCTCTTTGGGCAACTTGTGCCAGTGTTTTACTACCCTCCTAGTGAGAGTTTTTTTTCCTAATATCTAACCTAAACTTCCCTTGCTGCAACCTGAGATCATTGCTCCTTGTTGTCATCTGCCACCACTGAGAGCCATGGTATTTCTCTTTAATTACAGGTTTACTGTGTTTCCCTTTATTTACAGGTTGTTGAACACTCAGATCATATTTGATAGAATGACTGAATTCTTATGTAAATGCCATGCAAAGCTTTTTATAGTAAAATTAACTTTCAGAAATGTCCGTGGTATTAAAAACATTCCAAATCAGCACCTAATAGACCTGATCTAAAATAATGTGCCAAAACGAAACAAAAGCAACCAGCCAATTATTAAAACAAACAAATAACCCCCCACATTTTTAACTTTGTGAGAGTTTCTTTGTTATCCTACTCTGAGGCATACTGTAGTTTCATAATATTCAAATATAGTTGCTTATTACAGTAATAATTCAAACATATGTGAGTAATATGAAGCTAGTGTAGGTTGGTAGCTACATTTTTTTTCAAGGGTTGCTGACAAGATTTGTCTGTATTTGCTATGCTTACAGTTGGAGGCACAGGCTCTAACACCTGTGAGGCAGTAAATGAAATATTGACTGTGCTTTTGTGTCATTTAATTTGCACTGATCTCAAATACTTCTGAAGTGCTGGACAAGGCATGTGGCACAATCCAATTGTGTCATTGCTTGTAAACTTAGGAAACCAGACAAATCGCAATATAACAAGCACATAAAAGGTTAATGTAGTTTCCCAGAGCTAATGAACAGATACGTATTGTGCCACAGGAATTAGTGTCTATCAATACTGTGTTTAGGTTTTTTTGTGGGGGTGGGTTGCTGTTGACTTAGTTGGAACATATATTGTGTTCACTTTTACATAATTTATGAGATTGTTATTACATTTCACTCTGGTAGTATGGTATGAACTTGGTTACCAAAATACTTATCAAGTTATAAAAAATATTAAAAAATAAGCTTACCAATTGTTGTGGTGGCCAGGTGTTCCCTTGGTCAGCCAAGGTTTGGGTTCAGACTTACACTTGGGGATTTCACTTTTTGGATTATGAAATCAAAGTAAAGAGTATAGATTTAGCATACAGTCCAGCTCCTTCTGACGTCAATGGGCATTTTGCCACTGACTTGAAGGGGATAGTAGAATCAGGCCTGTACAGAGTATTGGAATTAGGGAAGCATGAGCAAGATGGGAATCATTCATCCATGTACGCAAATATGCTTGAGGGAAGGTATTGCATTTTGCATGAATTTTCAGAGTATTTGCACATGTTTCTCTTTGTTAGGTACAGAAGAGAATTAAAAAGTGAGGGAGGCTGTGGAGGACACTTTATTCTCTCATCACTTCAAGATCCAGAGCCATCCTACTGGATAGCCAATTCTTAAATATTTCCTTCTTTTGTATCAATGTTAGGACAGGCAGAAATGGCAACTTTGGCCATGTACTTGTTGTACCATGGGTAGAATTAGAATTTGAAAGAATAATAGACACAGAACATGATGCATGTGGGGTTTTTTTTGTTGTTTTCCTTATTTTGCCTGTTTCATAGAAATTTTAATTCATATCCCATTAAAATTGATACAGAAATTGGCATAGAAATTAAATCAAACTTGTTATGGTATCACATCACATGTAGAAAAATGACACTGAAGTAGTCATTAAGAGGGGGAAAAGGAATGCATTTTAACAAAACATAATTTTCTCAAAATTATGAATTATAATTGTATTTGAATACATATAGTCTAGGACAGTGGTCTTTATCCTTTTTAAGTAGGAGATCACCTTTGGCATTTAAAAGCATCCCAAGATATACCGTGCGCTGCTGCCATCCCTCCCCCACTGCCCCCTGTCTTGTAGGTAAGTCTATGGGGTGGGAAGGTGAGGGACACATTGAGGCATAGGAAGAAAAAATTATTTGGGGCATGCCTCCCCAGCAGGTAAATCCCACCTGGCCGGGGCCCCATTCAACTTATCCTTATCCCTGCTCACCATGGGGGGGTCTTGATCTAGCCCCAACCCCTTCCTTTCCCCAAGGACTGACCTGCTGAGGTGGGTTGCATGCGTGCATGCACACAGGTGCTCAGCCCCCCAGCCCAGCCTCGGATCGACTCCAAGAGGCTCCAAGATTTACCAGTGGATTGAGATCCACTAGTTGGTGACCACTGGTTTAGGACTATCTTTTGGTCTAGGGTTTCAAATAATAAATATAAATCACAAAAATCAATGTATGTAATCTGTCCTGCACAAAAATGAGCAGAATGAATTAGAAGCTTAGATTTTAGAAAAGGTATAACCGTTTTGTGTCTGAAATTATAAAGAAAGCAGAGTCAGAAAATAGGATATTGGTTCACAGCCTGCTATACAGACATCCTCTTTGACCTTGGGGAACTCACTTCAGCACTCTTTCCATCTATGAATGGATGCTTTTATAGCCTCTTTAAAGGACCTTGTGAGGAGGGTTGCCATTCATTTGTATTGAAGAGGTATCAGTAGACCCTGAGTCTGACTTAGGACCCCAGGATACTACGTGGTGAAATAGGAGACAGAGTGCTATCCATTTTAACTAATTAATGCTTGTAATCAACTTGGAGACCCTCAGATAGAAGCTTAGAAATATAATAAAAGAAATATAAAATAATTTCTGTATTTTATTACATGAACAAGTTATTACCATGAAACCTTCAATGCAGGTGTCATCTGATCCCAGCAGTCTTTCCTCGGGGGTCTGGACCTGATGATCTCTAAGGTCCCTTCCAGTCCCTAACTATGAAACTATGAATATAGAACTCTGGCGTAAGAAATAAAGTGATAAGTTCTTTTTTTTTTTTTGACTGAAAAAATATACATGATGTTACCTGGCACATGATTTTTGTTATTACTTTTATCATTTCATTTCTCTGTGGTTCAGATTTTAACTGTGGAGTAGTCTGCATTTCTATGCATGTATTTTAGATTTATACAACAATTAAAATAGGGGCTCCTATTCAAGGCTGCAGTCCTTTTTGTCATAAATTTTAGAAGCAAATAAAACTAAGTAGCTAGCTAGCAGATCATACAATTCTCCTTCCTTCTCCCATTCAAAGGCAATTTTCTTTTTACCTGACCAATAAGACAAGCCCAAGAGCACAGGAGAGGGGTCATAATGAGTCTGAGATCCACGTCTCTTATGCTCTAAAAAGAAGCAAGTTACTTTTATTCTGTTTTTCTGACACACCTAACGCTCCACTCTCCAGACCTCTTCTGGCTGCCATGTGAGCTCCATCTGCAAACTGCAGGGCACATAATCCATTCTTTCCATTTTAGTCAGAGTCTCTATTATTCTTTTGCCAAGTCAAATAAAGGGCTGCACAAGTAAATTCATATTTTTTTTTCTTTATTGCTTTATTGAATTGTGACTCTGCTGGATGCTTCATATTGGGAATTAATTTTTCTTCACTTGGAACAGTGACAATTTAAAGTGTATGGTGGATGGATGTTATGCGAATTAAGTATTGTACAGTTGGCATGCCTTTACTTGGGAAAACAGCCTCCCAGAGCACAAGCTTTACTTGCTGCAATACAGTCTCCTACACTTCCTCTGTCTCTTCAGTGAGTAGTTATGACAAAGAGGAGTGCCTCAGAGCAAGGTCCTCAGTTCTGGTATAAGAGGGATTAGTTCTCTTGACTTTATTAGAACTATGCTGATTTATGCCTACCTGAGAATTGGCACCTCACTGAAACTTTTTCAAGGGATGAGCTCTAATATAACCTTCTTGTAGTCTGAGCTATTACTTAGTCAAATTTTTAATTCTATTTTTTATTGCCATTTGAATCTTTAGTGGGAGGACAAGAAAAGACTGGTAAAACTGGAAATTCCATTATCCCACGATTCCTTCAGAGGTGTAAATCACATCCCAGAATATAACCATTACCTTCCAAGGTGTCACCTTTCTTCTGATAGTTAGAGAAAGGCAAATCTGTGCCCTCTTTAAAAGTTTTTTTTTTTTTTTTAAATCTCTGAGCTTATTGCTAAAAGAAATTTTGCTTATACATTCACTTATTCTCAAAGACTTAAATACCCAAGGAAAGACTCCTTTCAGTATATTTTTTTTTCGACTCCAGTATTTGATTGGCTGTAATGGCAACTAAAATTAATTGTAGTCAGTTAAATTGTAGAGAAACTTTTGTCTAATTTCAGGGTGCGCTACATAAACTGAAGAAAAATCAGAAAAGGGGCCTGTATCTGTGAACAATTGTACTGTTTTAAAGGGGAAAGAAATTATTACAGTTTCACTGCAACTGTTTTGTCTTTCTGTTCCTGTCCCACAATAAGTAGAAGCTAAAATAGGTCCAGCTTACCCCTGAAAGGCAGTCCCCTCCCTTTTAATTGGTAAAATTATTCATATGTCCATGTTCTAGCTTCACCCTATGAGAATAAGTTTTCCCAGAATAATAATGTTTTCCTGATGTAAAAGTAGATGTACCCACCTAACACAGTTACACACTTACATTGATAAATCCAAGGTAAATCTAGAAATTTCCCTCCTGTTTCAGTTGGGGTATTTTTATTTTGGGGCAATTATTTCAGACCAATGCTCATATACAAGAGTCCCTGCTCTGTATAGTTCTGAGGTCTGCCAACTATCTTTCCAAACCTTCTAACCACCAGTGCTATTGACCTAGGTGGCCACTACTTCTTCACAGTCTTAAAAAGCAGATGTTACTTCCTTTTTGTAATTGCTGGTAGAAAAGGGAGGTCTAACCAGTGGCAAGCACATGTGCCTTGCAGCCAGGTGAATACCTCAGAGTATAAGAAAAGGAAATAACATCATAGGGCAATGTACTCAGGTGGGGTCGATAGGCTGTGCAGGAACAGGAACACTAGCCTAGAATAAGTCTAGGAACTAAATATAGAAGGAAGGCGAGGGAGCAAGCCATTGTGGAGTACTTGGTGCACCTACTGCAGTTGCCTCCAAACTCTAGAAAGTTCTAGTGCATCACAGTATGATGCTGTAAACCCATTTTAAGGCAAGCAGCCAGTCTAATCAAAACTAAAGAAACCATTTCACAGCACTAATGACCTTACAAACTACAGTACTGCTACCCTTTCCCAAGCAAGCTAATCCTACCTTTTGTAGGATCGCCTAGGCAGTCCTGTGGTCTTCTTCCATGATCAGGACCTCCAGTGTACATCCAGGTTTAGAGAATGATGAGATTGCTGATGGGTGCAGCGTCATGAATATGAGAGACTGAATTTAAATAGGGGCTGGAACTGCCAAAGATGAATGACCATAAATATTGCTTCATTCCGAACCAAGTGTAAAATTAATTTATTTGACCTCCCTCTCCCTGAAATAATTCCTCACACACTGAAAAAAGAATAAACATAAAAGGGGGGAAAGACTGGAAATTAGTCAAGTTATTTCTCTTATAAACTAGGAAAGAAAAAGAGATTGAGATTCATTTCAACTATCATTGTGAGTCCAATTTCAGATGACAACCCCTTGTGGTAAAAAAAAGTGTAGCCATCTAGTTTTGTTTTTCTGCTGACACATTATAGCATAAGGACGACATTTAGAAAATCATTGCAAAATCTAAGTAATTTGGCTTTTTGTAGATCTTCTTTGCAGCGACTGTGTAGTAAAAGAAATTTCTGATCCAGTGCAGGGACTAGCCATGGGCCCATACCATAACTCCTTTGTAATGCCTGTTCCAGAATAACCACTGGTAGAGATCCTGGGCCCTTCGTATACACTCAGTTTCACCTGTTAAAATCAGTTGGAATTCTTTTCATTGACTTCATTGAACTTTGGATCACTGGCCACTAAACTTTCTTAAAATGCAGATTCAATGGACTCTGTCCTAGTCCTTCACTAACATTTCATTATCAGTGCACTGGAAGAAAATAATGCATTTTACAGTGCATAGGTCAACACATTGTGTAAGTTGACCCCATATTTCTGTTTTAAAAGTTAGAATTTTTGTATGTCCAGTGTATAAGTCGACCCCACCTTGGTGTGCAAGGTGCTGAAATCTGAGCGGGCTTGTGGGAGAGGTGGTTTGCTAAAGGGATCCCTGGAAGTTGGATTGGGCCCCTGAGAGCTCAGGCAGCACATGGCCCACTGGCAGCCTGCCCAGCTGGCCCCGGTGGGTGCTGCCACTGCAGAGGAAAGGACCAGGCCCCCCTGCAGGTCAGGGGCTTCCTGGCCCAGTTGTAGCTCACTTCCCAGCTGTGGGACTAGAGTGGAGTCTCCACCAAAAGCAGTATTGGGCCTCTCACCACTTGTGTCTTCAGCAGGTGCCTGCGGCTGGCAGAATGCCTGGCATTGCCCAGGAAGGGGCTGGCTTGCCCCAGGAGCAGCATGGGGTGTCAGGTACGGGCAGGGAAGGAGACTGGCCCCACCTGACACCCGTAGCCTCCCCCCCGCCCCTGCCCAACACCCCGCACTACTCTTGGGGCAAGCCAGTCCTTCCCGGGCAGTGCCAGGCATCCTGCCGGCTGCAGGCACCTACTGAAAACACAGATGGAAAGGGGCCTGATCCTGCTTTTGGTAGAGCCTCCCCACCTGCTCTGTGGCTGGGGAGCAAGTTGCCACCGTCCAGGTAGCCCCTGAGCTATGGTGGGGGATCCCAGTCCTTCCTTCCACAGCAGCAGCATGCCTCAGGGCCAGCCAGTCAGGCTGCCAGTGGGCCGTGTGCTGCCTGAGCTCCCAGGGGCCCAATCCAACTTCTGATCTCACCAGCACATTGTCTCTCCCATAAGCCTGCTCAGGCTTCCAGCTCCTCAAACACCAACGTGGAGGATGGTATGTAAGTTGAGGTTGAATTTTAAGAGTTCAGCATTTGTCTTCAAAACTTGATTTATACACCGTGAAATACAGTAGTCACTTTAGTGGTTGCAGTGTAGTGCAGAGGTACCCAAGCTATCCATAAAAATGGTAGCCCAGATGCTGGTTACCAGTCTAGCCAAGGTATCTTGGGGTCCAACTGCGACTAACTTCCCCTTCTTCTTGTGTGTGTGTGCACATGTGTAAAATGGTGATCTTTATATTGCATTTTTTTTACCTCTAACAATTACGTGAATCATTTGCCATTAATTGCCTGTGAACTTGCAGACAATTCTGCGCACTGGGTAATTCTCCACCAATCTTTTGGATAATTCATAATTTATAATATGCAATACTGTTCTAAGTTAAATTTAACTGTATTTCAGAAGATCAGTTTAAAATATGCTAATTTGCAAGCTTGGATTTTTCTGAGGGTATGCAAAATCCTGGATGTTGAATGATCCGTTAGTCACTTAAATCTCTCAAACCAGTAAGCTTCACATAATCTTGGAAACAATAGCAGTGCATTGAATTGCCGACTTCACAGGTCAGCATCCTATTTAAGTATTGAGGGTAAATTATTTTTAATTTCTTCTGAAAATGTGATTGCTTTATGTATAATCCACAATCAGTAAAATGCACACACATGTTCATTAGCAACACCAGATTATGACTGATATAAAAAAAAACACACTAGATTTTACACTTAATTTCTAGCATCGGACATTTGCTTCTGTTGATCATCCCATTGTCACAATATCTATTAGATTGACTAGTGCTCACCTTGTGATGCTCTATTAGTCAAAATATCTCTTTGCCCATATATTCAAATGAACTGTAGAGGTTATTAACGTGCCCTTGGCAAAAAGATTTAGTTTTCTAGGGCAAATGCTTTTATAAATTCTCTGTGTGACAGTTTTATTACATATTGTAAATAGAATACCCGGCCAGATTTTTATGACAGCCATCACTAAGTCATTCAGTCCTTATTACTTTTCAACCCTTCATGTACTTTGAATATTCTTTTAAAAAACTCTTTTAACATTCCTTTGTTGGACATTGTACTTCCCAAATTTCTGTGGTTAGCTGCCTTTATAAACACAACTGTTCAAAAAATTTTGTATTAAGATAAATATTATATCTTAGAGAAAACCAAGTTCTACTACAGGCAGGCACTAATTTGCATGTTCTGAATGTATAGCTATAAACTCATTTAACCTCGTTTAGTTACTTGGTAGCACTTAAAATAACGGATTTTGTGCTCAGCTTCCTACCTATATTTGACTGTACTAACTACCACTAAATGTGTCTTCTTGAAAAGTACTATTGTTATTGGTTTAAGTTTTACAGTTCATAATTCAAAATCATGTACCTATTATATTGAATTAATCTGGCCCTTTTCATGTTAAGAGCTATTAAAGCATCTTGCCCCTTTTTCGAGATGGCAAAACCTCAAGTGAAAAATCCCATGTTTTCTATTAACTTATATCTTTGTTCTCAGGTTGGTCTCAAAATTGGTTTGAATTATTTGTTATTGGTTTTTGTATTGTATTAACATCTAAAAGTTGGAAAGTCCATGCTATGCAAGGCACTGTTTATATGTGTAATTAATTAATATCTCTAATTTAAAAAAATCCCCAATTTTCAGTTAAAAAAAAACACACCCCAAATTCACATTTTTCCATGATTGAAATGAAATGCCACTATATATATATATATATATATATATATATATATATTAGGCATGTTTCATTTAAATCACAGAAAAATGTGGATTTGGGGTTACTATTTTAACTGAAAAATGGGGATTTTTTAAATCAGAGAAAACCAGGATCCCTGGTAATAAGAAAGATGGTTCCTATCTCAGTCCTAGGAGGTGTTGTGGATCAACAGGTGGAGAAGACAAAATAGTGTTTAGTTTGGAACCGTGTCAATTTTCACACGCATCTAAGTAATGCAGAATTCAAATACTTTGGATTTAGGATCCTAAAACAACATGGTGTATTTGAAAGTTTACCTGAAAAAGTCATTTTCAGGGTAATAAACAGCAGTCATAAACCTGCTGGCTTGTGAAATATTTTATTTAAATCACATATGAAACAAATGGAGCCAGTTTGTACTTGTTGATAGTCTGGACCAGAAAGTAGAACTGAATGGATAGGTTAGAGGCTTCCAGTCTTGGAAGTAGAATTTGAATTTTGAAAACACTTTTGAGCTATTAGTCTTAAGTTGGTGATAGAGAAAAGGAAAGCCATTTGATTTGTTTACTATCAGTGCCTCCTAGATGATAAAATAATTGCATTGGGATAAAGCAGTGATGGAATTTTCTAATTTTTCAGGGGTTGACTTTGCCAATTTCAATTTTTTTTAGCACAATATTTTTTTAATGTAACTTCCTACAAGTTTGCTTTGCTGTAGTTAAAGGGGTAACAACAACTTACATATGGGCACATATGAGCATGTCTACATGTGCAATTATTGCACTTGAATAAACTGCAAAATGTATTGTTCTGGAATTAATTGCTCCTGGGCGTGCTGTTTGAACATATGCCTGAGAGCAATTAACTCTGGAGCAATAAGTTCTGCAGTTTTTTTAGGTGCAGCTTGTGGAGCCTGGCTCAAGCTGCCCTGGCTGGCATGGAGTCACCAGGGTCAGTGTGCCAGCCCAGGGCTGCTCCCTTTGGCTCAATGAGCTGCAGAGGGGCAGGAAGGGGCATGAGGGAGATTCAGCATAGAGCTAGCCAGCAGGCAGCCCCTGCACTAAAGCACCCTCATGCCCCAGCTAATAGGATAGTGCTTGCTTAGTGCTTATATTTACAAGTATTATCCTGCTGCAGAGTAAATTAGCTAATAGGGGTACATGTGTAGATCCTGAGATGTTTACTGCACAGCTAATTAGTCTACTATGCAGTGAACTTTTCATGTAGACACTCCCACTAAGGTTTAATAGCCCACCAGCTAAAAGATAATTAACCTAAGGCCCCTTGTGGGTTTTGCAGTCTGCATTGAACCTGATGTTACATTAACAGTATCCAAGCTAGCTAACTTCAGATTAGTTCCAGTATGTTTGTAGAAGCTCCAATACGTTTTTAAACTCCTTTTTACCCCACACTGCATATCAACAGCAGTCCTTCAGTCTTTAGTTAGTCCTCAGCCTGATGCGATCTTTAGTCCTAAGCTGATTCAACAACCAGTAGTAGTAGAGGTGTGCTGTCTTTACTGTGGATCTGTTACAGAAGAAAGGGATAGAGAGAGCATGCTATGCTGTAAACAGATATTGTATTTCTTCCAAGAGATACCCTTTTGTCCTTGGACCCTGCAGATGTTCACACCCATTGTCCTGTTTCAGGTATCTGTGAGGCAGAAGGCAGGGCAGGGATGCACCTTATAGCCTGAATTCTGTTTGACTTCAGAATAACCTGGCTAGCTACCTCTCTGTGCTCATGGAAATTGCCTGTGAAATATGCCAGATAAAATGTGCGAATAATTCTTCTCCCCCTCCACCCTGTTTGTCGTCTACTGGCAATGCAGCTTGGAAGGGCTACATGTGTAAGTAGTTGGTTGCACTGCTATTTTCATCCAGATCAAAACCTGGGACAGTCACATTAAATGAGACATCTGTTTACAGCCCTTGTATAGAAACTGGAGGGAAAGTCTGCTTAGTGCTTACATGCCTAGGAATGGAACATTCCAGCCTAACCTTCATCTTCAGAGAAAGCGGTGAACATCTATCAAGTTTTTGCTGACCAAGTTTCAACTGAGAAGTTTCAGAGGCATGTAACTGTTACCAGATTTGCCCATTACTTTGGGGTGTGCTCATTTATTAGGGATAGTTTCTAGGGTCTTGGTAATTCTGTCAATGTGCTGCTTGTGTTACTATATGGAGCTGTATCTCTTCCTTCTGCAAGCCCTCACCCCCAATGGAGCTATCTTGCAGGACTCAGTCTCAATGGGGCTGGGTTCCTCCAGTCACCAAATCAGTCATACACACAGACACACACAAACTAACGTGACACACCTGACCTGGCCGGGTTGATCAGCATGGACAGGCTGACACCCTCATATGCCAAGAATCAGTTCATCAGAGCAACAATAAACTGCAGTCAGACACAAGCACACAGGTGAACAGAATCCCTCTGAATCCGGCTGGGTGTCCAGCTGACACCCTCATGGGCCAGCATTCAGTTCATAAGGGCACGTCTGAGTCAAACTGGGTCAATCAGCCTGTACAAGCTGATCCCCTTATGTGTTTCAAACTCAGCACGTCCCAATCTTTGGCCTCTTGATGAGCAGACCCCACAGTATTTTTGGGCTTCACAGGGATCTTTAGCTTAGGTAAAAGAAACGTTGCTGCAGAGCACAGGAGGAAAGAGAAACAGAGAAGGAAAAATGTACCCAGTTACTACCAGTTTGACTATAAAAGTTATTTATTGCTAAGCATATGAAATATATAATGGTACTAGTAGTAATAGACATGCAAAGGAAAAACAAACACAAACAATTACAGTACTACCCTCATTTCACTAAGTATTTGGGGAAACTTAGCTCAAGCTTAACTAATACAGTTCAGGTTTAGAAATTTATGCCTAGAGAGAAAAGAGAGAGAGAGAGAGAGAGAGCACTGGGATCTCACCAGTCCAAGGTACTTGGGCTGCAAAGCTGACAGGCACAGTCTGTAGCACAATCCTTGAAGAGAGAGACGATCTGTTCTTCCAGCATCCCAGGAACAACAGGGGATGGTGTCAGCACAGGAGTTTTCTTCTTGAAGCCCCCTCACACTGCTGCTTTTTTACAAATTTTTATACCCTCAGTTCAGCTTTTTCAAAGCATTCTCAATAGTGTAAATCATTGTCTTTTCTATTGACAAGGGGTTATCTGGTTTGGAACATCTCAAGAAACTGATTGATAATCAGGAAACAAATAAGATTAGGGAGTAACCAAATACTTGGGAGCCAGCTTGAAATTCCTATGAATAGCAGATATACTGGTGGGATATCTCATGGTTTCTTCAGAAACAATAGATAGCTTGCAGCAACAGGATTTTGGATTTTTACTTGTTGTGTATAAGCCTCAGCTTAGCATGACTTTTCCAGATCTTACTATAGTCTTTTAACAGACTTATGAAAATTATTAGGGTGCTTATAACCTTTTGTGGACAGGAATTCCACCAGTTGTCTTGGGAAAAGTATGGCAACACCTGTGATTAGGGCTCCAACGGGCTGAACGCTGTGATGAATCCCTTTACCATGGTTCAAATGTTGCCCATACCCCCTCTGACTTGGTCTCTTGCCTCAGCATTCCCTAACCCGGCAACTGAGTTTTAGTCAGTCAAGTTTAAATAGGCCTCCCATAGTGGGACTGGGAAATGTACGGCCCGAGATGCCTATTAAACTTAGAGGTGTGTGTGTGTGTCTGGGGGGAAAAGTCCTTTGTAAATCCAGATTAGAACTGGTCTGATAAATGCTGAGCTGGGTGTGTGTGAACTTGGGTTGATTAGTATTTGGAGCACAGATTCCCCATCATGCAGTGCTCCCCTGCTTCTCTGGTCCCAGAATTCACTGCAATCTCTGCTTCAGGCTTTCTGTTCTCCATCTCTCATGTAAATGAATGGTCATCTGGTTCCATCTCAGATGTGAATGAGACCTAGGGCACTCTTGTCACCCTTATCTGGAGGGTCTTAGGTGTGTCTCTCACTGCATCTTAATCAGTTTCATTTAGGTAGAGGAGGGGAGGGAGGGGGAATTCTTTGTGAGTCAGACAGACTGCATCCTATGCCAGGGTTGCCCAAGAACACAGAGCTGAGACGTAAGAGTAACTTGGTTAACTTCAGGGGAATTTACACCCAGAATCATGTCCCTGACCATGTTGTGACCCTCCCAATCATATTTCAAGCTCTCATTCCAACAGAGGCATAATGCATAGCTAATTGGCCAGAGAGCTGCCACACAGGGCAGCTTCTGAAGACCACCATGCCACACAATTGTGATAGCAGAACTATGATATCAGCTGTTTTTTACAAGCTGGCCCCAAGGCAACTGTCCCAGTGCCACAATCTAGTTGTACTATTGTATTCCAGAACATGGAAAAGTACTAGCACTTCCAAATTAAATATCTGTATTTTGTTGGGTTTTTTTTAAATATGCGCTAAACAATGTATGACTTTTGCATTCTGAGAAATGGTTTACTGTTTTAACTAAAGCTAGATAGCTAGCATGGAAACTTTCAAGACAAATGGTTACAAGAACAGCTGATCTTATATTCACCTCAGAAATATTTTCCTATTGGAGGCGATTTGGACCTACTCTGCCAACTGCAATAGTAGGTGTGGCTTTAAAACAGATTTTGAAGGGAAAAAAAATGGACAGGAAGTATTGGTTGTTCTTAAGGAGTACAGCAATATAAATGGCACATAATTTCATAGTGCAAAGGGCATGCACCTAAGGAGCGATGATAGGAATTTCAGCTGTGAGCTGAGAAGATAATCAGTTGGAATGAACTGAGAAGGACAAAGACCTGGGTTCATTAGACAATCACAATTTGTTGATGAACCATAAGTGTGATTTGGCTATGAAAAGACAAATGCAAAGTTAGGCTGAATCAGGAATGTATTTCCAGTAGAGATAGGGAAATATTTGTGCTGGTATACAAGGCTGTGTGGATATGTCTGGAATACTGAATAACGTTATAGCCAACCATTTGCAGGAAAAAGGAATTCACGTGCAGGTACAAAGAAGTCCTATGTGACCAAGAGAATAGAAAGTCTATCAACAGATTTTTGGCTTGGTTAATAAATACTGGTATAGAGGGGCAGGGCTGATTCTTTTCTATAAGTATATCTGGAGAGTATATACCAGGAAGGAAAAAAATAAACTGTTTAAGATAGCAGTACATAAACAAATTACTATAAACTGACCATAGATGTGTTTAGTCTGGCAACTGTCTTCCAGCCCTCAGCAAGTGTCAGGAGGGACTAGCAGCCTGGCCTTGTCTCCCCCTCCTCACCACTTGTTCCTCCACCAGCCCACCCTACCACTTGCCCCCTTGCTGCCATGTGCCACACTGCTAAGTGCCTCTATGCTGGGTCCCTCACCACTGTGGACCCCATGCTGAGTCCTCTGCTGCTTGGTGTCTCTGTGCCAGGTCCCTCTCCTCTCTATGCTTTTGTTCAGGATCCCTTGCTGCCCTGGGTCTTCCTCTACTCTGGGCCCTGTGCTGCCAGGTGCTTCTGCACTGAGTCACACACCCCTCTGGGTATTTTGCTACCCTGGGTCCTGTGCCAGGTCCCTCAATATCCCAAACATTGCTAAGTGGGTTCCTGATGCCTCTTCTGCATTTTTTGCTTGATACTCAATTCTAAGACGAGTTCTCTCCCCCCCCCCCCCATGTTGAATGGCAAAGAAAAACCTCAGCTTGGAATCAAGTAAACACAATAATTAAAATGAAGTGAAATCTTGTATCCAGATTTCGTCTGTAAGACTGATTTGACATAATTAGCACCTTCATGATTTTCTATGAAAGTTAACTGCCCTCAGCAAAGATGTATCTAGCTACTAAAGGAAAAAAGCAAAACATAAGTAGATGGACAAAATTATCTGGGGAGCAAATATACTAGATTGGAGGTAGAACCAAGGCCCAAGAACAGTTCTTTGAAATCATATTATTATAATTCAGTACAGGAGACCCTCACCATTCATGGGGGATACGTTCTTGTATCCCCCACGAATGGCGAGATCCATGAATAAGGCATTACGTTCATGAACGCAGTGCCCCCAGTGGCTTGGGGGCAGAGCACAGGTCTGGTGGCAGCAGAGGGAGCATGGCAGTGGCAGTGGGAGCCTGGCAGCAGCAAGCGTGGAGCTCTCAAGGAGCTCCTGTAAGTGTATAAAGTGTATTTAAAATGTGGGTTTGGCATTCATGATTGTCAATTATTTCCAGTATACCTTGTTTAAAAAGAGTCTTTTGCAAAGATAAATAAAGGAGCCTTTTACAAGAAGCATAATTCATGTAGGTATTTACCAACCTGAATTGGTGATTGGGTGCCTATTCCCTTAGGTCCCTTCAAAATTTAATATTTTATTCCCACCTCTGACAAGTACTTGAGGAAGATTTCAGAGCAACAAATACCAGTTCCAGAGGTTAAAGTGGTTAATCAGCTCTAGACATGAACATAGCAAAAATATATAGTTTAACTCTTCTACTAAGAAGATGTTTATTTTGTTTACATTTCTAATATTGTGGTACCACACGGTAGACTGCAATAGTATTGTTATGTCATTTAGCATAATGAGACATGGCATGATGCAACCTGATATGGTGCCTGAGAATAATAAGGCACAATACATTACAGCAGACATTTGAAAATTTCAAGCGCTGCAGGTAGAAAATTGCCAATTTTAAATCCAGCATATCCACATCTTCATTTTTACTTTCTAATTATGCTATAAACAAACTTAATTCACTATAGGACTTTGAAATAGTTGGCAATTATTCTTTTTAGACCAAAGCATTACCTCAGGCAGAAAGAACTTTGCTTCTTCATACATCAACATGTTATTGTGTTAATGTGGCTATTATTCTCCTATTTTGATTGACACTGCTAATTACAACTGTTGTTGAACTTAATGTGATTTTCTGTCTGACAGTGGCCATTCAAAAAGGGGCAGATTGATAAATGTGAACAACCCAACTACAAGAGATATTGAGCATTTAAACACCAGCTGCTTTTTCTCAAGCACAAAACCAAAGCATGTTTTTCCACAACAAAGTCCTTCCTTATTATGAACTTAAAAGCAATTCCAGGGGGTGTGGTTATCCTGAGATAATCACACTCAGGGGGAATTAGAGACAATCTGTTCAGGAAAATGCATAAATAAACTAAAAAGTGCACAAAGAATAAGTTGGAGGGCACTGGTAAACCTGTATTTCCTTGGGATCTGTTAATTTTACTTATAAATAAAACAGTTGTAAGTTTAATTGCAATTTTTGATGTGAGTGGGAGATAAGTCATATGCAAATGAATCTCTTTAGTGTGTTAAATAAAAGTATTAGCTAGTTTATGCACAAGAAAGAACAGTTGATAAGGCAGGAAAACTAATCGGTGATTATTTACATACTGTATAGAATCCTAATGTTGTTGTGAGAAGGAGATAACTATGTAGGCTGAGTGAATGCTGATATACAATTTAACTCTTACTCATTTCACAGAGATAAGATTTTACTTCGATAGTTACTTAAAAGGGTATTTTTCTAAGTTATTTTATTAATTATTTTACAATTGATTTAGTTGTGACATTTGACCTTTTTGAGCATAGAATGGGTCTCTAAGGTCATTTTTCACTCTTCTCGTGTTCATAATTTAAAATTACAGAGACATTGCCCTGTTAGTAAGGCACACAAAAATATCTTCCAAACCTGATTTTGTGGTAGTATTTTAATTACTTTGGAAACATCAGTGAGACCATAGTATTGTGCATCTCTTCATGTACCCTGTTTCTCTAAAGTCTTAGAGTAGGATACTGGGCTAGATGATCCCTTGGTCTGACCCAGCATGACTCATCTGCCTGATGTGCTTTTTATGGTAATCTCTGATTAGCAGGAAAGAAGAAGATACCAGTTTGTTTTAACAGAAAAGGGCTCCTTGAACGAGCTGCCATACAAAGCTTGTTTCAGGTGGAGAAGTAGGTGTACTACAGAACCCCAGATTTCTCCTAGCATGGCCCATTAAGCCAATCTTTTGCTTCCCAAAATCATTCTGCTCTTGTATCCCTACCATTTAAACTCTGTGATTTTGTTTGTAAGCATCTAATGCCATGTGGCCCAGTCTTGGATGGTTCTTTTATAATACAATGATAAAAAATGCCTGCTAGTCTGTTGAAGTGGTTGATTATATAAGCTAAAGTTTCTCGATCATTCCTGGTTGAATCCTACAGTAGAAAAGGGTTCCAAAGCCTTTGGCTCTAGCACCACTTTTGATATAGAAGAGGGGGAAATACTAGAGAAAACAGAAAATAGTTTTGTTTCCATGATCCTTTTCCTCTGTACTGGGATCTGTAAACCTCTTGCAACAGAAGTAATTAACTGGCTAGCTGTCCCCTCTCCAATCAAGCATTATAGCCACACATAAGAGAGCCAGCCAATGACTGCAGACAGAGGTAACAATTGAGATGTTTCCAAGTGAAACACATTTAGAAAAACTTCAAGAAGTGCATGCCTCCTTCAAGAAGGAAAAGTGTATGCCTCCTTGCTGTTCCTGGGTAGAACATTTAAAACTACTGCAGCTTCCTCTGACACCAGCCAGAAAGCAGCAACCTCTATGGCAGCTCTCTCACCCTCCTCCCCTTACAGAAGTGGGACATGGGGGAAAGAGAGAGCATGGAGACAGAGCTGGTAAGCAGTGATTGGATGTGGCAGAGACTCCCACATCCACTTGACCTTTCCTTTCCCCCTCAGAGGGGAGGGTAGAAGAGACTGGGGCTGAAGTATCCAGCTCCACCAGCAGCAAGTGCTTTAGGGCAGGGTTTCTCAACTGGTGGGACACATCCCACTGGTGGGACGTGAAGGTCCTCTAGGTGGGACTCAGGTGGCAGTGGCGAAACCAGAAATGCCATGGCGAGACTTCTGGTTTCACATTTGCGTGCTTCGATTGGCTGCTTTGGGACCCCCCTCCCCCCCTTGTCGACTGGCCTCTGGGGGACCACAATCGATCAGTGGGACCAGGATTTTTTGACTGTACATAGGTGGGATGTAAGGTGCAAAAGGTTGAGAACTGCTGCTCTAGGGTTATGGCAAGAGAGGGGAAGAGGTAAGTCCACCTGCACTCTGTGCCAACCAAGTTCCTGCCTACTGTTCTCATAAATATGTAACCAAAAGTGATATGCTTCAAAGTAGCATTTTATTTCAAATATACTATTTTGGAGTGTTCCTAGCATGTTCAGAATGTTTCAAAGAGCAAGCATGTCTGTACATGCCATTTCAAAGGTCTTTAAGCTATTTTGTTTGTTACAGCTGCCTGTACCCAGAGTCTCTTCTTTCTTTATCAAGTAGATCAGGGCTGTCCAACTTCAAAGCAGTCAGTGGCCACATACCACATGGACTGCACCAGCAGAGACCACAGGTCACAACAGAGAGAGCCACAGGTTCCCCAGGTCACTACCACATGGCCTTACCACCACCACTCAAGCACCCCCAAATGTTATATTGTATATGCTAACACCCTGCCCCTAACCTGTACATGCAGGCAACACCCCACAATGGCAACAACCCCAGCTGAGAGGTTCCAGCTAGGCCCTGGCCTGGCCAGCTGAGGAGGATGGAGGACAGGGCAGGGCTATAAATTTCCTCCCTGGCTCATTCTGGATCCCTCTGCTTGGCAAGGGGAAGGAAACTCTCCTAGGCTTTTTCCTGCTCAAGTGGAGAGCAGGGAAAAGCCTGGGAGGGGTTCCCTCTCCTTGCCAGACAGACCTCAGCTGACTGGGGCTCTGTGTTGGCCAGCGAGGGGGTTTAAGCCCTGCGTCATCCTCAGGTGGCTAGGGCAGAGCTTGGCCATGCCCCCCACTTTCTGCTTGTGTGAGGAAAAGTTTGGGAGGGGTTGCCTCCCCCCCACCATGCAGACCCCAGCTGGGGTCTAACATGGACCAGGGAGGAGGTTGTTCCCCCCCCCACCTACATTCTCTTCAGCTGGGTGGGCCAGGCTGGGGCCTGGCCATATCCTGCTGTTCTCTGCTTGAGCAGGAAAAAGCCTTGGCAGTTTTCCCTTCTCCCCTCTTCCCCCCCACCTCCCTCCCCAAGCAGACCCCAGTCCACCCACCCTACCACCTGAGCCAGGATCAGGGACATGGCTTGGAGAATTGCTCCCAGCTCCAGGCAGGAATAGTGACTTAAGTCCCCACTTTGGGCTTCCCCCTCCCCACCATATGTGCGGGGCAACAACTAGTTTGGGATCCGATGTGGGGGGGGTGGTTCCCCCCCTACCCTAGAGTTTAATATTAAGTCTGGTAACAAGGGAAGGATATCTTCTCTGCACCAGGGTCAGGCCTGGGTGTGGGGGGGAGGGGGACCCTGTCAGAAGCGAGGAATGCCCTCTGAGGCTGGGGGACCTAGCCAGCCCCAGGCTAGAGGGACTGTTTTCCCCCTGGCGGTTGGGGGCCACAAGGGTTTGAGGTGTATGAGCTGGATAGTCAATCAAGGATAAGCCCTGCTTGGTTGCGTTCAGGTGCCTTTGGCAGTGACTGGCAGGCTGGAAGGTGTGCTCCATGGCCCCCCCAGCTACTGGTATGGGCTACTGCAGGGGTCTAGCTGCCATTCCAGTTTCAAAAGTGAATGTGTTTTTACTTGCTGTTTGGTTCAATCTATGCAGTTTGGACTAACCTGCAAAGATTGGGTCAATTTCAGCCTGGGGCTTTTTGGCTGTCTGTACATAGACTAGGTGATAGGCCATGTGTGCAGGCAATCCCCCACACTCCTATACTGTACACATGGGCATAGCTGACATATAGGTGGGGCACCGGGGGGTACGTGCCCCCCTGACAAGGTCATCCCTGCTGCTGCTAGTGTCTGCGGGTGCTTGATGTGCCCCCCCTGACAGAGCCATTCCTGCTGCCACTATGGCACTGGTGCACATGGGCAATCCCCCCACTCCCTGACTGCTACATCATGAACGTGGATATAGCCTGTTAATCAGAACTTCCTAGACCTTAAATGATGAAGGCTGCAAGTGGAAGAGGAATAGGGGATAAACTTGGGTCATGTCCTTTTCCCTTTCCAGTTCAGTGTCTACTCTGCCAGTCTGAGACACAGGATACTGGGCAAGATGGACCTACAGTCTGACACAGTAAATAACAATTCTTATGTTCTTGTATGGACACTCCCAGTGCTGAGGTCTGTGACATTCTACTCCATTCCCTGGGACAGATGCAGGAAGCAGAAGTCAAGGGAAAGTGAGGAGCAGCTGCTTCTGCTAATGACTTGATAAGGGAAGAAGCAGCTGGGTGGGAGACCGGGTGCTTCAGATTAGCCTCACATGGGCTGTGTCCAGCCCGCGGGCCACCAGTTGGATAGCCCTGAATTAGATTGATGCTTAGGACTTGTTAGTAAGTTACCGTTTTGACTATACAGCCACATACCTGCACAGTAGCCATGCATGCACCATATAACATACTTTTCTCAGTAAGAATTGGAAACCAAATATATTTTAAAAGTAGATCTAGTTAGTGGATCTAGGTATACCCAATATAATCTGTGTAAGAAGAGGTTACTGTTCTCATAAGAGCAGCAATTAATATTTGGGCAAAAAAAAATCTGGGATACTTTCAATGTTCCTTTTATCTGAGTTATTATAATAAATTGGTGGTATTACAATTAACCCCATGTGGCAGGCCACACCATTTTCATTTAAAAAGGGATTTTCAGGTGTTTACTTTTCTTTCTGGGAATTGTGTGTGTGCCTACAGGAAAAATGTAGGCCTCTTCAGTCTATCTACTTTTAGCTGTGCTTAATGTTTCTGGTCTGCCTTGGGATCTGCCTAGTGTCTTGTGGGATGCTTTGAGTACTTTAAATTATCTAGACTTCAGATGGAGTTGAGGGTGTTCAGTACCATACCTGGCTAGATCCTTAGATTGCCTATTGCTGGTTAAAACTTTTTTTATCACATCATTTTCTGGGATTCCACTAATGAGTAAGTACTTTGTTCCATGGCTTGATATTGCCCTCAGCACCTTCCTGTGTAGACCCAGTACTGTCATGCTTGATTGGTCTCAGCTGCTGCACCCCATGATCATAGCTCAAGTAAGATCAACTGGGAACATATCTGAAGTTGCTGTGGCTCATTGCCCTCAATACAGCCTTGTGAAGGAGGAATATAGTAGGACAGCTATGAACTGAATTCTGTTGCTATTCTTCCTCCCATCTGTTCCCTCCCAACTATCCAAACTCACAAAAATACTTACTTCTATTGTCTTTTAATGCTGAAGATTATGGGTTAGTTTTCAATATGGCTGTTGAGAGCCAAGGTTGTATTTCAAATATTAAGGGATTTTTTTTAAAGTATATTCAATTTCAAGTATAAGGAAAACAAACATTGATGCCAATTATTAGTATTATAAAACACATTAAAAGTGTATGGTTATTGGTTTATTTTCTTTGGAAAGTAAATGTCCTTAATATAATTTACTGCATTAGGCAAGTATTATCTTACCATCATTTAGAACAACTAATGTTGGGGAAAATGAAGGGAATTAGAGGAAAGATTTCCAGAAAAAAACATTAATCCTGTCCCCCCCCCCCCCCCCCGCTCCTATCTTCTTCCCCCCACATTCACAAACTGGCTGAGTATTAGACATATATTTATCATGTATCTTACATTGTTTGACAATAATAAAAATATTTGATTAATAAAAATTGACTAGTCAGGGATCTGATTGCATATCTCAAATATTGTCTACTTATTCAACTAGAAACTTAATTTGCTAAATAATTAATTCATAAAATAGTTTTGAACCAGCTCTAGAATATAATAAGCAAAATAGGCAAATTGTGGTTTGAAATTCTTGTTCCATAAATTACTTACTTAAAATATCAAAAATAATAATCAGAACTAATCAGAATAGCTGATACATGCTGTGGCCTACCTATGAGGCAAGCAACAACTTGTAAGTATTTTTTGGATAAGTGACAAGGTTTCTAGTGTATTCTGTATGGTTTCTGCTCATCTTTCTTTCCTAGTACAGAAGTCCCTGACTGAGATGCATATGTATATGATTTCTCCCTAATCAGATGAATTTCTGGAAAATGAGGAGTAGGCTTAAATTGCTGGAAGTGCCACATGTGACATCTCACTCTCTGCAAGTGATCACATAGGTGTTGAATAAGTGAAAGCCACATGGTGCTTACCAGGAATGTGTTTCAGGGAATGAGAAGTATTTTCCTGTTGCCACGCTCTGGGAAAGACTAATGTTTTGCTGTTCCATCCTCTATAAGTACTACCATCTCCTGTCAAATAAACAGGCCAGCAGGACATTTTGGTAAGCTGTATCAAAAGCTTCAGAGAAGTCAAATTATATGACTACTGTGATATGGCTTCTGTCTGAAACGAACATACGGGGTATACAGTGGTAAGTATTCAAACTATTTCTTCCAGGCAAAAAATGATGAGTCCAGTAGAAACTTCTACAACTTCAGATGAGGTAAAAGTGGCCCCTGGTAGAGTTTCTACTGGAGAAATGAATATTTGTACAGTTACCTCTCCAGTAGAAGCCACCATGCTGGCATCCCAGCATGCATTACTCTGCCCTCTACCTCTGTGACTTGGCTGGACTCCCCTGCTCTGGATGAGCACAAAGCAAACCCCTCCCCATCAGCCTCAGGGACAGCAAAGCCTAGCCCTTCACAGCCCTAGGGCTGTGCAGCTGTTAATCTCCCCCAACCCTGAGCAGGTGTGGGGAAGTGACCTGTCAGCACTGGATCCCCAACCCACCAGCACCCCCGCTGTATCTGACCCAGCCTCACCTGATTCCCAGAGACCCCAGACCTTAAACTGTTCCTGAAGCTCCTCACCCCCCATACCTCAGGGACCCAGACCCTATACCCTGCCTTGTTCCTTGAGCCCCTTGACCCACCCATACCAAACTCTGCAGACTCCATCCTTGCCATTCCCTAAGCCCCCTGACCCACCCACACCAGGGACCTGATCTCCACAGATCCTCAAGACTGTTCCTTGACTCCCCTGACCCACCCCTGCCATGAACTTTGACTCTAGCCCTGCTATTCCCCAGACTTCCTCCCTCTCCCACACAGACTTGCACCATACCCGAAAAACTTATTCTATGGGGGAGGGAAAGGAGAGGAGGGGAGTAGATCCTGCAGATCCAGGTCCTCTGGGGACTGAACCTAGGTAGTTTGGGTTCAGGAGGGGGCAGGTTATGGCTGACCTGGGTCCAGTCATGGAGAATTTAGATTCCAGCCACTCATACTCAGACTTGGCAGCACCCAATCTTGACCTGGCAGCACCCAAGCCAGCAGCACCTGACCCCAATCAGGCTTACCCAACTTGTATTGAACTGGGTCCATAAGCTGGTGCCAGAGGGGTAGGGACCCATTGTGGACTACTGAAGGGGAAATTGAGACGCTTGAAAAGACAGTAGACATGCTCTGGCCTCCTGTTTGAAAACCAGACAGCTGTGAAGAAGAAAGAAAGGGAAGGATTAAGTATTGTGGGAAGCATGGGAGTGGTTGACTAGGATGGCCAGCCAACCAGTCCTAACCCATGCCTCAGCTGTTGTTAGCCATTTCCAGACAGACAGGGGAACCTGCGAAGTATGCTGGAATGCATGCACTGTGGCCTAGTGGGTAGGTACAGTCAGCAGTGCAGGCTGCCTGCAGAGTACTCAACTGTACCCTATAATTAGGGTACCATACATCCTGGTTTGCCTGGGACAGTCCCAGATTTCAGAGGCCAGTTCCAGCCAGTTGGTGAAAATTAAAATGAGCATCTCAGGTGAGGGGTGCAGGGTGGGGATGCACAGAGTGGCATGAGCTGTGAAATAGGGAGTCCTACCTTACAGCAGAATTGCCCTAAAATAGGGTGGAGGGAAGCAGTGTTCCATATGGTCACCCTACTTTTCATACTTAAACAGTGCTCTACTAGTAAGTTTTTCTACCAGGAGGACACAACCAATAGAGTTCTCTTATATGTTTTGAACATTTGTATCCACCCTGAATTTTATTACCAGTTGCCTAACAAATAGTCATTTTCCTCTTTTTTTTTAAAGTGTGTGTGGTGATGGGAGGGGAAGCATTTATTATAGATTATCTCTCTCTCCTCTCTGCCAATCCTGCCTTGATAAAGTTACTAATGTAAGTCCCCTTACCGTATGTTACTGTATGATATTGGCCCAGTGCTTAGACTACAAGGATAGTACTAGACATGGAATCAGCAGGTGCCCTGGAAGAACTTACAAACACAGAAACAGGATCCACAATAGTGATTTTATGCAATGGCAGTAAATATGGAGTATTTCATCGGTAGACACAGATAATAGTATCATCAGTGAACATAATGGAACAGTATTCTGTGCACTCTTTTACTTTTTTTTGTCTAGAAAAAACATGTATGAAGGGTTACCATAACCAAACCGGCAAAAGTCTCAGAGAGAACTTTAGTAATTCTGTTATTTTTCCTCATATCCACTTCATGAACTGAACCCAAGTCTGACAGCTCCTTTCCTGCATTTGAATGCTCTCAGACAATTATAGCCCAGCTTTGCTCTCAAATTGATGAGTGCAATGCTCCTTGAGTTTAATGGGCGACGCATAATTATTTCTGAATTAGGCCTGGACCTGTAATAATGGGGAGCTCAAGTGTTGTACAACAGCTGTTGTATGAATAGAAACAGTATTGTGAAAAGAGTATTCAACTATTATAAAAAATTGATAATACCAAATATTAATTAAGAAATCTCTGAAAGTTTACACTTGTCTGTAGTCATGAATGGCTGGCTGTAACATATGGCAGAGTATTTCCCTACATAGATCCTGCCTCATGAACCTCAATAAATTAGTCATCTTAACACCTCTTATAAGCCAGGGAGCATTTTTTTTACTCATTTTATAAATTGAGAAGTAAGGCCTAGAGAGATTAAATGACTTAGCTCAAAATTAATCAGATATCTTTGGCAGAGCAGGGAAATGAAAACACAGAGCATGAATCTCGGTCTTGTGCCACAATGTCAAGTCTATCCTTCCTTTTACTTGCTGCCTTCTGAATTCATCCAGTTGTAGTAATGAACCCAATATGCTATAGCTCCTCTTCTCGACAAGAACTTGACTTAGACTACAGAGTTCTCTCTTCCATCCTGTGTAAAGAGAATGTAGAAAAGGAGATTTTGGTTCATTCATTACTAAGCAATGGAGATGTTAGAACATGGAAATGATGGTAGTTCACTGTAGCTTGCCTCTCTGACTGCATTTTTACTACTTATTCACATGAAAGAATGTTTGCCAAGTATTCTGAAAGATACAAAAGGGTTCTGTTTTCTATGTTTTTTATCAAGGTACACCAAATGGATAAATTATAAACTCAGCATTGAGAGAGAGACATCTTGTGGTAATCCAAACAAGCTCTTTAAATTCCCATTTCAATTTTCATTTCAACTCTTCATTTCAATGTTTTCAACATTTCAACTTACTGCATTGGGCTTGTCATGCAAATCTCCTTTTGAAAAAACAAACAAGAAAACCCCAAACATTTGTATAAAACTTACTTGGAAACTAAAGATTGGAACACCATGTTGTTATACCTGCAGACAAACACATATGTTTGAATGTAAATAAAATGGCTGTGTAAACTGTAGCTAATTTGAATGTGCTTTTTGGTATATAAATGGGTCAAATTACTATAAATAGCTGGATCTCCATCCATTTTAACAGAGCAGTCCCCAATTCATACAAGCAGTGCTGATTTTTCTCTAATCTGTAGTCCATCCTTGTGAACATTCTGCAATACCTGCATAATTACAGTTAAACAGAGATGTCCGAAATGTACAGAGACCAGAATTTTATATTTGATGTTCATTTTGCTGCTATTTTATGCAAAGGTCCAATAATGCATTATCATGGACATAATACTAGAACCTGCTGAAATGACTCAATCTGGGGTGATGGTGGTACTCATCAAGGTATGGTCATGGATGTTTATAAGGAGGCTGAACAGAGAGAGCTGTCTCATCCTTGGGGTTCAGTCTAATACTCCAGACAGCAGGATATGGTGATTTTCATTTAACTGCCCAACATCTCCCAAACACTTGCCCGTGAGCAAGGAGAGTTATCACAACAGACAAAGAAATACTTTGCACCTTATATGATTATATGCCTGTTCCAATGCTCAGTAGCCATGGATATAAAATAATAGAGGGGTAAATTAAATCTAAACAGTCACAAGAACTGATGCTCTTCTCGAGTATGAAGTGAGCTACTATAAGTAGCATGATTCAGGAAAGTTAAAATGGGAGACAAGTTGTACATTTTTGATAAGCATAAGTAAAATACCAAATGGAATACCAAAGGATGCACTAAAACTTCATCACTTGGGGTTTTAAAACCAAAAATGGATGTCTATCTTAAAGTTATAGTCTTGTGCAATAACAAATCACTGTATTAGATGGCTGAAATGATATTCTTTCACTGTGAAATCTCTACAGTTAGTGGAATGCAGGATATCAGGCTAAATTGTCAAGGAGGCCTCTTTCAGCATTAAAATCTTACAGTCTTTAATGGGACAGCACACAGTGATAAGCTGTATATCTGGTCATATAAAACTGCAAAATCAGTTAAAAATTTGTGGATTACATGTAGTATAGAAACAATATGCAAAAGACACATATGTACCATTTCTTAAACCCCAGTCTCTGCACTCTGTCATTAGTTTTCTTGAATTAGGATCTTCTACAGTTCCACAGCAAAAAATAAATAAATAAATAAGTACATTGTAGTTTCTCAGGCTTTGTGTTGAACAAAACTCTTAAAATCTGGCACACCTCTTAAAATTGGATTATCTCTTGCAGCAGATATAGTAAAGCCACATAGGCAAAAATGCTAAAAATAGTTCTTTAATAATCAATGCTTTTATTTGTATTATCCATATCTTGCTCATTGGCTTGACTAATCAAGAGCACCATAAGGCTATGAACAATGTTTCTTTAGTTAACAACAAAGATTTATTTATAAAGATATACTTTTAAATAGTTGGCAAATCACTTAGTGTCCTCTGTCTCTGCTCCTCGTCTATAAAGTAGGAAAATATTTTCTAACTTCAAAAAGATGTAGGAATCAATCCTTTAATGGTTATGAGGTGCTTGGATACTCTTATACTTAAGGATATATAAGTACCTAAATAGATACTAATGCATCTGGGGTAACACTAATATAAATTAGGAGCCCAAGTTTGCATATGCCTATTGAAGAGTTTGAACTCATCTTAAAGAAGAATCTAAAAAGAATCATCATCTTTCATATTTTTATTTTGTCTAAAATGTATAAGTTCTATTTTCCTCTTGCCATCCATATATGTCATTTTATTTACTGATAAATCATTTAAATCCTCAAATGAGGCATGCAGATTTCATCAGTGCAGCATAAGTATTTATAAATTGTTGTCCTAGATATCTATGCAATCTGTTATGAAATAAATGATGATTTTTTTTCCATGGAAATCAAAAGCCTCAATCAGAAAATCCAACCAGCAATGCCCATGGGTATTTCTAAATTCCAATTCTAGTTAGCATAATTATTGATCAAGAAATTTAATATCATGTATGTCTTTTTTTTAAGGGATGAAAGGCAACGCTTTCCCTGAATGTCATTGATCAAATTGTTTCCCCTTACATTTTACTACACCAAAAAAATGCATGTTGCAAAATAGCATGTTTGAGGATAACACTATTTAATGTTCTTTGCCATAAAATGCCTTCAGTTTTCTTTAAAAGGATATCCTTTCAGATCCTTTCAGTTACCTTCTCCCCCTTTCTGTGTCCATTTCCCAAATAAATTAGCCAAATCAGATTTTACTGGTAAAATTGTTGGCAGAGATGCAATGTTTGCATGGATTCATAAATTCATAGATGTTAGGGTCGGAAGGGACCTCAATAGATCATCGAGTCTGACCCCCTGCATAGGCAGGAAAGAGTGCTGGGTCTAGATGACCCCAGCTAGATGCATATCCAACCTCCTCTTGAAGACCCCCAGGGTAGGGGAGAGCACCACCTCCCTTGGGAGCCCGTTCCAGACCTTGGCCACTCGAACTGTGAAGAAGTTCTTCCTAATGTCCAATCTAAATCTGCTCTCTGCTAGCTTGTGGCCACTATTTCTTGTAACCCCCGGGGGTGCCTTGGTGAATAAATACTCACCAATTCCCTTCTGTGCCCCCGTGATGAACTTATAGGCAGCCACAAGGTCACCTCTCAACCTTCTCTTGCGGAGGCTGAAAAGGTCCAGGTTCTCTAGTCTCTCCTCGTAGGGCTTGGTCTGCAAGCCCTTAACCATACAAGTGGCCCTTCTCTGGACCCTCTCCAGGTTAATCGCATCCCTCTTGAAGTGCGGTGCCCAGAATTGCACGCAGTACTCCAAAATTGCACGCAGTACTCCAATATTTGTGGATATTTGTGGATACATTGTGCTTACTGACGTTATACTTAGAGTAACCTAAGTAGGGTTAGGTTGATGTAAGCGCCAAATGGCAAATGTGTTCCGGGAGTTTACATCAGGCAAAAAATGGCTTGCTAGATCTACTTAGTTCACTTGTGGAGGTACGTTATATAGATCAGGATAACCTGTGCTCAATGTAACCGAACAAGTGTATACATTCTGACTAACTATAGACTTTCAGGGGCATTAGGGGGAGAATAAACCAGTTCATGATGGCCACCCAATATCAGGTAAGTCAAGATGGGGGGACTAGTGGAGTGATTGAGGGGCAGGATGGGGGTTTGGGGGTCTGCCAGGAGTGGGGAAGGCAGGCACAATATGTGGGTAGGGTGGGGGAGGGCAGGTATGACCCATGAGGGGTGGGGAGGCAGATGCGACATGTAGATGGGGTGAAGAGGGCAGGCATGACTTGCGGAAGCAATTGGGGGGATGAGAGGCAGGGGCAGGTGTGAACTGCAGGATGTTACTGGGGTCCAGGAGGGTTTGGCGAGATCAGGAGGGCTCATGGAGTATGCAGGGAGGGGGTTTAGGGGACCAAGGGTAATTTTTAGCCCTCCATCCCCCTAGCAAACATATATCCCCATCCTTCCTGCCTCTGCCTGCCATTGGACTAACTTGCTTGGCTCCAGGAATGGTGAATGCTGATAAAAGTGGCAGCATTTAGAGTGGCTTGTGAGATGCTGAATGGTCAGGGTGAGTGAGGGGCTGGGGGGACAAAAAATTAGCCTGGTGCAGGGTGGGGGGGTATGAAAAGTGCAGCCCAGAGCTGGCATCAGCAGATGGGTTTTCCCAACCCTGGGGTGGCACAGGGAAAGTGTACTAAAATTCCATGTACTGGTTTCACCCAAATTGAATAAGTTTGATACCAGTTTTTTTCTTGAACTAGGTTTAGCAATTTTTAAACCAATTTGTATTCATGGAACTTCTGTACAGTTCCAGATTTAGTGTCATTTCTGGTCACTGAGATTGGGTCTGTAAGTGGAAGGTCAACACCAGAATAAGCTAAGTTTAAATCAAGTGGCCATTTTGAACCCAATGTAATGTCCCTGAATGTCGGTAGTTAGCCACTGAGTGCAGCCACTTGCCCCAACCCCAGGCCTGTGCTTTTCCTACCCCTGCCCTCACTGGGCTATTTTTAGTTCTCAAAACTTCCATCCCTGGACTGATAACCCCCCAGCAGACCTGCCAGCCCCCTTCTCCCACCCCCCAATCCAACCAAACTTTCTACCAGTGACTAAGTAGCCTCCCCCCCATTATGCACACCCCTTCCCATATCCCAATTTACTTAGATTGTGTCCCTGACATGGCTCCCAGCACTGGTAAACGTGGATACAGGTAGAACTCAATCTGTGGTCACATGGCTTAAAGCCACACAATCATAGATCAGGTCCTGGGAATACACCTAGGTATATGCCCATAGAGACTGAGGTGCTTTACTATGCCTTTAAGTACACCACTCATTAAAAATCCCAATAGGAGATGGGGGAGGGTTGTAGCTAAAGAGGTTTTAATGCATGTGGCACCTGACTAAGTATATGTCAAAACTGCAGTCACATACCTGGCTAGGTTCATACTAGGGACTCTGCCTGGGCTACAAAGCTAACCTGAAAATACTTAGACAATTAATCCATGCTGATTTGCATGCTACTACAATTGCAATATCAGACCTGGTTACTTGAAAGCTAACTCAGCTATGTTTGCACTGCAGTGTAGTCAAAACAGACTGTATTGGCTTACCCTAACTTACAGCACCCTCTGCAACATTGCTTACATTCTCCACAGCTGGCTTTGTGATTCTGTCTCCAGTATGTCTCTCTCTCTCTCTCTCTCTCTCTCTCTCTCTCTCCAAGAGCTTGCAACAACTGTTTCAAATGGCATCTCTACTGTCATTTTCAGGAAGTCTGCCCAAGGAAATCCTTGTCCTGACTGGAACTAAGTGGTTTATAAATTCATAGATGTTAGGGTCGGAAGGGACCTCAATAGATCATCGAGTCCGACCCCCTGCATAAGCAGGAAAGAGTGCTGGGTCTAGATGACCCCAGCTAGATACTCATCTAACCTCCTCTTGAAGACGCCCAGGGTAGGGGAGAGCACCACCTCCCTTGGGAGCCTGTTCATACCTTGGCCACTCGAACTGTGAAGAAGTTCTTCCTAATGTCCAATCTAAATCTGCTCTCTGCTAGCTTGTGGCCATTATTTCTTGTAACCCCCGGGGGCTCCTTGGTGAATAAATACTCACCAATTCCCTTCTGTGCCCCCGTGATGAACTTATAGGCAGCCACAAGGTCGCCTCTCAACCTTCTCTTGCGGAGGCTGAAAAGGTCCAGTTTCTCTAGTCTCTCCTCGTAGGGCTTGGTCTGCAGGCCCTTGACCATACGAGTGGCCCTTCTCTGGACCCTCTCCAGGTTATTCGCATCCGTCTTGAAGTGTGGCGCCCAGAATTGCACGCAGTACTCCAACTACGGTCTGACCAGTGCCCGACAGAGGGGAAGCATCACCTCCTTGGACCTATTTGTCATGCATCTGCTGATGCATGATAAAGTGCCATTGGCTTTTCTGATGGCTTCGTCACACTGCCGACTCATGTTCATCTTGGAGTCCACTAGGACTCCAAAATCCCTTTCCACTTCCGTGCCACCCAGCAGGTCATTTCCTAGGCTGTAGGTGTGCTGGACATTTTTCCTCCCTAGGTGCAGCACTTTGCATTTCTCCTTGTTGAACTGCATCCTGTTGTTTTCTGCCCACTTGTCCAACCTATCCAGGTCTGCCTGCAGCTGTTCCCTGCCCTCCGGCATGTCCACATCTCCCCATAGCTTTGTGTCATCTGCAAACTTGGACAGAGTACATTTCACTCCCTCGTCCAAGTCACTGATGAAGACATTAAAGAGTATCGGTCCAAGGACCGAGCCCTGCGGGACCCCACTGCCCACACCCTTCCAGGTCAAAACCGACCCATCTACCACGACTCTCTGGGTGCAACCCTCCAGCCAATTTGCCACCCACCGGACTGTGTAGTCATCCAAGTCACAGCCTCTTAACTTGTTCACCAGTATGGGGTGAGATACCATATCGAAGGCCTTCCTGAAGTCTAAGTATACGACATCCACCCCTCCTCCTGTGTCCAGGCGTTTCGTAACCTGGTCATAAAAAGAGACTAGATTGGTCAGGCACGATCTGCCTGCCACGAACCCGTGCTGTTTTCCCCTCAGCATAATTTGTCCTGCTGGGCTCTCACAAATTTGCGCCTTGATAATTTTTTCAAAGACTTTGCCAAGGATGGAGGTGAGACTGACTGACCTATAGTTGCCCGGGTCCTCCTTCCTCCCCTTCTTGAAAATGGGGACCACATTGGTCCTTTTCCAGTCTTCCGGGACTTGGCCTGTGCGCCACGAGCGTTCAAATATTCCCACCAGTGGCTCTGCAATGATGTCGGCCAGTGCCTTCAGCACCCTCTGATGGAGCTCATCTGGGCCTGCCAACTTAAGTGACTTAGAGAGGTTTAGGGCCTCTCTATGTCACTGTTGCCCTTTTATGCAGCATAAAAGATCGTCAGAGCATAGTGAGAATCCTACAGAATATATATTTAAGCCCCAATATCACATTGAATATTTTGTAGACCCACCCATGCACTAATGTAAAGACCTACTGAATTTCATCGGTCTCAATGGAGGGGCAATTCACCTTTGTGGTTCTCAGTATAGGATTAGGAAATAATTTATATTTGTATTAGAATTTTTTGTCCTTTCAATAATGGGAAAGAAACAGTATTAAATTATTCATCTATCCATTCACAGTTGAATCACCTAGTTCAAAGTTGAACTATTTAGGAAGATTCCATGAAGTAAAAAAAATTAAAATACATTCATCATGTAAATACAGTGAATGAACAAATTCATGGAATTGTGATCTACTTATGAATATTACACGAAAAGAAAAAAACACAGGAATTTTCTGAAAAGAATTATTTATTGCAAATTATTTTTGAATGTTGATTAGTCATATATAGTATGTAATTTGAGATTTGTAAATAAATGATTTTGAATTCTTAGATTATTAGGTCTTGAAGGTTAAGCCATATGACACTGAAACATAATTTTTCCCTGATTTATAATCAGATTTCTGAATTGACCTATGACCTTACTGTCATGTAGTGTTAATGAACTGCATACAAGTTGCATATAGAGCCAAATGACTAGGCAGTACTTAACAGATTCACTATATTTTATATTTTACCACTTATCTTTTTTAAAATTGTTTTCTGTAAGAGTTAGGACCAACCAGATTGTAACTGGGTTTGGTATCTACCAGGTAGGCATTTCAACTTCTAAATGTTAGGGACTTATCCTTCCAAGTGGAATTTAAAACCCAGTGGTTGGCATCCTCTTAAGGCTGTGGACCAGACTGACCCAGTTCAGGTCAGAGGCAGGATGGTGGGCACTTGAACCCAGCTGCCACTATCACTTTTCCCCATGGCAGCTGGCACTGCCACTGCCAACTGCCAGCACATTTCCCTGCAGGACTGTGAGTGGGAGACTGCTGTCAGAGCCTCCCACCACTGAAACTCCATGGCTGCAGCCTGGATCACATGGCTCTGGGCAGGGAGGGGGTTGCCAGAGCCTACAATAAGCAGCAAGTGTAGAGACCTGGGCATCTTAGAAAGCAATCTAAAAACCTGTATATTGAGAGGTTGGAAATACTATGCATGGGTATGCAAGAACAAGTGTCCCTCTCTACAGCCTAAGTGTTTGAGTAAGGACAGCAAGGGAAGGAACCTTCATTCAGTCAGGATACAGAACCCAGAACCATACCTGAGGCTATTACACCATTACGCAAGTTCTCTCGCATACCTCCCCAGAGATGTCTTATGTACCCCCAGGGGTACACATACCACAGTTTGGGAGGCCCTGGTTTAAAATTTCCAGCTGGGAGTATTAGTCTTTGATTAGTGTTCTTTGCACTGTTCATGCTATCTGCTTTAATGTGTAATGGGAGAAAAATGTTGAGGAGGTGTCCCCAAGCAGAAGTTACATTGGTTAGAAAGATCCTTAAGGATTTTGTTCTTTATATCAGAATAAGTTATGGCTTTGTTCATAATTTTTCTTTCTCTGTTTCTTAAACTCTATTCCTGTACTCTTTGAATTATTTAAAGTTTCAGATGTTTAGGAACAAAAATCTCTACTAGTTACACAAAGAGGTCAGAAGAAGCATATAATTACTGCTGAGTTAATTGCCGGGTGCTACAGTACCTACAGATATCTAATATTCAACTCCAGTGCTATCACAATAGTGGACTATTAATGAAAACCCAGTGACAGATAAAAGATCACTACTTGAACAGCTAGACTTTTTGAATACATCACTCTACTTTTAGTACTTCTGTGAACTACCTCTTTCATTTAGTAAGTATTTATATCCTATGAAAATGATCATTGTTATTCTTAAACCTTGTGAATAACAGAGTTTTAAAGACATTCTAATGAGATAAACAATTGCACATCCAGAAATAAAAGCAGTGTTTAGACATTGTGATGTCTTCTGGTAAAATAGAGATTATATTATCTATCCTCTAAAACCAATACTAGTGGACAAAAAATATTCCCATAACAAAGGTATATTGTGTAGTTAAATGAGGCTCTTTGGATTACAGATTGAAAGTCTGATTTCCCCCCCTTTAATCCCTCTAACTAAATAAATGAACATGAATTGTTTTGTGTGAAGTCTTTAGAAAAAGGTAAGTTTTCCTTTTTCATTAGATTTTAGGAGTTCATTGATTAAGAGTTCATTAGATAAATGAATAGTGAGGTGTGATAATTTGTAAAATCAGTAGAGTTTCCTTTTGGAAACATTTCATGATATTTATTGGTACTTCATAATGCACAAATGCCTTGTTGAAATTTGATAAACTCTACTAAGGGCTGGACTTTTTCTTATTTTGGGAGATTCATTTTAAAGTTAATCCATTTCTTGCATCTGGTTTATGTAAATCAGTGGGGTTTGAAACTCCACATATTGAATCAAAAGGAATTTTAAAAGCCTGCAGTAGCAAGCTGTGGACTTCCTGAAGTTCATAGGCCTGATTTTCTTTTTCCCTTTACCTCGTATAATAATATGCACCCAGCAAAGAGGATATAAAATGTTACTAATCTGGCTACACTTGGTACTACTGTAAATGACTAAACAAATTGCAAGGCAATGGAGAATCAAGCCTTTTACATGTTTGTCAGATACATAGATTTCAAGCACTGTTCTCTGGAGGTTCTATAAATGACTGCTTTCAAAACTTATTGTGGGGGAGTAAGAGAGATTTCTAAGCGTTGAAAACATTCCTGTGGCAGCTAAATATAGCTGCTGTATAGATTCTGATGGAACTTGCAACTATTAAGAGGCATTTTTTGAAGAAGGTAGAAGACCAATGGAGAGAGTAGTCATTAGTTAGTTTCCCAAATGCATTATATTTGGCGGACCTGCATTTACATTTTAAAGAGAAAAATCCCTTTGAGAAAATTATTTTTCTGTGGATAAGGAACAAACAAGATTGCTAAAAAAATCAAGGTTAAGGTTGCATTTAAACATTGGGAACACTTTAGGTCCGGTGCGAGCAATTATTTTGGATGGAGGGTTGCTTAACCAGTTTTAGTGAGCTGTTGTGGACCATATGCTTAGCTACACAGAGACTTCTGGCTGGGACTGGAGGTGGGAGGGTCAGGGGTGGGGTGAAGCTGGGCCGGTCTTGCTGCTGTGAATGGCCTGGCAGGCTTGATCTGGCCTGCAGGCCATATTTTGCCCACCCCTGCTTTAGGTTTTGATTTGACACAGCAAAGTCCCTGTACATGTGTTTTACCTACAATACTTCCATGGGATCAGATTCACGTTTGCTGGGTACTATGCTCATAGTACCCAGGTATAGGAAATAGTTCTGTTGAACAGGGCTTTTTTTAAAATTTTTTTTAAGGCATATCTTGATTTACACACAGACCCAAACAAAGCCCTAAAAGTTACCTTTTATAGTACTTTACTAATGTGAGACAACAGCTTTTAAAATGCTTTTACACACTTGTAGTCAGTTTTCAAAGTTTATGATTTATTTTTCACTCAATACCATGAATGTGATTTATTGCCTGTTTCACAGAAGGAATGAAACTGAAATTGCTGAAGGCAGTTGTGGGAGAACCAGAGAGTGAGCATCTAACAATTGATTTCAGTATATAGGGAAGCCTTGCAGGTCATACTAGAAAAGTCTAACTTTGCATATATAAACCCTTGAATGGGAAAAATACCACACTAACACAAAGAGATTAAGTTTTATGACTTTAAGTTCCAGGCTGTGGTGAAAATAGAATAGGTATTTTATGCTGGATAAATCTGGGCCTGGACTAAAACTCACTAAGTTTACCAGGAGTCCTTACATTTACTTTAGTGTGTTTTCATTCCAGCCCTGTATACCTCAACTGAATTTAAACTTTGTGCAATGTGATTTCATAGAGTCAGATCCAGTTTAAATAGGTACATGAAGAATTCTTAGAGGAATACTTTTTTCTGTAAAACGGTCAGCGTGATTGTCTCTGTGCCATCCCTTTAACCTGTCTGATAGGGCCTGCACTAAGTAAAACTCATCCATGTCTTAACATCCAGTACATGGACTTCAGCTAAGTTACCCTTGATTTACCCAAGTTCAAGTAGTTCCTTCGTCTGGAAGACCATGGAAAATATTAAAGACCAAATTCAAGTTCCTTTCAGAATTCAGCCTGTCGGCTATCTGTGGCTGACTTTGCCAGGGGGTGGATATTTAACATGACTTAGGGATATAGTACTAACTCTCTACATTCTTGCAGTAGGGATGAAACAACATAGCTAGCGAACCACACTAAGGTCCATCTCTGATCTGGTCCCATCCACATTACAAATAATAATTTAAAAAATAAAAAAAAGGAACTGGTAGACATGGCATGCAAAGAGGCCCTTACCAATTACTAGCAGCATAATGGGAAGGACTTTGCTACAGTTTTGAGAATAATATTGACTTGGCCTGGAGGTATTTATGTACTATGTCATTCACCTTCTCGAATTTGGAGAATTTCTAAGTTCAGTGTCTTGAGCCAGAAATATTTTTTTTTCTTTCCTTTTTTTGGAAAATTTTAAATGCCATATTAAAACTTGCAAAATTAGTAGTTTAAATTGTGAACCAGATGTCTGGGTCACATTAAAAAGATTTTGAAAGAAATGTACTATGTTTACATCTAGCACAATTGTAATTAAATAGTTATTATAGATACCTTAAATAAATATTTGTCTGTACAAATACTGGATTTTTGTTCAGGCCCCTTAATATATTTGCAGGCATAAATTAGCTACATGTAATTGTCTGTGTGTAAATAGAAGCACATTTGTTTGAATGTCTCAGTCTTAGAAAGTGACTTGCTCTGTTTCTTTAAGTGGTGTTTTGCTTCTATACCTGGTTGTCTGTCTTATGAGGCTCCTGTGCCTTATAATACCATGATAAATTACGGCCCTTGCTGATTATCCATGGTCATCTGGCCCCATAGTCATTGTAATGACACCAATGAAAGATCACATTTCTTCTTACTGTGTCCCTATAATGAAACCTTACTCTGCTCTTGGCAAAAATCTCACTATAAATTGTTATATTTAGTTATGTTTACAATACTACCTCCACTGAGCCACTAGCAGATATAGAGCTAAACTATATTTAATTTTACTGAAAACATTTCCAACCTCAAGCAGCATTTAAAAAAAAAGAAAAAGTATTTTGCATTGTTGTAATACAAATTGCTTTTTATTTAGCATCCGCTGTTTTTGTGCAGCTTTATACAACCTCCCTCTAGAACTTTTATGTAGCAGAGTAGTAATGTTGCTTGTTTGAAGACATCATTCTTATTTGTTGAATGAAAATGAAAATCAGTTTATGATGATAACAAAAGCTATCATAAGGCAAGTGGTTATGTTGTTGTAAACTATGTGTGCGGTGTGGCTCTGCTCCAAAACTTGATTCTGTAATATTTGATTAGCAGTGGCATTTTAAGCTCATCTCAAAATGATTTCCACAAGAAATCTGCTCAGTCCATAAGTAATGAGAATAGTCTTTCAACTGCAGAACTGCATGTGGTTCAGACCGAGACTGGAATTATAAATTAAAAAAAAAACAACAAACCTCTCTCTTTTGTGCATCATCACCATTAAGAAAGATTCTGTACAACATATGCTGTCCTCAGTTACAAATGCACCATACCACTGTTTTCCAGTTCTTGCATTTTACACCCTCTGGACTCAGTTATAATCCAGTATGGTTGCCCTGGGTGAAACCGACTGTAGACCTGGGAGTGGAATTTAGTTAACAAGGTGGTGAATGATGACTGAGTAAGAATAAAATACAGTCTATTTTCTTGTGATGGTGTTGGCTCTGCAGAAATGATAGGAGTAAAACACATTAAAAATATTTGGCCACAAAAGGTAGTAGACACGATTGAGTACTTCCATGTAGTCCTGACTCAGGTTTAGGTTGTACTCTGTACTCTGTGTACAAATATAACAGGAAAAATGAATGAGCTAATTTATGTGTGTAAGAGCCATTTTGCAGTCATCTTTTAGGATAGAAACAGATATCCTTTGTAAAACAGAAATATCTATAGTAAAGTATAATACAAGTTGACAAGTATGAAAACCCATATTTTCTTGCATGCCATGTGCCACCAAATAACATACTCCCCTAGCAGAAAAAAATGATTTTTCCAAAGTCATGGCCTAGAGAGAGTTTTCATAGAGAGGCAGTGCTGCAAGATGGCTGCCAGCTTCTTTCTTGAGTGGCAAGGAGGAGAAATGATGTCCAATATTAACCCTTTCATAGCCAAAGTTTGAAACTGGCCAAAGTTTGGCAGCTCATCTGGCTGCTCAGCCACAAAGTCTTGCCAATTGGAAAGTGGCTGTGAAATGATTATATAGGAATTCCTCTCTCATTCTTGCTGACTGAAGGAGAAGCTGGCAGCCATCTTGCAGCAGTGTCTCCATGCTTCCATTCCTCCATGCTTCCATACTTCTGTTCCAGTTGCGGTATGAGGAAAGGACCTAGCTTTTCTGCTTAAGATGTTCACTGAAATTTTGGAAGTTTGATTTTTTTGGGGAAAAGTGTGTGGTATACAAGTAATACAGTGTGATGTATGAATGTATTAATTTGCATCGCAAATCACAAACGGAAACAAATCCTATTGAAAACCTTGTATTGTAATGCAGGTGAATGTTACATGCAACACAATATACTTAGTGACACAAGTCTGCATAGTGTATGTGTGCGTGTTAATAGTTAATATAGACATTTCTTTTAGAATATGGTTTTGAAGGCAGTTTAAAAAAACTCATTTGTTCTAGTTTAACTGTTAGAAAAGTCTTAAGTAATTAGAACTGTGAGCAGGTGTGAATTGATTTTCAGCTTCCTTCCTATAGTATAAACTTGCAGTTCAGAATGTGATTGTGATAACTAAAAGCCCAACTATCCTCATTCTTTTGCAAATGAGCCATCTTTTAAGGTTCTTCAGAAAATTAGATCAGTATTTAGAAATGCAGGTGTGTGAGCAATTTGCTGGTCCTGTGAATATGTTAGTGTCCTCAATCTCATTCGCTATATACAATTGTTTATACTCTTCATTGGTAATACAGACTCCCAGCCAAGTCTCATGTCTTGTAAATCAAAATGAGAGACTGGGTTGTGAATTAGTGGTTCCTATTTTATCAAGAATGATCCTTTGTATTGTGTGTTGGGGGGGTTGCCTTCCCCTGTAGTGGGAATATTTACTCACATACTACCATATTTACTCACATACTACATGTAGCTTTCCCCACAAAATTACCCCCGCTAAAATTGGTGTGTGTGTCTTAAGCAGAGAAGCTGATTTACTGCTCAGAAAGGAATAAACCTGCCTTGATTCCTACTCCAGCTTTGATTCCTGTCTATAGTAGCCATGGCATTTCTATTTAGGCAGGAGTCAATTTACTTAATGGCTCATTGTTCTTCACTCTACAGGCGTTAATGTTCATCTTTCCTTTTCAATCGTCTTAATGCTCAACTTATCAAGCTAACCATTCTTCTAGCAATTTTGCTGTCTTTATTTTTGTTCTCTTTTCTCCTATTTCACAGCCTTGCAGAATGTCTTTAATTTTTTTCAAAATAATTTCAAGATCCATTCATGGAGAACAGCCTCTAGCAGAAGCCAGAGTTTTAGTTTTTGGTTAATCAAGAAAGGGAGGGAGAGTAAACTGAAGACCAGGATTTAGCCATAACTCTGGAAAAAAAATCTTTTTTTTTCCTTTGTTCTGTATCTTCCAATATAAAGTGCATGTCTTATTTGAATGCAAGTAGTGTATGAGAAAATACAGTAGATTGTTGGGAAACACTGAGCCCAACACCCCATAAAATCATGGTAAGCTAGCCTAAATGATGGAATGAGAGAAGTCTTTGTCAACTAAGCATCTGTGTGAGGAAAGGTAGAAGTAGAGTGTAACTTGAAAAATCATCAGGGACTTTATGCAGAAGTGTGGAAGAGTAGAGTGAACAGGGAAATACCAGGGAAGCTAATGCAAAACTTATATGTAGAGGGAGCCACTTAAGGGAGATATGATTCCACTCTATTAGCCAGTATATTACATACTCTCTTAATTAAGTAATGCTCATCTGAAGTCCCAGTTAGAATATGATATTTGTATCTGGTATAATGGTATGTCAAGTGGAGAGAGAACCAATTACCAAAACAAAAGCTTAAAATGAGATTTATGTAACTAAGGAGCCAGACTTATGGTCTCTTTTTTCCTAGTGGCTGGCATGAATATAAGCGAAGAACTTCTACATATTCATGCTAATGTACATCCTTCTTTAGTTCCAGTGGTATAAACTTGTGCTTCTGAAGGTCCTGGGTTCTCTTTCTGGTAAGCTATGTGACAGGGTAGGCTATGAAAATCAGATGAGAAAACTCCCATTACTTCAGTGGAATAATGGTTTCACTTAGGGCATGAATCTGTCCCCCTTTTCCATGTAATTCACATAATTAAATTAGTATTTGTTTTTTTACTTTTGTCTTCTTTCCAGTTTTGAATATATAAAAACGATTGCCAACAAAAATAAGGTATATACTATTTTGATACTGTTCAATTACTTCCCAAGCATAAAAGTCTTTGCTGTCCCTCTTGTGAAGCATCAGTCCATTTAGTATATTTAGCCTGTGATAGTATTTCTTTATAAACCATAGGTGGCCTTCACCAGTCCTAAATAGCTGCTTGCATTCTGCTACTGAAAAGACAAAACTACATCTCTTAAATTATTTTTTCTCTTTGTTTTCCTCTAAAGAAAACAATATGTGACAATTTTTGTACTAGAACATTTCATACTTCTCATTTTAGATGAGTTTCTTATATCTCTGTGGTAATCCATATAATGTATAACAGTAACATTTTACCCATGTTTTTATGTGTGTGCCTCTATCCCTCCCCAAAACACATAAATAAGGCCATTTTTTTTCCTAGCTAGTCAAAAATACATCTAGAGTTGTGTTCTAAAATGGTACACAGTCTCCTTTCCCCTGTGGTGATTTATTACTTTATCGTGTGGTTTCTCTTTACCTCAGTACATTCCTTTGGGGAAAAGATAAAAACAAAAAAGTAAGATCAATAAGCAGATGCATTCAGAAATTTTGACTAAAATATGATAGCACAATATCTGAGCAGTGCCATAAAATTTGAAATATATAGACTCTTTGCTAAAGTAAAATACAATAAAGTTCCAAATGTATTTAAAGGTAATTGTTATATAAATTAGTGTTTAAACATACACAAATATTTTTATAGAAGAAATATTGATTACGTACTATTATTTAGATAATGCTATGGAAATACTTGACTATTTAAAAAAATCATTAACAAAATTTAAACACAAGTTGTTGTATACATTTTAAACGAAGAGAAAGTCTCTTAATATGTTCACCATATCAAAAATATGTTGATATAGATGAATTAGGAGAAAAGTTATACAATTAATACTTGCATGATTACAAAAGTCAAATAAGTCATAATTTTTATTAAATTTAAGTGTACATTGATAACAGAAATACCTTAAAATGAATTTATATTCATAATACTAATGTTACAAAAAGTCATGAGCAGTGTATTATTTTTTAATGTAAGGATTAATAGCATAGACATAGTAACATATAATAATTCAAGCATAGGGCATGAGCGGATTGTGGCATCAATGTGCTAGGCTCTGTATAGAAATTCATTGTGTCAGACCCTGTTCTGTATTACATATTATACCAGTTCTACTATGCTTGAGTAGGGTAGAAAAGGAGATCTGAAGTGGGGAAAGAATCTAATGGAAGTATGAATATTTTCAAATGTTTTTGATTTAAATTTGTCATCTTAACATCCATGACCAAAGAGAACATATCATTTAAATTATATTTATCTTTTTTTTAACTTTGGGCTAATACATTTGTATTTCCACACAGGTACAGTATATCTAATCTACAACTGTGAAACAGTTTTCATGTACATTTTCAGTAAAGATTTTTTCTTATTTATCCTGAAATGATTGTCAGCAAGCCCTTAGGCCTTCTGACACAACCACCCAAATACCAGCTTGCAAGATCTGGTCAGCACCCCACAGCACATAGAATGGATAGTTCAACTTGTGCTCATAGTGTTTCCTTTTGTTTTTTAGCTTTATATTTATACTAGTGTGCCCATGGGTGGATGCAGGATTTAGCAAAGGTGGTGGGTTGGGGAGCGGTGCAGAAGCAACCACCCTCAGGGGCTGCTGAACCCCAGCTCCTAGCCTTCCCCCCCACAACTCACCAGTGTGAGCAGACCACAGTGCAGGAGCCTCTGCAGATGTTTTCAAAGTCCCCAAAGGAGGTAGAAATCCCTCCTTCCGCTAATGCTCAGAGGCACATCTCTTTCCCCCACTTTCCCACCTACTGCTATAGTTTTCCCCAGTTTCATGTGGTGGGAAAACTTCAAAGCTGTTCCTGACCATTCCAGCTGGGCAACAAAGGGGCTGTGTTTAGCTGGGAACAATGACAGTGGTAACAGCAGAGATGGGCGGGGGGTAGATTCCCCCACCCTGCCCAGTCCCCCTGAAGTAACCACAGGAAGGGGAAAACCTCCTACCCATTGCCTCTGCTGCTATAACTGTTCCCAGATAAGCCCATTGCCATGCATCCTGGATGGAGTAGACAGGAGCAACTTTGAAGCTTCCTTTCCCCTGGGACAGCAGGGAATGCAGTAGAAGTGGACAGGGCACAAGGAAGGGGATGTGCCTCTGAACAGGGAGGGAAAGGAGGGGGATCTTTACATGCATGGGGGTTATCCAGTCGAAAAGGAGGCTGCAGCCACGCCATTGAACACCCCCTGAATTCACCCCTGAGTGCTCCCAGTCCCAACTGTTGCTCTAATTCTAATTTGCTCCTCATCTTACACTAGACAGAGCTTACCCATTAGTTAAAGGGATAAACCCTTTTTTTCTGAATTTTATCATAAGCAAGAGAGTCAAAGCAAAGGTGACCTTTAAGAACTGAATGATAATTATGCCTGACAGCTGTTCCTCACATTGTGGCTAGGGACAGAAATAACACATAAACTGGTATAAGTGATTGGAAACCACTTCAGATCTGTAACACAACAGAAGTTCAGTGCACATAAACTGCTTTCAAAATGGCTGAAACCAGTTCAAGATAAACATGGATGGATACCAAACTTAACTGATTTAGGTTAAATAAGTTTATTTAACTTCTGTCCCAGACCCTCTCCAGATTCAAGTTAACCTAGTCCCCCAGCATCCTAGAATGCTTTGCATCTCCCCCACAAACTTCCCCTCTAGTGTGGCCAGCTAGCCTTGACCCAAGCTGTCTGCTCCAATCGAGCAGGGAGGCATGCACTAGCATCCACCAGCTTCTGGCCTGGGCCACTGCAGGAATCAAAAGTGAGTGTCTGTTCACTTGCTTATTAGTTCAGTCTACACAGTTTAGACTAACCTGCAAAGATTGAATTGATTTAGCCTCAGGCTTTACTTAGCCTAACAATGAAGAATGCCCAGATAATCAGGACTTTCTTGCAATGGATAATGAGTCACAAATTGGGTCACCCTAGGTTTTTTGTGGTCTTAGAAGATGGATGTACAGCTTACAGTTGTCACAACCCAAAGTTGTGATTTTTTGTTTGTGTGTGTGCTTCGGCACTGCTAAATTATTTCCCGCCATTTTTGTCGCTTTCTTTGCACGGTAGAGGTCTCTGCTGCTAGAGAGAGCTCTGGTGCAACGGGGAATTTCCCGCCAAAATTACAGCTTCTTTGCAGTGTGCATTCCTTTTGCATCGTAGTGATGCTCGCCACAAAGAAGTTCCCGCCATTTGTATTAGGGTCCACGCCATGTTATTGGCCGACTCCTAATTTAGGCACACGTGGCGGCTAGCGATTGGCTTGCTAGCCGTACATAAGGCTTGGGTAGTTTCCGCCCAAGCTGGAGGAGGGAGGAGAGAGAGATATTCTGTGTGAAGATCTCCAAGCTCTGTGGACCCTTGCGGATCCGGCGCACCTCCCCTAAGCAGGCAGAGAGAGGCAATAGAGCCGAGCCTATGGAGCTTTCACTTCTCGCCTCTCCCCATCGCCGAGCGCAATCCTAGACGTATCCCTTTCCTATAATTTTGGACCCCACAGAGCCTAGCAAACTCCGGGGAAAACGTATCGGAACTGCGGAGCCTGAATAGCTCCGGGGAAACTTTTCGATTTCAACTTAACCGGACCCACGGAGCCTAGCAAACTCCGTGGGAGCAATCGTTTTGTCAGAGTCCTCCAACGAGGGTTCAGGTGGGAGCTGTGCCTGGAAACTTATCCAGCCTACACCGATACCATCTTTGGGTGTAAGTAAACAATCTTTTCAGTCAACCGTTACACCTCCGTGACTAATTCTAACTCGCATGCACAAAACCATCCCGCAGTTTCTCCCACCCCGCATGTCCGGGCTGACGGCCACAGCCCGCGTGCACCGGAGACGGATCAGGTACAACCCCGGTTCACCCCCGGCTTCCCCATGGCGGCCAGAATGGGATCGGAATCACCGCCGCGCATGGCGATGAGGGCGGGCTCGGGGCCCGGCCTGCACAACAGTTTCAGGGGGAATGTGGAGATTTTGTATTTAAAAAGGCTCTGTGTTCATTGTCAGAGATTCTGTTAAGAATTGGCTAAAAGAGCTTCTGTTCCTATCTGGGAGAAAGAAATGTGAGATTACTCTGGGCTTTTAACAGTGCCCTCAAGTAGGAACTGGACTGTATTAGGATGGCAGCCATAAAGAAGATTTTCAAAAACTCTGGCTCAAAGAAAAATACTGTTTCCATTGTAAAATGTCTAATTAAATATAAATTAAATAAATAAATAAATAAAATTATGGGAGTCAATCTAGGCCCTGAATCAATCTAGACTGTGTAGACTTCTGTATTCCTACAGTCAGAAGCAGACTGGCCAAGTTAGTCAATGATACCAAACTTTGGGGTAAAGCATCCACACCTGAGGACAGGGGAGTAATCCAGGCTGACCTTAACAGGCTCAAGAAATGGGCAGACAAGAACCTGATGGTGTTTAACACTGAAAAATGCAAGGTTCTCTACCTTGGGAGGAAAAACCTGCAGTGTGACTATAGGTTTGGCAGTGCTACGCTGACTAGCACTAAGAACGAGAGCAACTTGGGGGTCAGGATTGACCACAAGATGAACATGAGCCTTCAATGTGATGTTGCAGCCAGTAAAGTGAGTAAAACGCTGGCTTGCATCCATAGATGCTTCTCAAGCAAATCCCAGGACGTCTTTCTCCCATTGTACTCGGCCTTGGTGAGGCCGTAGCTGGAATACTGCATCCAGTTTTGGGTTCCACAATTCAAAAAGGATGTGGAGAAGCTTGAGAGAGTGCAGAGGAGAGCCACGCACATGGTTGGAGGTCAGGAAAACCTTATGACAAGAGGCTGAGAGCAATGGGACTTTTCAGCCTGGAAAAGTGCAGGCTCAGGGGTGACCTGATGACCACCTATAAGTTTATAAGGGGTGTTCACCAGGACTATGGGGAACGTTTGTTCATCAGAGCACCCCAAGGGATTAAAAGGTTGGACAGTTATAAACTCCTGCAAGATCATTTCAGGCTGGACATAATGAAGAACTTCTTTACTGTCCGAGCCCCCAAGGTCTGGAATGGCCTGCCGCTGGAGGTGGTTCAAGCACCTACTTTGAACACCTTCATGAGAAACCTGGATGTTTTTCTTGCTGGGATCCTAAGACCCAGATCTTTTGTTTTAGCTAGAGGTGCAAAATATGAAGTTACCTAAAATGGTGGCAAACAGATCAGTTAACAAAGTCAACTGCAGATTCAGGAAATTTGGCTTTTTCTTGAGCTGGCAAGTCTGTAATGTAGGTGCCTCATCTATAAAATCAGGAAAATAATTCCATTCTTCACACAGGAAACATGTATTCCCTAATGCTTTTGAGAAGCTCAAAGTAATGGAAGCCATAAAATGTGGAGATAGTTAAACTTATCTATCTCAGGACAAGTCCCAGTCATTTAAGACAAAATAATGTAGTAGAGGCTACAAAATGGAATGGAATCCTGGAAAAGAAATATCAGAGCAAAGGGAGTGGGTTGAGTTATCAGACGAAAAATGACTTGATGATTGGAAGAAGTGGTGGTTCTCAGTCTCTAGAATGATTTGTATATCAAAATCAGCTGCATCTTCCCAAGTGGGGAAAGTCTGTGTAGGGCGTCAGATTTCAGGCAATCAGAAACCAACTGTCAAGCCAGCGGTTTGTTTGCCAGCTTGCATAACTATGGGAGACAATAAAGGTTTGTAGAGGTCAAAAGAGGAATAGATTAAAGAAAGCAAGGGCAACATTTCCCTTCAGTAACAGAAGCAAGTGTCTTGAAATGTCACAGAACACACGTATGCAGTCACAAAGGCAATATGTAGGAAAAATTTTTAACCCAGAGTTGGTGTCCAAGTGCACGGGTGCTCCTCTGTACTAGAGTTTAGTGAGAGAGGGAGGAACAATGGTACCTTAAGTTGCTTAATGTGTTATTTTAGTCCATAGGTATAGACAAGGTATAGTCCATAGGTTACTGTGTTACACATCTGGCAATCTCATCTATTCAAGAGATTTTACCCCAACTGTAGAAACATAAGCTAAGGCTAAATTCTTCTAAACATTTTTTATCATCTTCTAAATCACAGGTTTAACTGTGTTGTACCTGTGTGTTTTGAATTCAGGCTAAAGCCAGATCAGGATACTTTCACCAAAGTGAAATTTCATGAGCTGTCCTAATGCCATTTTTCCAACCAACTTCATCAGTGATATTTGCAGAATAGATTTAATAGATTTCATAGATTTCATAGACATTAGGGCTGGAAGGGACCTCGGAAGATCATCGAGTCCAGCCCCCTGGCCAAAGGGCAGGAAGTCAGCTGGGGTCATAGGATTCCAGCAAGATAAGCATCCAGTTTGCTCTTGAAGGTGTTCAATGAAGGCGCTTGAACCACCTCTTGTGGCAGGCTGTTCCAGACCTTGGGGGCTCGGACAGTAAAGAAATTCTTCCTTATGTCCAGCCTGAAACAGTCTTGTAGTAGTTTATGAAGATGATTTAAGGGAGACAAATTATGAATGTTTGCAAGTGCATAAAGATAACTCCTTTTGAATTTCAAGTTTATAAAAATATTTTAATTGTTTTTTGGTTATTTGGGGGGAAAAAAGAATAAGATCTTACTCTTTAAGTTGGACACAAAAATGCTCATATTCATATGTATACCTTATACCTATAAATCAGACATCTTTTAAAAATATATTTTACAATAGGTTTTTGATAAATTCTTTCACCTGATTCATTCAACATACTGAGCATAGGAGTAATTCATATGTTTTTAAATTAAGGATTGTAACAAAAAGAATCTTGCTTCAAGGCATTGAACATCATTTTTGATAGTCTTTGTGTTACTAGAATAAACAATATGTTTGTGAGTTGTATATGTTGTTAATGAATCAGGGTTGGATATGTAATTTTGTTTTATTCAATGTAATAATCTCTTCAGAATAGATTGATCTAGAATTAATAGAAGACTACATAATCTGTTATAGGCAAGATAAGTTTCTGGAATGGACAAACCATAACCAGTTTATAATAAGAAGAATATATTAGTATGTGAATCCTGCCTCCTATGGTGTTATGTTTCTAAACAGAGTTTCCACCTGCATAATCCCCTGACAACACAGCCAAAATACTCCACAACTGTTCAGTAGCCCCAAATTATTTTGGCCCAAAAATGACTTGGAACAATAACAAATGTAAAATATTGTTATTGTGGTGAGAAATGCAGGCACAGCCTCTAATTTAAATAAAGGCATATTAACAAGCAAGGGTCAGAGCTCTGTATTTCCATAGCGTTAAAGAATAGAAATGTTATGCTGAGGAAGAGTTACTTGGTTGCAGTTTGTGCACATAGGCTTATGCTGTTATATATTCCTCTGAATATCCCTCTCTGTTCACAGCTATAGTCTTGATCCCAATGGGCCAACTCACCTTTGTACCCTCACCAAGATGCTGTGGTGAGTCTAGGCCCATAGGTCATAAGTTTCTGTAGCCCTATGCCATGGAGTTTCCCTGGGGGTGGGCAGGGGGAGCTTGCCTACCCTTTTTTCTTCTCTGTCCTTTTGGGTAACTTTTCTACTGCATAGGTTCCTGCTATCACCAGGGAGAGGAAAAAATGGCTTGGTGTGTTAATCTAGAAGGTGCAAATCTACCCTGCTGCTGTGAGCTCCAGCCAACTTTTTTTATATATCACTGATTTGCTCAAAGTACAGTTGTTCTAATCTGGTGAACATACACTAGAGACTTTATCAGTAGAGGTGGATGTATAGAGGCATTACATTAGTCAGTAATATCAACTAGAATTTATAACTTCTGTGCAGACAGAGTCCTCAAATCATTACAGCTTGTACATGAATGACTTTAGACTTGTGGCCTATATTTTGCTAAAGCTGTACATCCTGCATATAGAAAAGACTAGCGTAACCTAATACTGTGCCCAGGTCTGCTACTTCCTCTAGTGAAAAGCTTGTTGCCTGCTCATCAGTCAGCTTTCTGATCACACGAGTTGCAGCAGTTTGCTTTCTCTCAGCTTTGTTTTCTAGTATCAAGCACTGAAAACTTCACAGATATAATTGATACATTGGTCATCTTACATACATACCAGTTTTGAAAATCAAGGAATTTATTTTGCTTCATCGGACAACATTTTTGAAAAGTTTCAGAACAATCATGATAAAGTAAATTAGATATGTCAGTTTAAATAGATGGAGAAAGTATGCCAAGCATCATCTGATCTTAATTCAGTATGTAAGAAATTGGCCACAGTTATTTGAGAAGACAGAAGCAATGATGAACTGTAATATATATTGGCATTGCTATGAGTAGGTAAGGCAACTGCTTGGGAACATCTCATTTGCTGCCAGTAGTGGCTAGAATCATTTTTCAAAAAAAACAATTGAACGTGCTGATTGGATACATACCTGTTTGTGTCACCATTTTGGTGAAACCTGCCACTGCAGCTTTTCACTGCTTTTGGTTGTTTGAAATCTTTTCTAGGTTTGGTCAAGCAGGGCCTTCTTCCCTTACGGTTACTCCACCTTCCATCTCTCATTACCTTTGGTTTTCTGCACATATATATATCTATATATGCGACTGCTGTCTTCTGTGACTCTCTCTTAAATTTTCCATTATCTTTGCGAATGACTGAAGCAGGTGGCAGAGAGCATGAACCTGGTTTACTGTTCCTCTCCTGTTTCTGACAGGTGGAATTATAATGCTTATTGTATGGAATTTTATTTTGTAAGATTAAAGAGGAAAAATGGAATCTGAAATATATCAATTACTGGCATATGAAGTTGTAACACTTGCATATGTTTTGGAAATATCAAAACAAAGCTGTAGATCATGAGTCTAGGGTGATACAAATAAGTAGGCCTACATTTTAAAATGTTTTATTTAATTGAATCATTTCTAGTTAAGACTATTAAAAACACTATAACCTATGATCATTTATGACACCCAAAACCATATGGAGGTTTTATGATATAGGACTATACTGGCCAAATGCTTCATTTTAAACATTATGCCTGTAGAACAAATAATATATACAAAAAGATAAAGATATATTCACTTGAAACCATCAAGGCTCATGCCTAACCTTCCTATGCTCCCCAAGCAGCAGACCACTCAAAGCTAACATCGTTAAAGGAGAGCACATTGAGCAGGAAGCACTCATATTCAGACTTGAAATTATCTTAGTATTGTTGTTATTTATTCAGACGTGTTCTTTATTGGCTCTTTTATTCTAGATAGCTAGAAGCAAGGGAAAGAAATGGAGGAGTAGGGTAACAGCCAAATATAGCAGCTGGGAAACAAACCAGCATTTTTTTTCTTTCTCTCTTTCTCTGTCTCTCTCTCTTTTTTCTATGGCAAAATTTGGTGATAGCGTTCATTTTAGTCCTATATTTCCACTAAGCCAATGGCTACAAATTACCTTAATCCAAAGGCATCTGTTTTCATACAAATGTCACAGAGATTTACAAACATAATTCTGACTTCTGGTAATTGCAGTTAATTCTTCTTGACGTCAAGAAGAGAATGAAGGAGCAAATATACAAAAGCTAGATATATAATGGTATGAAATAGTCTTTGGTCTGTGACTAGAACAAGCTTTCATAAAGGGCTACAAAGTTTAGGATTTTTTTTTCTCTTTCTCTACTAGGATGCTGTCAGGAAATGAATGTGTATAGAGGAAAGTGGGGAAAGGAAATCAATTTTTTTCTGCCCCAGGGACTTCTCAATAAATCAGGTATGGATGTAGAGTTAGAAGAGACCACTCACCTGTCCCTTTGGTTTCCAATACTGCAAAATCAAAGCATTAAAGAGCAAGGAGTCAAGCTCTCAAAATAAATATAATATTGGCTTAAATACCATGATATTTGAACAAATAATACACATTTTTATTACTTTTATTAGCCTTCTAGTGTTTCAGCCTTAGGGGTTCAAGTTTTCAAGCTTTTATCTGGAACTATGAGGACTAAGCACTTTCTATAAATTTAAAAAAAAATAGAAGAAAGGTGAAATTCTCTTTACCCCAAAAGCTGGAACTTTAAAAACAACGCCAAGCATCATAAGAGGTGGAAGCATGGAAACACTGAAATTTTCTTTTTAGCCATCTAGTTCCGCTTCCCTCTACCACCTATATAACAGAATGGAATTAATGACCTACCAGTTACAGTATAAGACATCAAATCTTTTACAAATGCGCACAGTCTTTGGTATCCCAGATTATAATATAGCAGTGATGTATATGGTCAGACAAACGCATTATATCAAGTTAAAAAGGGAGGAAATTGTGGGAAAGGGTTCATTTTAACTATTTCGTCACGTCTTATCTTGTGTTAGATGGAAACTAAACCAGATTCCCTCTGATTTCTTCAGGGCTGCGTTATCTGATATAGCTTCCATTTACCAGGGCATGAGAATAGACCCACTAAAAAGTTATTGCACATTAGTTGTTCTGTTTTAAACCATCTGCCCTTTTAACTCAATACAGTTTGTTTATTCATTCATTTCTTACATGCGCTAGAAATTATTTTCCCTTGTTTCACTGGAAGCAGTAAGGAAAAAAGTGTGAGAGAATAATTCTAGGATAAAAGGACTGTGAATCAGAATAAAGTAATTACATGGGCTGGCTACAGACATTCAAAAACCTGATGTGGAATCAATCTAAATTATCCAGTTCTCTGTAAGTGGCGTAGTTTAAATCAGCTGTGAATGGAACACATATTCTTCTTTTGGTGGAGGGTAAGGCAAAGTTTAGACTGGGTTCTGTCATTTTTCAAGGAGTCTGTGCACGCCAAACTTCTGTCACATGCATATAGATGAGTTTTTGATCACGTATACCAGTAAAAGCGTAACGTCTATACTTGGCCAAAGTGACAAACCCATACAATTTTTCATTACCATTGGTGCGATTAGAGGTTCTTGTCTTTCAGTGTTTCATGACGTTGAGATGGATGAAGTCAGTCCAGAACCTGGGCCCTAGGCACTCTGTTCTTTTCCTCTTGCCACACAGTGATGTTCAGATGGTGTTATTACCATTATCTAAAATCAGCAAGTCTTGCAATTAACATTTCCTTAAGATGCATAAGACTAGCATTGTCTATCCAAAATGCTCAAAAATAATGAGCTGGTTCTTTAAGAAAGTATACCCTGGGCTTTAAAAATCCCATCAAATATGACAAGTCTTAGACTAAAATTTCAGAAGCTGGCAACATTTGGGTTTGTCCTTCACATTTTTCAGGAAGTCTACAGACTTAGGCAGAAATCACAGTATCAGTTTGACTTGGATCATGTGTTTTAAGCTTTTGATCATGGCTGGTAGCTAGAAACTTATGTGCATTCTTAAACAAAATTTTAGATTCTGATATCATTATCATATCATTGCAGGAGATGTAACTTATGGATATTAGCTATAGTGCCTAATAGGCACTGCCTGTGTCTTAATTTTACTCGGCATGACCTCTTTCTCCGCAAGACCTTACTCAGCATGATTTCTTGAAGAACACTTGCAAACATTTGCCATTATACATAATGGCCTTCAAACCTCAGTCCAGAAGACTACCATTACCCTGCAACCTACCCAAATGGTGATAAAGTTGCCTGTAATAAAAACAAATGGCTACCTCAAGGTCTATATCATTAGAAACTGGAGAGAAAAGTGTTAAAAGATGATGCATTTTGAAGACTAGGACAAGAGAGCAAGGATAGTAAGGTTGGGTGAGAGAATTATTCTACACATACATTTGAAACGGTTTTGAAACTGAATTGGCCACACATGCACTGTAGTTGGAGGTGGATTCTTTCAAAAATTAAAAAAAATCATAAACTAGCTCAATAACATAAGATCGCTTTTAAAATACTATTTTTAACTGGTTCTATTATTTTTTATAAAAGAAGCCTGAGAAGTAAAGAAAATTGACTCATGATTTTTTTAGGTGCCTTAATTTGGCAATATGGTAACTCAGTTTTACCCAGAGCTCATACTGCCTATACTGAAGTTGTTTAAGAATGATGTTGTAGCTGTGGTGGTCCAAAAATTGTGAGGGGCAAGGATATCCTGGGGTGATGATGTAGTAGAGTTTGACAAAGAATGTCTTGTATTCAAAAGCTTGTCTAACTGTACTCCAATAAAAGGTATCACCCAAACAAATCCTTGTGTCTCAGGTATATGAGGTAATTTAAACACACAATAGTACCTGTCCCCCTTCAAAAACATTTTGGGTAGAAAATGGTAGAAATATTACTTCTAAAATGAGTCATGAGATTGGTGGGCTGATGAGCATAAAAGAAAAAGTAGCTTAGTTCTCCCTCAGCATAGATCCTGACCTATTTTTTTGGCAACCAAGAGCCATAAACATCAGGCTTGATATATCAGATCCTGCATCTGGTAAAATGTCTTATAACTTTTAAATATTAATGTGCAAAGGCTGAAGGAACAAGGTATATCAAAATGCATTTGTTTCCTTTTGAATGTAAATGTTGCAGTCACCAAGCAGCCTATGAAAATATTTTAATATTTGAAAAAGATTTCCAAAACAGAAGATCTTTCTTGCTAGGTAGAATAGTGGTAATTCTCTAATATTTCATTATTTATAAGACTCATGGTATTTGTTTACAGAAGCTTCCCCTTCTCCCTGTTTATATAAGCTGTTCGTGATTGTCTCTGTCAAAACATCATTCATCATGCAGACAAATGAGCAAAACTTCAGCTTTATTATTATTATCTTTTTAATGTGGCAGCTAAAAAGGCACCATGTCCCTTTTAGAAAATGTGATAACTTTGGGGATTTTGTGTCTATCATTATTTTGTCATTCAAAGGACATCATTTTTTTTTATTTATATAAATTTACAGTACAGGGTCTGTGGCTCACTGGCTCAAGTATTAAATGATCATATAAGAAAAAAAAAGACAACTAAATGCCAAACAGAAGACAAATTTAAGCTACAGGGCATACTTAAGTAGAAAATGTACATCTCAGGAGTCTGTTTACTTCAAGCAGCCTCAGTGTGATAAAATCCTTCCCCTGTACAGCTTTTTTTATGAGAATTGGAGCTGTTGTATTGAAAGATCTTGTGCTTACTTATTCAGCTTTTGCAGCATATTATAGGACAGTTGCATTTTTAAATATGAATAGATTAGACACTGCAATATTTAGGTAGGTGTGTTTTTATCTATGGCAAAATAAAAATATTATCAGAAATCATGACTCTGTAAAGACATACTTTTGAAAGCCCCCCTAACCCCCAGAGCTTACGTGTGCATACAAATAGACTAAGAATATAAAATACATAAAATACATGTGTGTTCTGTATAAGAAATACAGATTATTGGTACGATCCTTCCTACTGTTTATATTCTTTAAGAAAAAAAAAACCCCAGACTTGTTTTTGCCGTCTGATAATCACTTCAGACAATGTTATAAATAATTACTGTAACAAAGATACAGTTCTATTTTCAAGGCACAAAGTGAGCTACAGCATCCCTAATATGCAGTTAGGAGTCTTGTGCATGTATACACTATAAAGCAGGAAATCTCCTCCACACAATAGAGATTAATACTCTCTGTGCATACTGTATTCTGCTCAGCCCCTAGCATTCTGAACTGGGACTGTGGCAGTCGTTATCTCTAGCAGGTTCCTTGGTGATTTTCAAGCCCAGCACTACCTACCCAAGTGGCAGTGACACCAGCTTTCACTGAAGCCTTATTACTCTTAAAAGAGCAATTTGGTTGGTTGCACGGCTATTAGGATCAGACAGTCAGGCTTAAAGCTGTCAGTACAACTGCTTCTCATCTTTTCTCACAATCCTGACATCTTTTCTCTTTTCTGCTGGACACAGGCATTACTGTTTGTATCATTTTCAATCAAGCTCACACTGAAAGCTGAGGAATATATTCCCACTGAAACCAAAGTGAGGAGCAGAAATTATTTTATAGCTACTATAGTAGCAGCAGTGCTGGCTGCATGTTGTGTGGGAGAAATGGATCAGTGAGAAATGTGGCTTTCCTCAGGGCTACATCATTGAGATATTACTTCAACGTCTAAGGATAGCAAAGCAACTCCTTGCTCTGATTTTTCAATGATTAATGACTCCTTCCTAACCAAACAGAGTGTGTGGAAAGTGGGGGAGAAGATGTAAGAAAATTTGTGAAAATAACTTGTGGAAATGTTATCATCAGTGAAACGGAGGAAAATTACTATGCTTGAACTTCTTTTCATTTTGATGTTACTCTTTTCTGGACCAACTCTGAGCAAGCTAAGTAGGACCAAGGGCAAACACTGGAAGGGGGGTAAGTAGCAAAAGTTTTGTAATAAATGTTTGGCTAAGATTCCAAAAAAGCAGGGGTAATTATGACCTACCTGAAGGAAATAAATATGCTCTTTTGATTGATTAAGGTTTTAGGCTACCCTGTGGACTTGAAATAGGATCCTGAAAGCAGTATAGAGCGTTGAATTTGTTTGCTTTTTAGTTTGTCTGACTGCCTAATGTATTTATTTCCTAGAGCAATTATACTTACTTATTGTCCTAATAGCAGAAGTGCACTTAAGGCCTTGGAGTGTCATGATTATCTTTCACGTGAAAATGTATAGGTATTTTATATGTCAGTGTTTTTCAGTTGTTTTAAGATTGTTCTTGTCATGATGGAGAACTGGAGCCAGGTACTTATAGCTTCCTGCATGTAAAGCTGCCATGCTCACAGGAGGTTGCACCATTTGAAAAAGAGAGGAAAAAAAAAGGCAGCTTGTTCCAAGTGTAGGATTGTTAGTATATTTTGTGAAATGATTAGACAGACTTTTTTTTTTTAGAGAACATGAATGTTATGAAATGCAGTGCCAGCAACCCTAATTGGCTAGCTGACTATATCAGTGTTGATGTGTTAATAAAGATAAATTGCATTAACTTTATTGAAAAAAATGCTGTGCTAAGAAAACACTTATGGTTTTTGAAGGCTGTAATCCATTTTCCTCTACTGTTGGAAATTGCAAAGGAGATTTACCCTGTATATGCTATGAACAGGACACTAAATATGCCTTTTCATAAAGTTCACTTTGTTTGCTTCCCTTGCGTGACATTTGTTTATGGAAAACTTGGGTTATCAAGGTCCACTAATCAAATCACTCAGTGAGCATAAATGGTATCTCATAAATAATTGGACCAAGAGTTTGTAGATGCTGGGTAGCATGTTTTTTTCCCCCTAGTTGTTTCTTGAAATTAGTGATTGGATGCACCCCAGGATTTTTGTTTCTCATAAGTCCTGCCACAGCATGGTGTGTTTATCTCAGCTTTAATAGCGCTTTCAGTTTTCCTCTGCTGTCAGTATTGTGATCTGAGGTTAAAGAGTAGCATCAACATTAAAAAGAACTTTTAATAATTTATCGCAACATCTCAGCAGGAGTCTCTCACCCCTCCCTCCCCCAATTCTGTATTTCCTTTTGTTGCATTAAAGGCATTACAAATCTTCCATCTACTATACCTTCAAGGGAGAAGTTGCAGCAGGCATTTAAGCTGGACTGTGAAGGCAAAGGGAGGCAGAAAAGTGTGTCTTCAAATTATTTTCTGGTCCTGTAAATCACATTAACAGATTACTTTGTCTCAGTGTTGTTACTCGGTATCTTTCTTGCAAGGTGCAAGGTATTATTTACTGTAGCCAGCATGACCTCTTCTCATAGGCGTGTGTGAATGTGTGTCACTGTCAAGTTCTTAGATTTTCAAAAATGCTTTTAACTTTTTTCCTCTTTCTACTACTTTAAATTTAACCTGAAAATAAAGAGTTAATGGCTTCCGTATCTGAAAGAAGCAAAGATTTTTTTTTACTGAAGAAGTTATGCAGCAGGTTGAAAATAGCTATTAAGAGTAATGCCATCCCATTTACTAGTGCTTATGCTTTTTTATTCTTCTTCTATACTTTAAGAAAAAAGGTTTTGTATGGACTAGGAAGCAGTGGACCTGATTTCAGAACAAATTTAATAAGCTGGCAAAAACAAGGTTGTTTTGGAACTACAATTAGCACTAAGTGTGGTGTATTTGCTCAAGTTTATGCATTATTATTCTTATCATTTAAAGAACTGCCCATCCTGAAGACTATACGTACATTTCAGGGAAAGTTTTAAATTCACAACCTGTTAGAATCTGCATGTTCCACTATAGCCCATGAAGCCCAACATATTAGGTGGGCCTCCCTTTTTTTAAAGAAGTCAACTTCTGCTTTGTACATTAACTTGAGTTGTCTTGTGTCTCAAAATGAACATGGAAGTCTTAGTAATCTAATATTAAAAAATTTAGAACGCTTCCACTTGGAACATAATAGAAAAAATGGGTTCCAAGACATAACCTAGGATTTATTAAAAAAACAAACAAAAACCCAGCCCTGAGGTGGGGTGCGCAGATACCGATTCCTGTCACAGCATCCAAGAAAAATAAAACGGAAAACATAAAAAGTGTATGGAGTAGAAAAGTGTATGTCTGGGAATATGGTATTACAGCCTAAACTGGTACGAATGAGTTACCAGCAGATGATCTGCCCTATGCACATCTTCTGTAGCTTCTGTCAATGCCTTAGGGCTGCTATTTGCAGAGCTCTGAAAAATATGGCCCTTTGTGTTTAAATCCCATTAGCCATCAGTAAAGATGTGTATCTATAAGAGGTTAAAAAAAGGGGAAAAAGTAAATCCTCAGTATGTTTCATTAATTGATTTGTAACTGAATTTGTTTATTCAGTTATAAACAAACTCTGCTTGAACCTGATCCTCTGCCTTTGTAAGTCTTAAGAACTGTTCTCTGACTTCCGTGAGAGCAGGGCCAAATGTCTAAGAGTAAATTGTCTAAGAACCCTACACTGAAATTTAAGTTGCAGAGTGAACCCTTGCAGCCTCAGGGCAACATTGTCTTCCATAGGGTTCTGGGCACAGGTTGCTAGCACAGATTCATTTGCAGGAGGCCTTTTGTCTTCAAAGAGTTTTTAGAATTAATTTTGAGGCACGGAGGTAGATAGTTAGCATGGGGTTACGTAATTAAGGTCAACCAAAAATCTCTAGCAATACCATTTTTTTAAATTAAAATTTCTTAAAGAGTGTTCCTGTTTCTCACTAAACCTCATCTCCTGTTTTATTGGAAACAGCAATCATAATAATAATGATAAAACAGCAGTTTTTAGTCCAAGTGTAGACTGAACTTTTCCACTTTAGCCTGAAGTAACTTTTATAGCAAAGTTGCAATCTCTGGTAAGCCATTCTTTATGGTTCTGGGTGTGTAGTACCATATGGATCTTGTTTATCAGCAATATGTCATTTTCTTGTAAAATCCTTTTAGGGATTTCAGAAATGCTGAACACCCACTACCAATTAAAGTCAATGGAGCTATGGGTATTCAGCATGTCTCAAAATCAGGAACCTAGTAAAGAACGGTCAATTCCAAATCAAGTTCTGATCTAATTCATATCAAATAGGTGGAATTATGCCAGAAGATTAATCTGGCCCAGCAGGTGTTGCTTGGAGAAGTATAAAGGGGGGATTATAATTTGTATTTGTTTATATTGCTGGAAAACCTTTAAAAAATAATTAATTGCAGTGTGGTGTTTAAAAGTAGCTAACTATGGTATTCTGGGATTTATAATCTAGTGTTCAAGAATAACTGGAGTCTAAAAGTAAAACCTGGAATTACAAATCAGCTTGATTTTCTGTTTTCCTTTGAGACAAAATAACACCATGATTCAAGTTTTTAAGAAGGATTTGTACATGGAGAACAAAAAAATGGGGAAAAGAAGATTAAATATCCTTTTTTAGTTTACCTTAAACCAGAAAGCAGATTCCAAGCTTTGCTAATACTTATCCCCTCCTGAATTCAGTTTCACGGTGTTTTGGCATCTGAATGCATATTAGAATGGGAACATTATTTAATTTTTAAAAGCACACAGACGTCCCCCCATAAACACATGGATATGTTTTATAGCTGCTTTTCAATGTCTGAACCTATCAAAACAGTGATGCTGGAGGTTTTAGGGAAATGTGTCGCATTGCGTTGTGTTTAGGACACTACCTACAGTTTCAGGTATCCTGGCAATAGGGCATTATGTATTGACTTCACGTATATGTCAGTGATTCACTTTTATGAATCTCTGGTGATTACAGGTGTACTCCTACATCTGCAACCTGTGCATCAGACTTCATGTGGACCAAATACAGATGTCAATGATAGTTGCTTTAACAGGGTTCATTTTTGTGAGGATCTTAGTTGTGTTTGGGACCTTGCAAGGTGAAATCCAAATACTATATGTTATTATTCAGAGATCACTGTTCATAGTAACTATATGTTACCTAACTTAGAAGAAATATCTTTGATAGGGAAAATAGAATTCTGTCTCCTCTGCTCTGTTCATATTTATCAGAAGATGACTTGTATTTCCATTGAACAGATGTGTGAAAGAAAGAGTAAAAGGAATCAAAGGTGAGGGGGAAAAAGTAGAAACCTCACAATAGAGTATCATACATTTTGACACAAAGAGTTTATGTATATATGTGTGTATGTATTTACTAAATCCAGTTTGTAGTTCCATTTGTATAAAATAATTAAATGCATTCTGACCTGTCACAAAATGATTAGCCTTTTTTCAGACATGAGGGCCCGATTAAACTGTGATGTGGTCTTTAGAAAAAAGAATAAGCCTATTAGATCCCACCTGTAAGGAAGGAGCATTTTGGTCAGGTAATGACCTAACAAGCACTTAATCCCAATAAAAAGCTGTAGACTTCCTTGCGGAGGGTGCATGAGGAGAGGTGCACTCCAAAACAGAGCAAGAAAAATTTGGGAAAAGGAATTTAGGAAGGGACTTCAGTGCTGGGAATCCTGTAGCCATCCAGGAAGATGTCCAATGCTTGAGGAAGAGCTGCAGTCAGAAGAATGGATCTGAGGAAGCCACTGGCTGCTATGGAAGGGATCAAAGATGAAGAATGCTAATGGGTAAAAAGCCTTGATGTGGTTACATTCATATGAAACAGATAAGTGTAGATGGAATATGACTCCCAGCTAAGAAATCTGGGTAGAGCCTTTCCTTTTGTTTTTGTTGAGCATTGTCTTAAGTGGGGAGAAAAGGTGGGGAGAAGAGCTAAAAGTGTAGCTGGGTTTATGTATGACCAGAACAGTGAAATTAAGTTAGAAAGCACCACACCTGATTGCAAGCAGGCATGGGGGGATGGGATGTGCCCTTGACACTACCCTTTTGTATCTATGAGGGACTGAAAGTAGTGATCTCTTTTATACCTGAACCATTTTTCTCATGTAAGCCAACTAGTCCCATATTTCAGTTTAAGTTTTAGTCGAATAGAAATATCATAACATTTATGGCAAATGATACAGGTTGTGAGAGTCCTAATAGTGTCACTTGCCAAGTGTTAATGTTAAGGGTAAAAAAAATACATATATTATTGTTCTAATGTAACTATAGTGCAAGACTTTCAGACTCTACAGCTTGATCTGCATAATATTCATGTCAAAGAGAGAGAATTATTTATGCTGAGTTTTAGCATTAGCTCCATTTTTACATGCTATTAAACACATAATGCCAAGATTAGCTGATGAGAGAGAACCTCCATGAACTGATCTCTCCCCCCTGCACAGATGTGGGATTTAGCCATCTCTGCAGCAACTCTTGCCTTCCTTTAAACCCTGTAATATGGATTTGAAATTGGGCAAGATGATTGAGCCTGAGCTTCCTTGTAATTCAAACTCTGGTATTTTCCCAGCCCTGAGGAATATGTCAGCCACTCTGTGATGAAATTTTTGGTGGCATGAGCTGCCTTATGGGAAATGTCAGGAGGGCACAAAAGCAACCTTTTAAAAAAATCTTTGCTTGGTACTAATATGTACTAATATTGCTTCTTTAATATGTGCGCAAATAACCTTTTCCAATACTGTGGAAGTTGAAATATATTCAGTGTAGTGGCTTACCATGACTTGGAAAAAGAGGGGGACTGAGTACAATGGGTACTACCATATATCTTGTTTAGATGGACTGCACTAACCTATCTTTGTTCCTAGGTTGCTGTAGGTTCCCATCTTGGCCTTTTGGCTAAGATCAAATATAGCATTTCTGGCACCAGAGGAGGGTATCAGGGCTAGCTGGGCCTTTCTGGTACTGGCTTGGTATTACAATATTAACAGACCCGGTGCCAGTTCCCTATGGAGGGAACACCTGTTAAGGGCCAGACGTGTGCACGTGTGTGCACACACACACACATACACGCACACACGCACCCTCCCCCATCAGTATGTTTGCCCAATATGGGGTATGTGTTTTATAGTTGTGCTCCATACTGGTTGCAGTTAATCAGCTTTGTAGTTGGTTTCTATTGCTGAACACATGGTGTTTTGGGCAGCAGTTTAATGATAGACTATGTATTTAATTAGGTTTCCTTGTATGTGGGTATAAGATGAGGAGTTCTTTCCCCCCATGATGATTGGGGAGAAAAATCTTGTATTTTCCTTGAGCAAATACAGTTGTAGTCTTAATATTTTTTTAATGTACTGGTATGTATTCCTGTATTAGAGAAGCCAAAAGATTGTTGCCCAAAGTGCCAAGTTTCATCTTATAGGTTTAATCACCTAAATTTTATATTCAGGATCCCTGTAAAATTACCTAAAGTTTAAAGGCTGTGGATACTCACAGTTGCCTTTAAAGCTCCTAAACATCCATTGAATTTAATATTTCAGCCACTTGTATGCAGGTACCTAGGTATACAGGTAACTTTATGCACCCAGGTTTAAAAATTTGGCGTGCATATATGGCCTCAAATTGTATTAAATGATTACTTATGACTCCTTCGAATATTTACAAAGTCTGAAAGAGCCAACTCTTGTTTATGCTTATGGGGAAATGGGAGTATTTATTGGAGGTTGAGGATTATGACCTGAATTGTTTATTTCTAAATTTACTTTTTTCTCAATAATTGAGACCTACAAAGGGAGGAGATAGGGAGTGTTCAGCATCCTTCAATAGATAAAAGCCTGTTATTCACAAGCTGAAATGTCCAGATCAGATCTCTTCATCTTGATGTCCAGAGCAAATTTTCCATTCTGCAATGAGATGTGTGTAAGAAGATCTTTGCACCCATGTAGAGTATAAATGAAGTCAAAGGGACGCCAAGTAGGTGCATGAGGTTTCCTGCATCTATTTCCTTGAAGTACCAAGTGTTTAACAATTTGATTTTCATATCTTCATATACTGTACCTTGCCTGAAACATCAATTTGCAAATCAAAAACTCTTTAACTAAAATTGTGTTTGTAAAGCAGAGAAAAATATTGAAATACTGAAATTAAGAAATGATTTGAAGGAAAATAAATATGGATAAAAGAAGTTTTGCCGCAGTTCTGAAGTACCATCAGCATTAGAGTATCAGCAGGCAAAAATAAACTCTGAATTAGAACTACAAATAGAATGAACACAAGGAACTTGCCTCCTTAAGTATTGTAAAAGCACACATCAGAAACTCAAAATGATAAATAAGTCTATCCATGCACACTAGAGTGACTGAGAAGGAGCCACAGCTGATTTGGCTTTTCCTTTCTAGTAATTTTGAAAGCCAATGATGTTGTTTGATAAATGCCATTGATTTTAGGCTCCAGTGCTTGAAAGCGTGAGGTAAAGAGTACTTAAAACACATTATCTCTTTTGAGAGCCATTACTAAACACCTCCAGAAAAATAATTTGCTTAGTATCTTCAGAAACAGGAGGCGGGTGGGAGCGGGGATGGGGGGGGGGGGGGGAGAATTTTGGAGACTTAAATTGTTAATAATGAAAAACTGTTGGTATTCTTGCATTAGTCTCTTGATACTCTATGTAAGATTGTGTCCATTATAAACTTCCATTATAAATTACTTTTTTCAGTCCCTTACAGCTGAGTTATGAAAACTTGCTCTAGGCTGAAATGTGGCTCACATTAGGTCTCAGCCTAGAAACAAGCTTTATTCTACCAGCTTTTAAACACAAGCCTTCAACCTTTAAGTTACCATACTCGAGTGTTAAAATAAAAATAACGCTGCATTTATATGCTAAACTGTGAAATGGGTTTTAAAATGGTGGAGGGAGCCACATGGTTCAGTAACAGTAGCAAAATCCTTTACCAAGTGAAGTTTTTTCCCTAGGCCTTTGTCCATGGTCCTTTTCTGCCCAGTTTTCAGAGGTGTTGACTATGCAGTTTCTGCTAAGGATGTGAATATCCAAAAATCCAGTAGCATCCCTCATATGACTTATTATAATGTTCTTGCCCTTTCAAAGCATCTGTTTTCCCTGTATATCAGGGATTATTATATCCTTCTCTAAAACATATTTATTTGCATATTTTATATTAGCATTAGTTGTGTGGTTAGGGGTGTGATAGAGTAATAATGATACAACCCCATGTCTAAGGCATCATTATACCAATATTAGTCATTCTGTTTCCTGTGCAAGTGTAAGCTATAGCCACATTTACACCAATATAATAATGACACAATAAGGATATTGTAGCATTTTAACTTTCCTAGTAAAATTAAAATGGTATAACTGTCTTATAAGGACAAAAACAAAATGCTTAAATGTATTTTGAATCTCTATCCCTGTAAACCTGTGGGAGATGTAAGCCACAGGCTAATTCATTGACTAAGAGATGTTGACAAAGATGCCTATTCTTTGAAATTTAGAAAGGGAGGATAATCTATATTAACAGCAAAAGTCCTGTTGACAGGTACTTACAAATCACTTTGACTTTGATGGAAGCTTCCTACAGAAAATTTACTCTGATTTACATCTAATTTTGCTTTTTATGCTAGGGACAGAAATTATACATAAACCAGTATAAGTGATAAACCAGTTCAAATCTGTAACAATAGAAGTTCAGTGCACATAAACTGCTTTCAAAATGGCCAAAACCAGTTTAAGATGAGCCTGGGTGGATGTAGTATTAGACAGCAGTGATTTAGGTTAGATCAATCCCAGATCCCCTCCAGACTCAAGTTACCTCACAGTCCCCCAGCATCCCAGGATGCTTTGCACCTCCCCCATAAACCCTCTCTCCTTGTGGGGTGGGTGGGCTAGCCTTGGCCTAAACTGTCTGCTCCAGCCAGCAGGGAGGTGTGCTCTAGTACCTCTCAGCTTTTGGCCCAGGCCATTGCAGGCATGTGGTTGAATTTCTGGAATCAAAAGTGAATTTCTGTTCACTTGCTTATTGGTTCAATCTACACATTTTAGATTTACCTGTGAAGATTGAATTGATTCAGCCTCAGGCTTTTTGACTGTCTGTACTTAGCCTTAGAGTCTAATAATTTGTTGAAATTTGAGAGAGAAATTTGTTCATTAAAACAGAAAGACAACCCCATTGTAGAGTATTGTGGATCTTGACCCTGTAACATGAGCTTCCAGTATAATGCTACACTCAGGAGGAGTTGCGATATTTTTTGCAAAACAGGAATATAATATTTGGGTGTACAGGAGAGTAGAGATTATGGCAATTTACCTCTGTATATAGAGTTGGTAAGAACAGTACTGGAATACTGAATACAGTTATGGGTGTTGACTATTGGAGAAGTAAAAACGAGCCACAAAATTGATCTAATATTAGAATGAGATTTAAGGAGTTCAATTTGTTTAGTTTATGGAAATGATTGGGGGTTGGCTTGTTTAAAACCATCTTCATGGGTAGAAAATACTAGGTACTAAAGGACTCTTTAATTTTGAGAGAAAGGTATGACAAGAATTAATGGCTGGAAGCTGAAGCCAGATAAATGTAAACATGAAATTAGGTACCTTTATAACCAAGAGGATGATTAACTGAAGGAAAAAGCTGTTCCCCTGAGCACTACCAGGAGTAACTAGGAATAATGGCCATAAGTTGACTGAGAGTAGGTTCAGGCTGGACATCAGGAAGCACTACTTCACTGTCAGGGCGGCTAGGATCTGGACCCAACTTCCAAGGGAAGTGGTGCTTGCTTCTACCCTGGGGGTCTTCAAAAGGAGGCTAGATAATAACCTTGCTGGGGTTGTTTGACCCCAGCATTCTTTCCTGCACATGGCAGGGAGTCAGACTTGATGATCTGCTCAGGTCCCTTCCAACCCTACCAACTATGAAACTAAAAAGGGAGGTAATATATTCCATCATTTTGTTTTTGAAGGAAAACTAAAGGTCTTTTCGGAAGATAAGCATTAGCTAAACACAAGTTACGTAGCTTGACATTAGGATATCTGGGGAAATATAAGGTTCTGTGTTGTGTAAGACCCTGAATTGAAAATGATTCCTTGACGTAAAGCATTATGAGAGAAAATATTTAAAAAAGAAATATGTTGATCCATACCTAAGTGTTACCAGGACAGCCATGCAGCCTTCTTTACTCATCTCTCCATTGCAAAATATGTTCAGCGCTCCTGCTGCATTAACTCTGGGAGTGATAATCTGTGTGTCTCCAGTGTAAAATTGGGCAGCCAACTTTTTTTATTTCATTTTTTTTTAATGAGTGTTTCAACTTAGTTTAAATTAATTCAAGAAGGCTGGCTTTCAACAGTATACAAGACTGAAGAAAAGACAAATATAACTTTATTGGAATGTGCATTGATTTGCTAGATTATATATTAAGTATAAAACACATCAAACAAAATAATCAGAGCATTAGAATTAAATATACATCTCTTATTCAGATTGATAAAACAAAATCTGACCTCAGTATGTATCTTGACAGTGTATCCAACATTTCACTAACAGTTATTTCCATATCCAAGTTAACGTTCAGGTAGTCAGTTCATTGAGGTGCTAGTTTTAAGTCTCTGGCAAGGTGTTTTTTTTGTGATGTTGTTTATTGGACAAGCTATATAGCTGGGAGACCTGTTGGACAAGGTGGCTTGAGGAAGGGCACTTGGGGTGTAGACAGAAGTGCAGCTCCCTGCTTTCTAAGCTACAAGGATATCCTGGAACAAACAGAAGTTCACTCTTGGTTCCAGGGAGCAGGGGAATCTAGCTTCTGCTTTGAGTCTGCAGCCAGTTTCCTCTAGCAATTGCCCCTCTTCTGTCCTGGCCTGTCTCTGTTTCAGAATGGGTGGGGGGGAAAGGCAGTGGAGAGAGTTTATTCTAGGGGTTTCCCAGCCATTGCTAGAGGGTGGGGTGGGTGAATTGGAACCTCACCACTTTCGGGGTGGGCTCCAAGACCCCCACCCACCCTCCAACAGGCACCGTAAAACTCGTAGGCCGAACTCCCTCTGCTACCTTTTCCCCCCCTCCCATTTTGAAAGTAGTGACAGATTGGCAGGCAGCACAGACAGGAGTTAGAGAAAATGCTGTTTTGAAAGGTCTTTCTTTGACTCCTTGTGCACTGAGGGGTTAGATTTTCACATGATCGGCCATTTTTTAAGCTGTCTGCAGCTGTACATTTGTTTGGTCATGGCTATAAACTGCTTTCAGATTGAGCGAAAATTGTCACTTCTATCTATGCCCTTGGATGTCCAAAGTTTGGCCAACAGCTCTCCCAAATATATGGCTGGTTCAATAAAAGATATTACAAAAAATTTTGCTTCAAGAAGACTAAATGACAACATAACTGAGAAAGTTCTACAAGGTATGGGATTGCAATAGGTATTGCTGGTGGGTAGAATGAAGAGGACTGAAGAGAGACATGGCTTTGGGATACCTTAAAGTGCTGCTTTTAAAGGTAAGCCAGGGCTTTCACTTCTGCTGTTCTTTGTGCAGCTGCTTGTGGTGGGGTATGGAGCCTAGCTGGTCATGCACATGGAAGAGCTGCACTCATGGTTTGGGGTTCCCTGCTGGCTTCTGATTGGGCAGTTTGTTCCCATATTGCAGCAGCAGCACTGGTCAGGTGGAGGTGAGAGTGGGGAAGAAGGGATGTGAATTTACTAGGGGTGTGCAAAGCAGGCCATATTCAATTCTGATTTGGCCTGATTTGAGGGACAGTGATTCGATTAGTTGATTTGGATCATTGTCCCAATTTGATTTGGCCAAATCCAAAGATTTGATGCTGATTTGGAGAATCAGTGATTCAGCCATAGACACAGCTTTAAATGTTTTTTCTATCTACCTCGAGGTACCAGGTACAGCTCATGAATGCTGAGATAGTGGGGCAGATGGAGCATCCCACAGGAGCATGCCCTCCCACCCCCATGTGTTTGGCAGTGGACCCGGAAGTGGACTGGAAATACTTCTAGTCCACTTCCAGGTGCGCTGCTGAGCATGCAGAGGACCCGCCCCTGTGCCCCTCTAGCTTAGCAGTCAACCATGGGGTGACTCCAGGTGTTCCCCTAGACCCAGGAGGCACCAGTCACCAAGCTGGGGTGGACCCAGAAGTGGACCAAAAGTGCTTCTGGTTCACCTCCGGGTCCACTGCTGAGCATGCTGAGGACCTCCCCGCACTCCCATAGGACGCTCCATCTGTCTCACCATCTCAACTTTCGTGAGCCTCCTGGTAACTTGAGGTACGTAGAAAAAACATTTAAAGCTCTGAATTATCAAATCTCTCTGAATCAATTTGGAGAGATTAAAGGGTCTTCTGATTTGATTTGGATTCAGAGATTTGGCTGCCGAATTGGGCCAAATCTCTGCCGAATCGTATCAGTGACCGAAGTTTCGCACAGCCCTAGAATTTTCCCTAGGAGCAGCACATGTCCTTGAAGCCCTTCTGCCTGTCCCCGCTGAGTACCCCATCCCAGTGGTTCGCAAGCTTTTTAGACAAAAGGCACCCCTCTAAAAGATTTCAGAATTTAGTGGAACCCCTTTTGAAAAATGAATATAAATATAATATGAATATTATACTATAGACATTATTAATAGTGATATGAATTAATCATAATGCTATGGTACAATAGAATAGAATAGAATAGTCATCCCTTCAGGCTGTTTTCCCAGCTCTTCCTGGCCCTGAGCATGTTTTCTCCCAGCACAGCACCTGGACTAGGTCACTGCTAGGGACTGGGAACCAGCAGGTCAATATCTGACTTTATTTGCCCTCAAGGGCTAGGGACAGACATTCAAAAAGCCTGAACCTGAATTGATTCAATCTTTACAGGTTAGTTTAACCTGGCTAGGCTGAATCAGTTTGTAACTGCACAGACATCACAGAAATGCAGGCACATGCCTGAAGTGGCTCAGGCTAGAAGCCAGGGGGCTCTAGGGCAGCCCTCCCTTCCCTTTGACAGTACTGAGCTGAGGAAGGCATAGCATCCCTGGCAGGATGCTGTGATTAGGGAGGGGTCCCCTCCCCCCCGTCTGACCAGCCCAGCAGGCAATTGATAACACAGTGTTTATCACCCCTAAATTAGTGTTTATTACCCCACTAAGAAAACAACAGAAGGACATTACCAGCTACCTGTTGATTCTCCCTTTGTCCTGTCTGCCACAGCATCAACCATAACCAGCATGTGGTCTGCTAGGTCATGCTGAGAGGTGTCTGTGTAAGGCAGAGGGAATGAGGCAATCCCTGCTTAGCAAGAGAGGGAGGGGAAGCCAGGCAGATGCCTGCAGTCACTGCAGGAGCTCCAGCCAGGGAGCAGAGGGGAGAGTCCAGCTCTGCTGTGGTGCAGAGAGCCCTGCTGAGCCCAGAGAGCATGCTGGGATGTTGGGGAGTCTGGTTTGCTTAAACCAGCAAGGGGTCTGAGACAGACATTGCATAAACCGGTTTGATGCAAGTCAGTGAGGTCTGATACTACATTCAACTAGGTTTATATCAAACTGGTTTCAGCCATTTTCAAACTGGTTTATGTGCACTGAACATCTGTTCTGTTACAGGTTTAAACCAATTTCTGATAACTTAAACTGGTTTACGTGTAATGTTTGTCCCTGGCCAAGGAGGCCCCCCCCTGCACTTCAGCCCTGGGGCCAACATGGACAGAGCCTGGGGAAACCCTGACGAGATGCTGGTTTGCACACATGTGGCACATGGAGTGTACTGAGGGGATCAGAGTGACAGGGAGTGGGGGGCATCAGAACACATGAGGCTCAGGGAGAGAGGAGAAGAAAGGGAGAAGGGTAGTTTCTCTCTCCTAGCCCCCACAAATTACTTAAAGGGCAAAAACAGCCAGATGTACTTCCAGAGCCGCTTAACCCTGGAAGCAAGCAAAAAACCGGGAGTCAAGCCAGGCTGAAAACTGCAGCTTTCTGTGCCTGTGCCCCCTGCCAACCCACAGCAGTACATGTTGTTTGGAGCTGCCAGTGCAGGGGTTGCTGGGAGGTGGAAGGGGGCAGCTATAGATGCCTGGGTAGAAGTGAACAGTGTGTTTACATCCTCCCACCTTCTAACAGTCCCTGTGCTGGTCACTGTGAACACCATGCTCTGCTGCATGGGTAGGCAGGAGATGCACAGTCACAAAGATGCACATTTCAGTCTTGCTCAACCCCCAGATTCTCATATGCCCGCAGGGCTGGTGGGAGGAACCATGGGGTCAGGTGGCTCTGGATGCTGGCATGCAATCCAGGAGGACTGGCTGTGTCAGTAGAAGCTGCAGTTACCCCCTCAGGTACAGACTGGGGGCTGGAAGCAGGGAGTGGGGTCCCCTCCCTCCCTCCCTGATGGCTGAGAACCAGTGCCCTATTCCCCCTTAGATTCATAGATTCATAGATGTTAGGGTCGGAAGGGACCTCAATAGATCATCGAGTCTGACCCCCTGCATAAGCAGGAAAGAGTGCTGGGTCTAGATGACCCCAGCTAGATACTCATCTAACCTCCTCTTGAAGATCCCCAGGGTAGGGGAGAGCACCACCTCCCTTGGGAGCCCATTCCAGACCTTGGCCACTCTAACTGTGAAGAAGTTCTTCCTAATGTCTAATCTAAATCTGCTCTCTGCTAGCTTGTGGCCATTATTTCTTGTAACCCCCGGGGGCACCTTGATGAATAAATACTCACCAATTCCCTTCTGTGCCCCCATGATGAACTTATAGGCAGCCACAAGGTCACCTCTCAACCTTCTCTTGTGGACGCTGAAAAGGTCCAGTTCCTCTAGTCTCTCCTCGTAGGGCTTGGTCTGTAGGCCCTTAACCATACGAGTGGCCCTTCTCTAGACCCTCTCCAGGTTATCCGCATCCTTCTTGAAGTGTGGCGCCCAGAATTGCACGCAGTACTCCAACTGCGGTCTGACCAGTGCCCGATAGAAGGGAAGTATCACCTCCTTGGACCTATTCGTCATGCATCTGCTGATGCACAATAAAGTGCCATTGGCTTTTTTGATGGCTTCGTCACACTGCCGACTCATGTTCATCTTGGAGTCCACTAGGACTCCAAGATCCCTTTCCACTTCCGTGCCACCCAGCAGGTCATTTCCTAGGCTGTAGGTGTGCTGGACATTTTTCCTCCCTAGGTGCAGCACTTTGCATTTCTCCTTGTTGACCTGCATTCTGTTGTTTTCTGACCACTTGTCCAACCTGTCCAGGTCTGCTTGCAGCTGTTCCCTGCCCTCCGGCGTGTCCACATCTCCCCGTAGCTTTGTGTCATCTGCAAACTTGGACAGAGTACATTTCACTCCCTCGTCCAAGTCACTGATGAAGACATTAAAGAGTATCGGTCCAAGGACCGAGCCCTGCGGGACCCCACTGCCCACACCCTTCCAGGTTGAAACCGACCCATCCACTATGACTCTCTGGGTGCGACCCTCCAGCCAGTTCGCCACCCACCGGACTGTGAAGTCATCCAAGTCACAGCCTTTTAAATCGTTCACCAGTATGGGGTGGGATACCGTATCGAAGGCCTTCCTGAAGTCTAAGTATACGACATCCACCCCTACTCCTGTGTCCAGGCATTTCGTAACCTGGTCATAAAAAGAGACTAGATTGGTCGGGAACGATCTGCCTGCCACGAACCCGTGCTGGTTTCCCCTCAGCATAATTTGTCCTGCCGGGCTCTCACAAATGTGAGCCTTGATAATTTTTGCAAAGACTTTGCCAAGGATGGAGGTGAGACTGACTGGCCTATAGTTGCCCGGGTCCTCCTTCCTCCCCTTCTTGAAAATGGGGACCACATTGGCCCTTTTCCAGTCCTCCAGGACTTGGCCCGTGCACCACGAGCGTTCAAATATTCCCGCCAGTGGCTCTGCAATGATGTCGGCCAGTGCCTTCAGCACCCTCGGATGGAGCTCATCCGGGCCAGCCGACTTAAAGGCATCCAGTTCTTCCAAGTGACTCTGCGCCATCTCAGGGTCTACGCATGGTAGTCTGGCGCCTTGCTGCTGCCTCTTTACAACTCCAGTGAGAGACATGTCGTGCCCCTCACTTAGGAACACTGAGGCAAAGAACTCGTTGAGGAGTTCAGCCTTGTCCTCTCTGTCCATCACCAATTGTTTCTGCCCGTTTAGCAGGGGTCCTATTCCTCCCTGGGCCTTCCTTTTATTCCCTATATATCTAAAAAACAATTTCTTGTTGTCTTTTACTTGGGTTGCCATCCTCAGCTCCATGGTAGCTTTGGTCCGTCTAACTGCCTCCCTACAAGCACGAGCAGAGGAGGTATATTCGTCTTTGGTGATCTCTCCCTGTTTCCACTTTTTATGTGCTCCCTTTTTGGCTCTTAGGCTGCCCTGGATTTCTCTGGTCAGCCAGGGAAGCCTCCTGGCCCCTTTCCCTCTTTTACTTTGCACGGGGCTCGTCTTGCTTTGTGCCCGAAGGATCGTTTCCTTTAGGCACAGCCACCCTTCTTGGGCTCCCATCACTTCAAAACTCCTACTCTGCAGTGCGTCCTTGACTAATCGCCTGAGTTCATTGAGATCAGCTTTCCTAAAGTCTAGCACTTTCACCCTACTAGTTACCTTACCCACTCGACGTCTTATGGTGAATTCTATTATTAGGTGATCACTGTCCCCCAGATGGCTACCAATCTGTAGGTCCCCTACCATGTCATCCCCCGTTGCCAATACCAGATCCAGTATGGCATTCCCCCTAGTGCGACCGTGTACCTCCTGTGTCAGGTGGAGGTCCTGTACACAGGTTAGAAACCTGCGTGAGCGGTGGGACTTTGCTGTCTGTGACTCCCAGCAGATGTTCGGGTAGTTTAGGTCCCCCATGACTACCGCCTCTTTAGCTTTTATGGTCTCCGAGAGTTGCCTCAGGAGCCCCAAATCTCTTTCTTCCCCTTGATGTGGGGGTCTGTAGCAGACCCCTACCACCAAATCCCTTTCTCCTTGCCCCCCATGTAGCCTAACCATTCAGTCTCTCCAGCTGCCCATCCCCACAGTTTCCAATTTACCAGCTCAATCCTCTCCTTCCAGCCCAGCTGCACGTTGTGCTGGACAGTCAGACTCCCTCAGTGCAGCTGCTAAGTGGAACAGTAATTAAAGTGGGGGTGGGTGGATGCATCTGCACCACTGCACCTCCTCTGGATCCACCCCTGACACCCAGCACTTCCTCACAAAGGTCAATGTGGATGGCTGAAAATTCAACTACTTATTTCAGTCACCTGATATGTAATTAAGAGACTGGATATAGACTCCGTTGTTTGAAAACGTGCCCTGCATGTTTAAACAAAATTACTTGCTCTGTAGAAGACTGTATGCTTATTCATTTTTATTGAGAGCCTGTGGACCCTCTGCTTAGCGTTCTGTTTTCTTTGCCGGAACCAGGGAGAGCCTTTCTGTCATTTTCTTTACCAGTCTGTCCTTCAGTACTAGATAAATTGTGGCAAATAGTTGGGTTTTATACAGCCTCGTACTTTCTATCTAAATGTCTGATTTGAGGGCTCTGTCTGGATTTAAAAAAAAACCCTTTTAAAATGTCATCTTGAGATAGAGTTCATTGTATGAATCACACTGCTGTTGTATTTGATGTACCTGAGACTAGCAGGACCTAAATAGGACTTAGGTAGCCTGTAGGTACCTACATTACAAAGAACAATTTAAATTCACTCTGCTCCAGCAAACACAGAACTAAGCACCTGCAATTTTAGCTGCTTCCATTTCAGACCTCAAAATTCCCTAGGTGTATATACCAAGGGTTTCTACACATGCTTCAGAGCAACTCAGATGAAGCACTTTTGCATACCACAGCACCTAATACCTGCTTAAGATTCAGTGCAATTCGGATGGCTTGTGGGAGACTTCCTAAAGACTCTGTGGGGAGGCAGATTAAAAAAACTTAACAAAAAATACCCTAATTCATATTTGACATTGAATTCAATTCAACGAAGACAATAATTGTCATACCTACTTTGTACCCCATACTGTAGTGATTAAAGCATTTGCCCTGGAATTGAGAGACCTGTTTATTAGGTCCTACTTACCTTAAAGGGATTTTAAGTTTCCCATATCTCCCACCTCTCAGGGAGAGCCTTAATGATGATATTTTGGACAATTTTGTGAGAGGACATCCTCCTTCCCTTCTGTTAAAGTCGAACCCCTGGGCAGCCAACAATACAAGGCACATGGGGCCAGTTGGTCTCTACCCTACTTGTTACACCACTGTCCTGAACAAGGATTCCATGTATACCACTCTTTGCAGTCAGGGTTATTTCTGGTTTTAGCTAATGATTTATGCACAAATAGTGCTGAAAGCAGAGACTGGAATTCAAAACTCCCCTTTCCCAGAGACCAGGCACAAGCACTAAGCTGCACAATCTGTGAGCACTGTGCTCTGCTGCATGGGTAGGCAGGAGACACACAATCACAAAGATGCACATTTCAGTCTGGCTCAACCCCCCGGTTCTCATGTGCTCCCAGGGCTGGTGGGAGGAACCATGGGGTCAGGTGGCTCTGGATGCTGGCATGCAACAGGATCAGATCTGGGGCAGGAAGTGAACTGGTGCCCCTGTACCCTTCTTTGATTTCTGCTCCACCTACACTTTAAAACCTCTGCCTGGCCATGGCAGCAGCATTTCTAGTCAGGATGTGCTGAGAGAGTCAGTTGACTTCATGGTTTATTGTAATCTACCTGATCCCTTCTAAACTTTTCATTCCACAGGTATTAGTGATCCCCTCTTCTTTCTAATGGTCTTTATGTGCCACCAATCAGCTATCCTTTGTTCCGCAGTTCAGCTGTCTGGTAGCTGCTCCTAGTAAAGAAGCTCCTATTCCACAGCCCTGCAGATTATTTTTAACTCATTCCATTGAAGTTATTTATTTTTGCTTCAATCTTAAACTGAATAATATAGCTGTAGGCCCTGGCATATTTGTAAAGCTTCTAGTTTATTTTGAACTGGAGAAAAATACATGTTGTTTTATATGTGATAATGCACCACACCATCTGGAGCCTCCTTTTCAAAACTCTAGATCTGCCCATGGCTACACAGGCAGGCTCCTTCTTTCTGTTTCCTTTTGGCCATCAATCATAGATATTGATTTTTTTCTTAACACTAATAGTGTACTGCTGTGCATTCCCAGTAATTTTTACTGCCTAAAATTTCCTGAGGAGGTTTAGGATATGCCATTAGTGCTCATGTACTAACACGACCGAACAGGTTATAAGTTTGATAGAATCCTTGTTATCAACAGGGATCCAGGTTTTCTGTTTCCCAATAGATACCCCTTTTACCCGAGAAAAACATGAATTTTTCATTTTAATGGAGAAACACATGATTTTTGCATGTTTTCAAAGAGCTCCCTGCAGGCTGGCAGAGTTCCAGCCTGCAAGGGGCTGGGGCAGCAGAAAGAGACAGTGAGGCAGGGGGCGCCATGTACATATATATCCACATGGCTGCCAGGCATACTGGAGAGCAGCTCCCGTAGGTATGTCTGGCATGGGGGAGGCAGGAAGGTGGGCATTGAGGCTCTCATAGGGAGGGAGGGAGGCTCTCATTGAGCAGGGCTGCGGCTGGGGCTGGAGCTGAGGTGCGGCTGCTGCCCAGCCAGGCAGTGTGTGGGACTTGGGGTGTGGGGCCCAAATGCACAGCTACTGGGCCCTTGTGGGGAGCAGGATAGGGCTGCAGGCAGCTTGTCCAAGGAGCAGGAGGGGCTGGCTCCCTGCCACCACATGCACATCTTGGGATGGGGGGGGCAGAGGGTACCCATGCCCCCCAGATCTGTGTGTGGGGTGGGGCCTGCTGCAGGCTTGGGTTTCTTGTCCTGCTGCCTTCCCCCTGGGACCTCAGCAGAGCAGCAGGTGGGACCCAGCGGAGCAGGGCAGAGTGGGGCTGGGCAGGGAAGCTTCTTGCCACTGTGAGCTCTGCACTACTGTGGTGACATGCCCCTTTACTTGCCCCACAGCAACAACAGGTACAACCCTACATTACTGCCCCACCAGAGTGATGTGGGGTTTGCAGTGGCAAGAAGCTTTTCTGACTGGCCCACTCTGTGGTGCAGCAGGTAGGACCTGTGGGCCCAGGGGAAAGGCATCAGAGTGGGGAGCCCAAGTCTGTAGTGGGCAGCCTGCCCCCACCCTGCGCACAGACCTGGGGGGCACGGTTCCCCCTGCCACCTCTGGGAGTGCATGCAGCCATGGGGAGCCAGCCCCCAGCCTGCCTGAGCCTGCAGTAGGCACCCTGCACTTGGGCTTCACTCTGGCCGTACTGTCTGCAGGGGGGAAGCTCGGCTCTGCTCCACTGCAGCAGCTGCTGTGCTGCTGCCTCCCACAGCAGCAGCTGGGGCTTGAACACTGCTGCAGGAGGCAGGGGTATGTGGACCCGGGTCCCTGGCCCTGTAGCCCTGGCAGCTGTATTTGCCTATTCCACTTAATGCTGAGTTTAACTTTAAAAAATCAAAGACATTGAAAATCAGTAGTGGTTACTGTATTTATGTTAAGGTATGTTTACATGCATATTGAAGGAACCCTATGCTTTAGGGCCTTGTTACACCTTATGGTGTAAACCAAGCAAATGTTAATCATCTTAGTGTTGTTTGGCTTAGTGCAGCAGTCACACTTTAAGGTGAAAACCATCTCTGACTGACCTTCACCTTTTTTTTTAAATAAATTTTTCTTGTTCCAAGCCAAATCAAGTTCCAATCCATGAGTCAGTCCAGAACCATACATGGCCCTACAACTGGCAAACACCCTCCACTCCCACCATGGGCTTCAGATGTTTCCAATGTCTTTTGGTGGGCATCTTATGTGCAGGCCTAAGCCCAGAGGCTTGGGGTTCAGATGCCCCCAAGTTTTGCCTGCTCTCAGCCATATGGCTACAGGGGCAAGCTAGGGAGGAGCCTCCCATTTCCATAGACTGGGCTTTAAGCCCCAGCACCTCGGCAGGTACTAAACCACGCCAGAAGAACAGTTATCCCAGAGAGGGCTTAAGGAAAACTGCCCTCTTGGACCCAGATACATGGTGTTTCTCCTAACTATCCTTCACCTAAACAGCTGTGACTTACCACTGGAGCCTTGATGAGCAGGGGCAGGACCAGGAGCTAGGGGCAGGACCAGCTTGCTGCTTCCCCCAGGCAGAGTGAGTGCTACAATCCTGGAGCACCTGGTGGCTATGATGCCTCCCACCACTGCTCAGACCAGCTTGCTGCGTGAGCTCTGATGAGCTTGATCCTTTTTTTCTCTGGACCCTGTCCCTCCATGCTGCCCCTACCCAGGCTGTCAGCCCAGGCAGGAGCTGCCTGAGCTCTGGAAGGGATTGGAGCTCATGTGGCAGCCAGTTGGCTGGGAGCTCAGCCAGTGGCAGCATGGGAGGGGTGAGCTCTGGAGAAAAAAAGGAACAAAAAGTGGCACCCAGAAGCTCAGGTGATGCCCAGCTGACCTGCAGCTCACTCCCTCTGTGTCATCCCTACCTAGGCTGCTGGCTTGCCGGGTGCCACCTTAGCTCTACAGAGCTTGCCCTCCCTCTGCCACTGCTGGCACAAGCAGCAAGCTAGTCCGAGTGTTGGCAGCAGCCACCATGGCCGCCGGGTGCTCCAGGGTTGCAGCACTGTCTCTGCCCAGCATTTCTGCAGGGCCAGGCACTGTACCCAGTGTTGTTGCACCTCAGCATCCCTGCTCACACTGATTCAGGAGGGGCATCCTGGGATGCTGAAGGACTTCAACTTGGGCAAAATAGCTGTAAAGCGTGACCACACATTAATGGAACAGCAGTAAAATTAGGCAGATTGGAGATAGTTCTACTCTGGAGTGGTGTAACTTTAAAATGAATAATGAGTGCTTTAAGCCATTTTAAGATGTTAATATGCAGCCAATCCAGGGGTTAAGAGTTCCAGAAGCCACCTCTTAAACTTCCCATGTAACAAGACCCTTACACTGTAAGACTTGCTGTTTTACTTTTTTCAGAACAACAAGGTTTAAGGCCAAATTCTGATGCTCTTATTATATAGAATCTTAGCCTCGGTGGCGCTCCACGTGGTAAGATGCTATTCAATGTTCTGGGCTCTGGACCTCAATGAGCATCATCTTTAAATGTGAATATTGCTTTTTTTTTCTGTGTGTGCCATAGCCAGAGTTGTGTTTGAATAATTTCTTTCCTTTGTGAATTAATTGTTGTCTTTTAATTTATAAAATACTTTTTACAAAGTATCCTCCTCATAAACTGTTAATTAGAGTCCTTAATCTCTTTTTATCAAACAGCTTAAGTAAGCTTATATTAATGCCACCTGTATTAAACACAAACAGTACCATATACAAATAAAACCTGAAATTAATCTGATACACTCACTGTAATAGACTTTGACGGAAGCGCAATTCAGTTCTTGGCAACATGATCTGCTTAATTTAGGCTCCTGTGAAAAATCTGCTTTAACATTTTGCTTAGCACTTTATTCGTACAACTTCATGGTGAAAACCAGACCTGTTTGGACTTTTACATATAAACAGAGCATACTCACTATTGATGTATAGTCTAAAGCTAACATGGTAAATAGTGAGTGTATTTTTTCTAGAAATCTCAAAGAAAATAGATCTTTTTTTTCACATATTTTCAAATGGTTTGTAGCCAGTTTATGAAGTTGCTTACAGCCAAATCTAAGTAATACCTAAATTAGAAAAGCTTATATGATGTAGAAAAAGTACAATTCACATAGCTGGATGCGCTGTGAACATAGAATAGTGTCATATATTATGCATGCAAATTTGCTTGATCTGGCAGTGAGCTTCTCAATTCCTTTTCCAACCAGTGAACATGATAATTTCATTTTACAGATAATACAGTTTGAGGCCCTAAGTCAGTTTACCAGCACACATTTTTGATTCATGGCAAGGGTCATTGCTAGCTCTTACTGTATTGTTTATATCTCTAATGCCAGAAGTATTGCAATGGTTAGTATATTTCATGGTACATAGAAATTTCTTGCAAGTAGACCAAATTGTATCTGAACCCAGAAAGAGCTATGACTCCTGATCACAGTGTAAAATTGTTCTGTTTTGAACTTGTATTTGGTGGGGAGAAGTGGTAGGGTGCTTTACAAACACTTCATGCCTAGTACCCCAGGAAAGCTGGAGTACTAACATAAACTTGCAGTCAGCGCTGTGCTGTTTCTCATGCCTGTTCTTAGTGCCTGCTCTTGGTAGGAATAATCTTGGAATTGTACCTTGGTCATGGCAAGCCTAACTCCAACTGATTTCTACTCCTGCTTTTGCAGTATCCATATGGACTGGTTGACGGGGTCAGTTTGATGCAGAATCTAGCTTCACATTTGCACAAGGGATATCAGTAAACAATCTTACTTAATTTTCCTGTTAGAAACCCACCCAAACTGTGAATATAGTAAGTTTTTACTAGGAATAAAGAGTTATACTGATAAAATTATGTAGAGTGTATCCATCTGCATTAATTATATTATAGATTTTATACGGTCTTACAGGACTTTTATTTTTCATTAAACATGCATTGAAAAATAGCAAAGGCAAAGGATGGCCAGACAAAGCTTCTGACAGAAAAAAATATATTATAGGGAACAAAATTCTGAGTTCAGAAACTTTTAATTTCTTATGCATGCCATTGCTTTCATAGTTTCTAGCACATCCAGTCATGCTTGCCTTGTTGCCAGGACAATGACGCTAAAACGGGCTGAAAACAACATCCTTTTGCTTTGCATTAAAGCACACAGAATAGCACTCAGCTTTGTGCATTTTGAACTCCCTGCAATAAAAGTTTCAACAGATAAGAAGCTTTTTCTATTTCAGGGTTGCCATTAGCTTGAATAATACATAAACATGGGAAAGGGTTTGAAGTTCTATTGAGGATCACAGTATAGCTTCAATTAAATTATACATCATTATCACAGCTGCCAAGCCTGGTGTGGGATTTTAGCCCCCTATCTCACTAAATGTTCTATGTAGCTGTCTTGTCCAATTTTCTTCGTCCATAGCAGCAACAGTGTTCTTTCAACAAGAAAAAGAGGTTCGGTTAATCAAGAAAGAACTTCGGAGATGTCAACAGTCAAGTGCCAAGAGAAAAAAGGTCAACTTTCTAGCCTTAAAAACACAAGGGAGAAATCAAACACTATTAAGTCATGACATATTATGTTCTTTTTGAACTAAGTCTGCATGCATACTCTTTGTCTGTAGAGTTGGTTGGTTACACTGTAGCTCCTATCTTGAGTTGATAAGGTAACCTATTGTTAAATCAGAAACATTACAGTAACCCATATGGGATGATTTCTTTAAATGTCTTAATCATGGACAATGATTTTGTAAGGCAATGTGGATAGACTGACTGTTAGGTTTATCCATCCATGATTCAGACTTCATTATCTAAACCTGTCGCAATGCATTGCTGCATTGAAAAAACATGTTTTCTATGAGTAAGAATACAAAGCAATGCTATTCAGATTTCATACTATGGGTCAAGCAGTTATTACTTTTGTGACGTATCTTTGACACTATACTTAAGAAAGAAATGTTGGAAATGCTTTGGTTCATTAATTACATGATTCACACTTCCACTGCCACTTCATCTGCCTAGTAAGGCCGTTAGTTTGCTGGGGGGGTTTCTGTGCTAGTAATGTATTATTAAATGGTCCCTCTTGAATAGCCACATGTAAAGGGTGAAGTCCAGATGGTATTGAAGAATATTTGTGTTAGAATACTTATTCAGGATTACACCCTTCTATTGATTTTTACACAGAACCTGCCATTGATTTTAGTAGGGACTCTAGTATGCAGATCAATGATATGCTATAACATTTAAACAGTAGCAGTGACTTGATAAGTGAAACTGAACAGGCAAGAAGTACTGATGAGTTTTAAGCAGAGCTGGAAAATTCAGAATTTTAAAATCTTATAATTTGATTTAGAAAATAAAATGTTTATTACTCTATTTCTGAAAACCTGAAAAAGAGAATTTGAGATGGCCATGAGTGCAGAGAGAAAAAAGTTCCCAGATAATGTACTGCTTGTTCTCAAAGATATGACAGATCCAGTATTACCCTGAATCATAACGGAAGTTTGCATACTGACTTTAGCAATATCCAGTCCACTTTATCCTTTATCACTTAACTTTATCCTCAGATCAGTTCATGTAACTAACTGAGTGAATACCTCATTCACAATTGCATTCTCCATTAGCTTTTCTTTTAGTTTAACTTCCCATGGCAGAGTTTCAAACAGGTTAGAATTTCACTTATATTGGATAAGAATCAAACTGTAACTAGTTCATATGAGCAGCACTCCTGAGTTTGGAAACATGGGTTAGAAATCTCCCATGACCAGACATTTGCACTGGATTCCTTTTAGCACTTGTGGTCCCACTCATGGCTGAAAAATGCCAGTTGAGATATTTGATCATGTAACATATTCATTTTAATGCAAATCTGATAAATACATTGAGACTAACATTTCTTAATTTCCTGAAGGCAAATCACAATACCACACAGCTCATGTTGTTCAGTTTGCACCTTCATAACAGTTGCCTCAGCTATGTTTGTATTCTCAGCCTGACTGCATTTTCTGCCTTCAGCCATTGTTTTCAAACCAGGTTTGTGATGTGTACAAAGATGTGTACAAATAAGCGGTTATTCATCTGGGAATTCTGATTGGTTTATGAACCATTCTTTTTCAATTCCTTCACAGTTTACATTATGTTTCTTTCACCCTCAAATTTCAGAAAAGTGCTGTATAGATCAGGTACACTTTTCATTTTGTATACCTGAAAATAGTTTGTATGTAGAAAGAGAAATAAGGTCCAAGCCTTTATAGGTTATTATTAGGGTTACCATATGTCTGGACATGTTCTCTCTTTAAATCCTCCAGTCTTGGTCCAGGCAATTTTTTAGAGTATGATCAAATATCTGGGATTTTGATCTGGTCCTGGCTTCTCCCAGCAAGGAGCTGCTTGGGTCTGGTGATTTGGAGGCATGGCATGCACACACATGGCCAGCATGTATCCAGGTAGGGGATGGGAGCAGCTCAGCAGCTGGATGTGGGCAAGTCTGTCAGGGGCAGGGTGTGTGTATGTGTGTGGTGGGGCTGGAGCAGGGGGCTGGTCCAGAACTACAGCAAAGTAGAGGAGGCGCGTGCACTGGACATCTCCTTTTTTTTGGAACTGGAAATATGGTAACCCTAGTTATTATACAACCTGATATAATATGTGACCAGTACAAAAATACCTTGTAGCCAATAAATAATTAAATTTTCACTCACCTGGCACATCTGCATGTGTTATTAGCGTGTCGCAATAAACTCCAATGCGTATCATGTTGGGGTTTATTGCTCCCGAGCGTGCCGTTCCACGTGTGCCTGGGACTGCAGCATATTGAGCCTAGTTGGAGAAGCACTGGCTGGCAAGGGTTCTGGGGGTCAGCCTGCTAGCTTGTGGCTGCTTCGACCTAGATCAACTTGCTGTGGAGGGCTGGATGACAGCCCTCACACTGAAGCACCCCCATGCCCCAGCCAGCTACGTCAGTGTCTACACATGCTAAAAAACCCTGCAGCAGGCTAGTACTTGTATATACAAGTATTACCCTGGTGCAGAATTAGTTTCCTGTGGCCTAATAGGGTCACATGTGTAGACATAAGATATTTACTGCAGAGCTAATTTGCCTACTCTGCAGTAAACATCTTGGGTAGATGTGCCCACTAACAACAAAACTACTGTGTGGATGCATCTTCAAGGGAGCAACAGGAACAACAACACTCTTTACTCAACTCATTGGAAAAAGTCTGCTCTTCAGCATGTAATGTATGCCCTTTAAAACAGCTTCTATACTGCTCCCTACTATTATCACTGTGGGCCATAAATTTTATAAGGCTACAGAGGGAACAGTGCCATGAGCACTTGACATACTCAAGATGCTGCTGAAGTACAGAGAGAAAGTACAATGGTAAATGACCTATAGAACTTTGTGGACATGAATCACGATTAAGATCCATGTGTGTTGGGTGTTTATGCCTGAGGAGCATCAAAGGATAGCACTCACAGAAACCTAATTTTGGTTGAATAGAGTCCTCAGATTCATTGTGATATTAATGAAAATACCAAATGTCTTTGTCTTGTCAGTGAAAAAGTAGCTGGGGCTTTGTAACAAATGGAACAGTGATGTATATTTGGAAGCTTCATGACATATTAAAGTAGTTTATGAGGCACAATTTGTTTTGGTGGTCTGGTCTGATTGATGGTATACTATCTGCCAGTGCTTCGTCTGTTGTGGTATTTTTGTAATAAATGTTCATTGCTAGACAGTGCTAAATGTGTTCCATCTAAATCATTTGTTACTTATAACAAGTTTCAGTGTATATGAATCAAAGGTTGTTTATACTTGCCTTCAAAAGTATTTATCATTTTGAAGCAGCTCTATCACTTCAAATGGGATAACTAAGTGTTTGAACCTCTTGGTAATATATGTTTAAAATGGTAGAGAAAGTTAAGCATTATGTAGTCTTATTTTAAAAATTAGATTATTTTTAATGACATTGTTTCTCCTGATTAAACTCATCCATGGGAATAAGCTATTTTTAATAAAATTAACATCCTATAACTATTATATTTAAAAAAAATCAGCAAAAAGTTATGAAGAATGAGACCTTTCCAAGCTTAAAAACTATGACAAATCAGAGAAACCACATCAGTATCACTTGGTTGTAGTATAAAATTTCACTACAAGTTTATATTAACATTAAATGACTGTTTTACTAAAAGAAGGGGAAAAAAGTATGGAACTACCCATATAGGATTTTCACTTACCTGATCATACAGCATGCTATTTTCATGAGCAACCTATATATATTTCCTTTTGCTTGTTAAGAGGTGTTGAGGAGCCACAGCTAAAAGAGAAGCCAGTATTATACTTTTTATCTTAGATAAAGATATTTCTTCTAGAAATATTTGAAAATAGGGAGAAAGATTTGATTTTTTTAAATTAATACTTCGGAGAAAAGAAATGTGGCATAACCTTGCCCAAATATATCCATGTGCATTTATTAGGAGATAATATTTTTATCCAGAGTGATCACAAGAGCTAGAATGTAATTGTTTTTCATCTCTTAAAGTTGCCTTAATTAGCGTTAAAAAGAGCAAGAATAAAAGGTCCTCTTACTCTTTACACTAGCCATTTTTAATTGTTCAGGAGCCACAAGCCCACTTCTGGTTGAAGCCTGTCTGCAGTAACTGAATTTCTTTGGGGCCTTTAGCACCATTCATAAATGCTACAATCTGAGATTTCCTCTAGTTTCAGAACTGATATTTTATGGTTTATTCAGTGAGAATGGTTGTATTTCTCTGTGCTATCAGTATCTCTCTTTCATCCACAGCTCAGAACACCTTAGTAGCACCCCAAGAAAAACATGTTCTGGGGAGCTTACAAAACCTTAAGATTTTCTATAATTAGCATCAAGGGAATAAACAACACAAATATTTAGGACTAGTAGCTGATGAGAGAAAATAGTTCCCAGTCAACTCCTGCTAAAAGTCCCTGATCAAACATTGAATAGTGTTGGGTTTTCCTTAGACCCATATTACCTACCTCTTTGCACTCTCCTCTCCTTTGAATGATAAGCTTTTGATTCTACCCACATGCATAGAGACACATGAACATTTGGAGCATTTGGAATCCTTTTCAGGTTACAGTGGTGGTCATCATATTACAATTAACCACATATTTTTTCCTCTGCTTCTAAAATTCTTGGTTACTAATAGTTACTAAACATTTATAAAGTTCTAGAGTACTCTTGATAGACATGTGTAGTCTCCCCGGGCCTTTCCCATGATGGCTGAGAACCATGTTATGGTCTTTCCAAAGAGTAATGAATTATTTGCTAATAGATCTTCCAAAGAGAGAAGTGGGACAGGAACTTTGAGTGAACTTCTATGAAGGTTTTAATTTCTGTCTTTACATACACACACAACATTCATATTCAGATAACAGTGACCTTTTTCATATCTTGTACTTTGTCTTTAGATATTAAAGAGGCTTTAATTCACTGCCTAATGTTACATATAAAATAGTGTCTGCATACATAAATTCAAGTAATGTGGGAGAATTCTCCCAGGTTTGTTCTCATAGTTGAGACGCTTTTCCAGAGCCACAGATCCTGAATGGTGGAGAGCCTTCATTGCTGAAACTGCAAAAAAAAAAAAAAAAGGGTGTGTATGTGTGGGGGGGGAGGAATGGGGGGTGGGTGGGAAGGGGTTCTGCAGCCTGTCTTAGCCTGCCTAGTGATAGCTGGCAGTAGTGCATAGGGCAGCCCTGATTGGCTAACCATGGGCAGTCTGGGTCAGCCATTGTTTCCCTGCAGCACAATGTGGGGATTGTAAAGGGGTTATATTCAGCAAAACTAGGTATGCTCAGAAGAGTCCAGGAAGCAATACACTTTCCTCTTGGGGGGCGAGGTGGGGGGGTGAGGGGGTGGAAGGGAGATGCTAGAGGACTCTGTTCTCTTCTGAGAGTAGCCAATGCATGTACAGATACTCTCTCTCTCTGGGGATAGTCTCCTGGAAGTGATTTAACCCTGATTGTAGTCAGGTTATTTTTCTCTTAAAGTGGCCATTTTTACTTGGGGGGTGGGGGGCGGGGGGGAGCCTGAACATTTGTACACTCATGGTTTTCTCCTGAAAGCAGTGACTCTCCTGGGAGAAATTAAATGTCTGTACAATAACAAAGTGTAAGAAATAGTGTTTAAAAAGAATGGATAGATTCTGTTTTCTGTTTATATTGGTGCATGCCTAGAATACCTGCATAGGTGTAGTTCATTTGGATCTGTAGCAGTGCAAAAACAGTATTTGGCCTAGGAAGTCTTCCACAATTTTGAACTTTTTTTTTTCATTTTTTGTGTTAGAGCCTTGAATTTACATAAACCTGGCATATGTTCACTATATTTAATATGATAAAAGTAATTGGATAAAAAAATACTGAGAAGCTGGATCTTTGGCTTGTTGAAATCTGTCTGAGCTGTATCAATTCAGATTAGCTGGGTATCTAAGCCTTTCTCTTTCAAAAATAAGACAATCAGCCTCAATAATTGACAGTTATTTGTGGTTGTCTTTTCTTTCATTTTATATTTAATTGGATAGAATTGTGACATGCAGATTTACCCAACATTATTAAAATTATTGATTACTTAGCAGTATCCAGTCTACCATGGATCATGCATTGCTATAAACCATTAGTCTCAGGTTCTATTAGAAATTCATTCAATTATAAAAAATAATAATAATTAAAAAGATCAGGGATGTGTATCAAAATATAATTGCACATTCTGGAGTTTGAAAATTTTATAGATGGGTTGGCAGTTGTTTTTATGAGGTAAAGCAAGGACAAATGGTGAAAAATTCAAAGATGAATAAAATGTCAGTGAATGTCATTCTTATAAGAGTGTATGTTCTGTCTTGCTTTCATATCGAGGGTTAGTATTTGTTTCTAGTTACTATAACCTTTAGCTTTTCACTTTTAGAGCTTATCCAGAAATCTAGCTAATAGTCTTTCTGGCTTAGACTGAAATAAAGTGATAAGCACTTTATTCAGATTTTTAGAACACATAACATAAATAAACTGACTCCAACTACTTTGATATCACATTATGCTGTAGTTGACAGAATTTTGACCAAATCAGACCAAATCAGGTGGCCTCTGCAGAAAGTGTGGTCCACCCACAGCCAAATAAGGGACATGCTTCCTCTACAAATTGTTAAGGCATGTCAGGGTTTATATATGTCTACACTATTGCCTAAATCATGATCTTCCATGACTAGGGTGTGAGTGGGGAACTATGGAGGGGTCTGAATTAATAATTTAGTTTTCATAGATGCATTCTGATATTGTGCTTAGTGATCTGTTGTGCAGATGTGGCAATATTCTGTAAGCAAAATTGCTACAGAAAGTTTCAGGAAGGTTAATTCTGACTTTCTGATTGTTCTGACCATAATCATGTCAATAGTATAAGGGCAATAGATTAAGATAATTGTCCTTCCTCATGTCAGCAGGTTACAGGAGAGGGGGGAGTTGAAGAGGTTGTTTGGAATAGTAGGGGTATAAAACTCTTGGGAGGGCACAGTTTGTGCACAGACATGCTAAAACTTCATGTTGGGTGTTTGCCTGGAGGAGAAATATTAGTCAGATTTCAATAGCCTAAAAAACCCTCACTGGATCCAGTTCAACAGCTGGTGTATGAGTAAAGTGGATAGGTGGAGTCCTCTCCATTTTCATTATTGAATTAATAAGGTTGTGGCTTACCCATTAAATTCAAGTATTTCAATTCTGAATAGATTCAGGAGAGGGGTGGGTAACGTGGGAGGAAGGGGGTGTTGGCTGTCAAAATCAAACAAGTATGTGATAGACAAGAATCTGTGGGTGCCTATACATGTGCTCCAATGTCTTCTAATTCAAACACTCTAGCATTGCCACAGCATCATTTGTATTAACCCTCCATGGGTTTAAAAATAGCCATTGGGATGCTTTAACTAATGCTCGTTAAATGAGCTTTAGTTGAAGCATCCCACAGCCATTTTTAAGCCTGTATGCACTTAATACACATGACATTGAGGCATTTTAATTAGAGTGGCTCTCCAGGAACTGCTCTAATTAAAACACTCCCCCTACCATCAAGCACATGAAAAGACAGCTTGTATGTTTTTAGTGTTGCAATATCAATTTATACAGAAGCATTTACAAAGGTTTCATGCAGAATGTTTTGTTACATTTTTCTATTTACAGAAAGAATAATGTTCAACTACTTTTTTCAAATGAATTTGGAAGTAAAGAGTTCCAAAATAAAGTTAGCAGTGGCTGCATCTACATGAGATGCTTACTGTGCAGTAGCTCATTACTACTGCACAGTAACATCGCCGGGCATGAACTGTGATGCGATGCTACTGAGCAGTAGGAACAAGCTACTGCACAGTAAGTGTCACAAGGCAACAGTGTCGGGATGCTACTGCTCAGTAAGCACAGTTACTGCACAATCATTTTGTACTTGGTTATGCAAGTACTAAATGACTGCTCAGTAACAACCTTGCAATCAGCATCTTGTGTAGATGCAGCCCGGATGCAGTACCTAGGGCTAATACAGCTAATTTAGTTATTTACCTGTAAAGGGATATCTTTCCAGATTATCTAGTTTTTTAAGAGGCAAAATATTCTTTAAAATAACTCTTGATCATATTAATTCTGTAGACTTTGTATGTGTAACCCCCTTATACTGTAGAAGGGAACTTGTCAAAAGAGTCTCATTGATTGAAATCAACTGTCCTTTTGAAAACCCTGACTTATCAGGGCTGGGTAAGATCTCACTTCTTTTGGCAGAGGGGTGGACAATGTATCCAGTGTCCCAGGAAGTGAAGGTTGTTGAGGGGGAATTTGGATGACTTTTCCTCTCAGCCAGAAAAACACGAATCCTGCTCTATGCACCTGCTTGGAAAAAGAAATAACATAAGTGTGTTGCATCTATCTAGAGGCTTCTCTTCTATCCAGAGGCTCCAGAGAAGGTAGATTCCAACTTTGCTAACCACACTCAGAATATGAGGAGTGTCATGGACAGTGAAGCTGGTTGACAGCTTATTCACTGTGGAGAAGCAATGTATTGTATATGTATATAAACA